>NW_018127927.1:803385-826593 GCF_001952655.1 Monopterus albus
TCCAGGATGTTTCCCTGTCGACATTTAATTCATAACCAGAACCTGAGGTTTCACCACAAGATGTAAACCTCACGAACACAAAGGCCAGGTTGCAGTTCACAAAAGCACATGACGACAAAGTGGTAGAGTTGTGGAACAAAGTTCTGTGGACTGAAGAGATGCTGCTGCTGCTTCTGTTATAGCTTGTGTGTGTGGCTGCCAGTACACTGGCACACTGTACACTGACAGTTACTGATGATTTACCTGCTGAGGAAGCAACAGGATGAATGCGGAGCAATACAGGAGCGTTCTGTGCTCCCATTGAGACAGATGCATCAAAACCCACTGGACAACATTTAATCATTCAGCTGGATGATTCTAAACATACGACCACAGCAGTCAGAGAGTGAAGAGGTAGGTGGAACATCCTCGACTGGCTCAGTCAGTCTCCTGATCTCAGTCTGACTGAACTGCCGAAGACCAGACTAAGAGCAGAGGAGGCCACAACAAGTAGGAGCCGAAGGTGGGTGGGAAGATGCAAAGTGTCTGCTGATGTCAGTGCATCCAGGACTTCAGGCACTGAGTGCAATGGATTTTGAACAAAATGCTAAATATGATGATTTTGTTGACTTCATGTGTACCTGTCCAGTTACTTTTGACTCTGGCTTTTACTCCATGTGTATCTCCTACTGAGTTCTTTCTATAGTCATGGGCAAAAATACTGGCACCCCTGCAGTTCTGTCAGATAACTCACTACCAATTGTTGCAATCACAAATTCTTTGATATTCTCATGTTTATTTTTTTGTTTGCATTGGAACAACACAAAAAGCAGAAAAAGCTAAGTCTGATACATTCCACACAGAACTCTAGAAATGGACTGGAGAGAATTACTGACCCCTTTTCAGAATCATCAGAAATAGTTATGTGATGCTCCTTTAATTTGTAATGAAACTCACCTGTAGCGATCAACAGGTGCTGGCAACATAGAAATCACACTGGCAACCAGTTAAAATGGAGAAAAGTTGACTCAACCTTTGTGTCATGTATATCACACTGAGCATGGAGTAAAGAAAGAAGAACAAAGAATTGTCTGAGGATTAGGAAAACCTTTCTGGGAGAATGTCCTGTGGACAGATGAGACTAAAATAGGTTTTTGGTCGAGCACATCATTCTGCTGTTTTCAGAAAATGAAATGAGCCCTTCAAAGAAAAGAACACAGCCCCTAGAGTCAAACATGGTGGAGGTTCACTGATATTTTGGGGTGGCTTTGCTCCTTCAGGTACTGGATGTCTTGACTATGCATATGGCATTATGAATCTGAAGACTACCAGTGAATTGTGGGGCACAGTGTAGGGCCCAGTGTCAGAAAGTTGTCTCTCCGTCATAGGTCATGGGTCTTACAGCAGGACAAGGTCCCAAAGGAGACTTCAAAAAATACCAGAAATGTGTTGGAGAGTTCAGAAGTGGCCAGCAATGAGTCCAGATCTAAATCCCATGGAGCACCTGTGGAGAGATCTGAAAACAACAAGTGGGAAATGGAACCCTTCAAATCTGAGAGACCTGGACCAATTGGCAAAAGAAGAGTGGTCCAGAACCCAAGTAGAGATGTATAAGAAACTCACTGATGGTTAGAGGAAGGGATTGATTTTGGTTATTTCGTCCAGAGGTTGTGCTACCAGTTATTAAGTTGAGTGTGTCAATAATTCTGTCCAGTCCATTTTTGGAGTTCTGTGTGGAATGGATCAGAGTTTCTTTACTTTTTGTGTTGTTCCAATGCAAACTAAATAAAAAAACATGAAAGTACCAAAGAACTTGTGATTGAAAATATTTTCTGGGAGAAGTGGTGAGTTATTTGACAGAAATGCATGGGTGCCAGTGTTTTTGACCATGACTGTATGTTGATAAAAAAAACCTAGTCCAGCTACTGTATCTTGAGTGACAGCCTCCACTGCACAGTGGTTGCCACACTAATTATTCCTTATATTACTTCTGCCTGTTTCTGCTTTTCTGTGTGCTTTTCCATCAGAGCGGCTGTAGAGTAGTGACAGTGTGTGAACATGTTTCTGTACACCTCAGTGTACACCGTACAGTATGTGTGTGTGTGTGTGTGTGCGCAGAAGTCCCTAGAACTGTTAAAGCATGTGTGCTGCAGCGATGCAGTCAGGTTGCCAGAATGAGAATCCGTGGTGGTGGAGGAGGAGGGCACCTGCCAGGAAACATTTTCACCTTAACTTGTTACCAGCTTATGTGCTTCCAACTGCTTCACAGCTCTAAACACTGGAGCTGGATTAGTGTGGCCTCTGTAGCAGCTCAAACACACAGCTCCTTGTGTGCGTGTGTCCACAGCAGTTGGGGTGTCTGGGTGATCTCAGGTTGTACTGCATATGTTTTGTCTCTGTGGTAGCCTGTGTGTTTGGGCTGCTCATGCAGTACATGTCCGCTGAATGTCAAGGTCATCTTGTAGCTTAAATGAGTTGTGGCTGAACTCCAGGAACGCTGATTGTAAAATGTCCTGGTTCATCCTCATATTTTGTCTGTCTGCACAGAAAATGGCAGGGTGTCAAGGTGCAGATTCTGGGCTGTGGAAAAAGGGATGTGATTTGCTTCCACTGAAATCCCCAGACACATGAGACAAAACAATCTCCCCGTGTTGTCTTTGCCACATGCCAAGGAGATGAATTGTAGACGTTACTGGAGATATTTCACTATACCTAATTACCAGCTACATATGAAGAACACTTACTGGTGCATAAACTCCGCTGGATGTTCCAAATGTCATTTCACTACTCACTGAGCCAGAACTAGTTTTGACATAGGTAGATAACTTATTTAATGAAATTCTTTTATGATTTCTTTGTCTGGCTGCGACTCAGCCTTTGGTTTTGTCCTCCTTCATTAATGTCAATATCTCGACAAGCTAAACGAAGGTTAACAGGAAATGTATTGTATGTAAAATCTTCACACTCAAACAAGTCTTATTTGCAACAGTCATAAATAAGAACATGGTGTTAAAGCCTTTCTTATGACTTAAGGTGGTTGTTGTATGTCTCAGGAATTACTTTATGGCTCATATAGGTGAACATAACATTTTATTAACGCTGTTGGTGTTCTATGCAGTACAACCCGTTACATGCATCCAGACCTACTACTCGTCAGTTCCTGGTAGGTGGATCCCAAGAGGAAGGGTCTGCTCTTAAAGAGCCCAACATGTTTAAAGTGTGTGACAGCAATATAGTATCTCTGAATTTAGATAAAACTAAATTTATGGTATTTGGGAATCGTAGACTAGATAAGGGGACATTTAAATTTAAAAGTTCATGCTATACGAACAACCAAAAAAAGATTTTGTATTTCTATAAGTGGGGTCAAACTATGGAATAACTTAACTGTGGACATGAAAAATAGTACCAGAATTAAGGAGTTTAAATATAAATATAAATGTATGTGTTATACAAGATATATGCACGAATAAGTAACAATCTGCTTTATCTATGTAGTGATATTGCTTGCAGCCAATGTTGCATAAATTTTGTATAATATGATGTCATGGGGTAGGACTGGATAAGTCTGACTTCTTCCTACTCCATTCAAACATGTATTAGGTGTAAGCAAACTGATTTTGAATTAGTATTGGTTGGATATGTGTAATCATGTGTGTTATTGTCATTTGATCATTGTTCTGTTCTGTTCTGTCTGCATGTTTGAAAGAATAAATCAATCAATCAATCAATCAATCAATCAATCAATCAATCAATCAATCAATCAATCAATCAATCAATCAATCAATCAATCCTTTGTTTGACAGTCTTGTTAGAACAGTGTCAGTGTTTAGACAATTGAGGGGACTCAGCTCTCAGAAGTGACTGCCATTCCAAGCCAGTTGGGCCAGCCACTGCCTAACCCAAACAAATACAGTGCAGATGCTGTGTCAAGCCACATATCTGCTCTTTGCTTGGGTGAGGATGGGGTTCAGGGATGCTTTGTGTTAAGGGTAGGTTAGGTCTGGAAAATGGTGTTGTTTATTGTGGGGATCTGAAGATTTATGACAGCATAGACTGACACCACCCCCTTTGTGGCCAAATAACAGGTAACCATCATTTAACTCATATACTGAACTAACAAAGGAATGCTCTCTCATTCTTTGGCACATTTAATTGTGTATTGTTGACTTTTGGTTGCCTAACATTATTAAAAGGAGCCAGGAACTATTCTCTGTGCCTCGAGTCATGCCTTTGAGTCTTACCTGGTGTGCTCTGTTTCTAATTTCATTCCACAGTCTCAAGATTCATTTATTATTCTCAGGCTCTTATTCAACACAAAACTATTATTAGCACTAACCTGCACAACAACCAAATGATAGTAGAGTCTCACAAATCTTGGCAAGCAGCAGTAATAAGGCTAATAAGCTCTTAGTGCACAAAATCTTCTGCTAAAGTCCCAAAGCTCCCAGGTGTTATCTACAGTGTTTTTCAGCATGTATTTAGCAGTGTGTCATGTATAGAAAGTGTTGTGGACAGCAAATATGTATGGGAGCTGCTATCACCAGTGTATGAATCAAGTTGAATATGGGTTTGCAATAAAACTGCATTATCTCAGAAGTGAGTGAACCAGCACTTGTACAACTACAGCAAGCACCAAGGGGAAAACATGTCAGTCGCCACATGTGCTGTGCAAAGACATTTAACCATTAACAGATATCCTGCATGAAATCGATTTGGTCAACAACTGAGGGTATGAATAACTTCCATGTAACAATGTAACCATCGCAGTAAATGTCTGAACCTTTGCAAACACAAATCTCAAGATGATCTCGGCATGTATTAAAAAAAAACAACAAAGAATGGCACTGGCAATATAGAAAAAGCCATAATAAACACATTCAGCATGCATTCAAAACAAGGATCAATGTGCCAACAAATCTACCATTAGTAGGACTCACTGTACATATCTTGGATTAGGCTTGCAAATGCGACCTGAACGTGTTGTATAAGGTGTGCTGCCAGTCTTGGTGGGGGACTGTACTATGTGCTTTGGCAAGTTCGTTGGTGTGGATTCTGGTTGTGGGGGATGTATTTGTGGTGAGTGTGGTGCTGGGGGAACACGGTCCTGTGCTTGTGTAATGGTATTTTGAGAGTCAATGTCCTCAGGGGTGAGCCATAACGGAGGGTGCTCTGCAACAGGAAGGATGTGACGTCGGTTCCTCCTGTATGTTCTCCCATTGCATTGGATCGTGTATGACCGAGGCTCCTTGTTCACCTCCTTTACTGTGCCAAGCTTGTCATATCCTTTCGGGGTCTGCATTCTGACAACTTGTCCTTTTGTCAGTGGTTGCAGTGGACGACTCGAGGCATCGTAGTGTTGCTTTTGGGTCATCCTGTTGTGGAGGAGTCGTGCAGCGACTTGCTGGGCATGTGTGGGAGCTGGTTCTAACAGTTTGGAATTGACGGGAATGGTTGATCGTGTCTGTCGTGACAATAGACGTTGTGCAGGGAAGAGGAATGTTCCTCAGATTTAAGAGACTAAGGAATCCATCTGACCCATCTCTGTGAGCTTTCTCAATCAACTGTTTCGCACTCCGGACCGCTCTTTCTGCCAGGCCATTGGATTGTGGGAACTCTGGACTACTGGTGACATGGATGAAGTCCCACTGTTTAGCAAAGTCACCGAATTGTTGACTTGTGTACTGTCTGGCATTGTCAGAAATGAGCGTGTGGGGTGTGCCATGCACAGAGAAATGTCTCTTTAATTTTCTGATCACAGCTGAAGATGTCATGTCGTGGAGAAGGTCGATCTCATACCAACCCGAGTATGAGTCCACGAGCACCAAGTAGTTCTTGCCACGCCACTCAAATATCTGTTGCCACTATAGACCAAGGCAACTCTGGAACTGGGTATGGTTTTAATGGCTCTTTCTGTTGGTGTGGCTTTCTGCTATTACAGACGGAGCATGTTAGGAGCTCCGCTGTGATATCAGCTGTCATTGTTGGCCAGAAGATTATACCTCTTGCTCGGTGCTTGGTAGCGTCCAGACCAGGGTGGCCTCTGTGGACAATGCTGATGTATACTCTTTGCAATGAGTGGGGAATGACTGTTTTGTGGCCTTTCACCACTATCCCGTCTTCCACGGCTAGTTAATCTCTGTAAGGAAAGTATGGACGCACAGCAGGGCACAAGGTATGTTCTTTATTTGGCCAGCCTCATTTAATCACCGTGCTGAGAGCCTGTAACACCACGTCCTCTGCTGTGTGCTTTCTGAGTTCCTCCAGTCGCGCAGTGGAGATGTAACTGACTGACATGACTTCAAATGTGTCATTTTCAGCATCTGGAGGGACTTCTGTGTTTGGAGCTCTAGACAGGGTGTCCGCTAGGTACATGTGCTTACCCTTCTTGTACGTCAGAGTGATGTCATAACACTGTAACCTGAGCATCATTCTCTGTAAACGTGCAGGGGCTGAGTGAATGGGTTTCTTTAGAATCGTCACCAGGGGCTGGTGGTCTGTTTCGATGATTGTAGGCTTCCCGTACACATAATCCCTGAATTTGGTACAGGCAAATACGACAGCAAGTAATTCCAAGGAAGCGCTGCAATGCTGGAACATCCTTGGGTGCTGGCATCTCTGAGATAGCTTTTGCCTTTGAAGGATCTGCCTTCAAGACTTCACTTGTAAAGATATGGCCTACATAGCCGACTTGGTCCAAATGAAATTTGCATTTGGCAGGGTTTAGTTTGAGCTTTACCTCACGTGCTCGATTAAGTGCAGCCAAATTTCCAAACATTCAGAAGATGGCACAGAGGATGCTGGTGTTGTTTAGCTCTACCTATGTGTGTGAACAGATTTTTAGTGTGATGAACACCAACAAAGCACCCCACAGATCCCAGTTGAGTGATGAACACCTCAGATCTGTTCTGAGAATTGCCACAACAAAACTAACACCAGACTTCGATGCACTGGCAAAAAAGGGTGATCAACAACACTGTTCCCACTAAAAGTGAATGTAAGTATTAACACTGTAATGCTTTTTATATGTTTGTTTGATATGTATGCATCTGGTGCTGGCCCGGCCCGTCTGTCAAATTTTAAAAATCAATGTGGCCCCTGAGCCAAAAAGTTTGCCCACCCCTGGTATAGAGGGTGGCACGGTGGGGCAGTGGTTAGCACCGTTGCCTCTCAGGTGTGGTCAACCGAGGCCTTTTGTGTTGAAGTCTGCATGTTCTCCTCGTACCTGCTGCGTATGATCTCTCCAGGTACCCCAGCTTGCTCTCACAGCTTAGAGACATGGAGGTAAGGTTGAGTAGTGACTCTAAATTGCCAGCAGGTGGTGAATGTGGGTGGGGGTGGTGTCTCTATGTGTCAGTTCTGTGATAGATTGGTGATCTGTCTAGGGTGTAGCCCCATCTCATGACCATTTACTAGGGGTGTAAGAAAATATTGATACACTTGAGTATCATGATATTACATTTTGCGATACTGTATCGATTCTGAAAAACACTATTGATTTTTAATTAACAGCTGACATGCCAAGTAGTGCTATGTTAAAGGGACTGTGACAAATGCAGATCCCTCTTCTGATTGCATAAAAAAGTTAACTTTTATGTGAGCTTTTATGCATATGGTGATGTGTTGCTTATTTTATTTTCAAAAATTAGATTAAAAACGGCAATATAATGATTTGCTTACAGCATCACAATATATAGTATATCGATATATTGAATTGTAACCCCTGTATCCTGAGATGTATCATATTACCAGATTCTTGCCAATACACAGTCTACCATTTACAGGATAAACATTATAGATAATGGGTGGACAGATGGATAGCATTGTGTATACAGGGGAGCCCTTTCCAATGATAGATTTGGGTATGAATAAGCCATTTGGATGGCATCCCAGTTCTCATTTTTACTCCCTCACAAACCACAATTTCTCTCGTTTCAACTAAAAGTCCCTCTTATCTTCCACTTTTACAGTTGTATAAAACAATTTGACTACAGTATCCATTGGGGTGGGTTGGAAGGACCTAACGGTGTGTGCTGATCGTGTATGTGAGGTTGGTGTTTATCTTCCGAGTGAGTCAGACTGTGTTGTCTGCCTCTCAATGTGTGAATTTGTCAGTGCTCTGCTGAATGTCTCTTTGAGGATCACACTAGTGGCTCTACATTAATTATACTATTAAGTACAAATCATGTGTACTTTATACAGTGGCAAGAAAAAGTATGTGAACCTTTTGGAATTTCATGGTTTTCTGCATTAATTTGTCATAAAATGTGATCTGATCTTTATCTAAGTCAAGAGTACTGACGAATATAATGTGCCTAAAAGAACAACACACAAAAAAAAATTCTGATCTTTCATGTCTTTATTAAACACACTCATTCAACATTCAAAATGGTAGTGGAAAAAGTAAGTGAACCCCTGGAATTAATAACATTAGAAGACTGAGCCAGTCGAAGATGTTCCTCCTCTTCACTCTCTTGTTGCTGTGGCCATATGTTTAGAATTGTTGATCTGCTGAATGATGAAATGTTGTCCAGTGGGTTTTGATGCATCTGTCTCAATGGGAGCACAGAACGCTCCTGTATTGCTCCGCATTCATCCTGTTGCTTCCTCAGCAGGTAAATCATCAGTAACTGTCAGTGTACAGTTCCACTGGCAGCCGCACTGTGCATGCTATAACAGAAGCAGCAGCATGTTTGACGGATGAGCTGCTGCTTTGAGCCTGTTCCTTTTGTCTCAACATTGTCCTCTGTCCATCACCTTGACAGACACTGCTTTTTGGTTCTTCAGTAAACAGAACTTTGTTCCACAACTGTTCCACTTTGTTTTTGTGTGCTTTTGTGAACTGCAACCTGGCCTTTGTGTTCTTGAGGTTTACCAGGGGTTTACATCTTGTGGTGAAACCTCAGGTTCTGGTTATGAATTGACTGTTGACAGGAAAACATCCTGGACATCATTCATGACTTGCTGTGCATTCAGAAAAAGCTTTTTCTTCACTGTGCCAAGGTTATGCAAGACTTGTGCTCTTCAGTCTACCAGGTCATTTTCTAGTTTTCCTGTGTATGTGCCTGTTTGTTTGTTTGTTTGTTTGTTTTAAGAATGTACCCAACTGTTGATTTTCACGAACCATATAACTTTGATATCTGTTTGACAGATTTTTACTCTTTTGAGTTTCATTATGATCTGCTTCAATTGCATGCTCACATTTTTACGTCTCATACTGACAACTCCACCTCAATCTAAACATCAGCTCTCAACTGCCAATCAACTCTGAGCCATATGTTTTGTTTTGTTTTGTTTTTGTGCATAAGCTAAAGTTGAAAACAGCACCCAGCTGCCCCAGAAACACTTAGTCCACTTGGGCACTATGTGTTCTAGGGCTGTGTATTGGCAAGAATCTGGTGATCACAATACAGGGGTTATGACTTGATATATTGTGATACTGTAAACAAGGTGATATATTGCTATTTTCTTTAAATCAAATAAAAAAAACTGTCTTAAAATAATCAACACATCACCATATGCATAAAAGCTCCTGTTAAAGTTGACTTTTTTATGCAGTCAGAACAGGGATCTGCATTTGTCAAAGTCCCTTGTCTAATGGACAGCGGTAAATCGTTCCAAAGTTTGGGACCAGCGACCACAAGGGCCCGGTCGCCTCTAAGCTTACACTTTGTTCTATGCACGCTCAAAAGAAGCTGATTGGCTGACCACAAAGAACGTGTGGGTGTATGCCAGTGGAGCAAATCGGATAAGTAGGGTGGTGCAGAGCCATGAAGGGATTTTAAAAACAAAAAGTAGAATTTTATAATGGACCCTAAAATAAACAGGTAACCAGTGCAAGGAAGCCAAAACTGGAGAGATGTGCTCATATTTTCTTGTGCCTGTTAAAAGATGTGCTGCAGCATTTTGGACCACAGCAACAGAATTTGTTATTGGTATAGTTTGGAAAGGCTAGTTCTAGGAACGTCACTGCTTGGACAAAAGCACATAGACACAATTCAAATATGTACCTACAGTACATGTTGACGCGTGTTTCACACCGGATGCCCTTCCTGACACAACCTGGATTCAGCCACCCACCAAATGTCTCAAAGGTTTTCCACATGGTTAAAGAATGGAATTCTGGGAAAACTTGTGTAATAATTTTCAGATTTTACTACTTCTCTGCCTTGAGGCAGGGTGTGTCCTATGTCATGTCAGTCTAAATTCTCTGTGTAGATATTGTTACTAATTCCTGAATATAAGACTTGGAGGCAGGGGTGTCGTACGGCTTTGAGGGAGTGTGTCGACAGGCGGAGCGGAGCAAGAGGTCAGTGCTGTAGACGGGAGAGGAATTGAAAGTGCAGGGGAACAGCTGTCCAGATGATGGATAGAACAGGTGGCTTAGAGAGAGATGAGGAGAAGGAGAGTGGGGGAACATGTTGATCTGCATTTTATACCCATCTTGGTGAAGTAGAGAGGAAATCAGTCTGGCTGAGGAGGAGAAGGATTTATGATCTCATCAGCCTTGATGGATGAATGGTACCTGCTGTGGAGGATCATTTTCTGCTGCCTTTTATACTGATATTTGATTTTCTCAAAGCAGTGGGCCCAGTGATGAAGCTACTGATGGTCAAAAATGTGATTTACTTTACTGGCAGACATGGGATGTTTATTCAAATATTGGCTGAATTCCCAGCAGCAGCGAACGCATCGACACTGTGAGCATTTGTCTCTCTTATGAATTATGCTCTTTGCTTTGGTGATATTTAAGAGCCGTTGACTAGCAGTTCGCACATAGTGAGATGTCTAACTGATAGGAGAGCGGGAGAGATGGGGGACGGAGCGCTGTCTCCTTCGATGGGGGAATGTGCTGAGTCAGCTGGCTCCTGGAGGCCACTGTCCATTAGTTAAGGGCCTTCTACTGCCTACACTGTGGATCCTGCAGGAAGTTTATATATTGATTTAATAGGGAGCCTTTCTCCATTTTTTGTTTTACGTAAATGATGGCTCACTTGGCTTCTGGAAGCCAGTTGTAACTGTCTGTGTGTAAGCCTCCATCAGTAGTGAAAGCACAGAGGTTGCAGGCAAAAGCACTAACAGGAAGCACTTGTATATAATAAATCTACAGTTCCTCCACTTTATTTCTTAAAGCTGACACGCTATAGAGGACAAGATGCTAGTGAGAGTTTTTAAGAGGAGAAGCTACTACTTTGATGGGATCAACGACTATGTGATTTTTCCACTGTCTCGACAGAGCCGTATTGCTCCATTGCTTATCCACTTAGTGCAAATCCTGCAGCATCAAAACATAAAGCTCCTGGGATCCAACAAAGCTCCCAAACATAGCTTCCCTCTTCAAACCTGAAGTGAGCTGTGCAGCTTCAGACAAGAAAATCCCACATTCCCAAGTGTGTAGTTTTTTTTTTTACAGTGTTATATAAAGAAATGTCACTGAATTTCAACCTTGAAATCTCTTACTTTCATAAACTCTCAGACAATTTAGACATGTCAGACATTAAAAAATAGCCATTGGTTGGGACATAAATGAAATAACTAGTGTTCCTGTGAAGTCAGAAGGTAATTGCAGCATCTAATGAGATTTTCTGATCTTTCTGTGAGGAGCAGAGGTGGATCTAGATAATTTTGAATGGGGTGTCCAGGTTGGGGCAGAGACTCAGAGTGGGATGGCACATTTGAAATGCATGTAAAAAGTAAATTAAACCCCTAGTTCTATTAAATAATAAACCATACACTATTAAGTGGTTTTTTTTGTGCACATAGTGCTTTCTTTAGCCAACTTTTGTTCCACTCCTTATTTACACATGGCTGCTGCACAGTGGTTCCCCTCCCCCGAGGTGAATCATGCCAAACACTCCACAAAACAAGCAAATATCGTGATATAAAATATAACTAATTTGACCAATAAGAATTATAAAGCACCAGAACAAATATTGTATTTAAGGCAATAATTTGTCATTGTTTTTCACTTTTAATTCACTAATACAACAAGCATTTTGACACTGGCAGGGGTGGTACCAGGGGAGGCCAATCGGATTCTGGGGGTTGGCTGGTGCCTCCCCCTGGCCATCCATGGTGGGGCATTGACCGTTATTCTAGTAGAGGTGAGGATTTTTCCTCTTTCACTCAAACTGTGTAGATAGAAACAACCTTATCATTTGTGTAATTTATATACACATACTGATTAGCATTGTCTTTTTCTTGGAGCAGGTCATACCCTAACTGGAGTGTTGGTGGTTCAATACCTAGCTTCTACAGTCCCCTTTATCAGTGTCCTTGAGCAACCCCCAGTTGCTCCCGGCAATGACATAATGAGAGCAGTTCGAGTGTGCATCTCTGTGTAGTAAATTGCTATACAAGACCATTTATCATTTATACCTTAAAGTAATGTGACTTTTATCATATTGTACTGTATATGTAATGGTTATTTCATTTTTAGGCCGTGTTCATCAGTGTCACAGAACAATATCCCACAGCTATGAATTCTTTTACTCTTGCACAGTAAATAGACAATAGGTGATATTATAACCTAATGCTGTTTGTTATGTTGATACAAGCACCCATTCTTGCAGACTAAAACTAGCTGGGGGGGAGTAAAAATAAAAAGTTTATTTGAAACACATGCATTTGCTACTGCAGTGCTAATGTGCAAGTCTACAGAGAGGACTGAATGAAAAGGTTAGAGCACCCAATAGCACATGGGTAAAGCCAGATATAACAAAGTCATTTGGATGCAGTTCAGTTTGAACATCAGTGTAACATCTCAGATTGACATCTGGATTTTCAAATTTAAGACTATTTGTGGTTATAAATGTAAAATATCCAAGGCCACAAGAGTAAATATCCCATTTATTAATACATTTAATAAACAGTGTAGCTCCTAGTAGATCAACTCAGATTCAACTCAGCATTCCTCATATTCCTTTAAAACCCTCTTCTAAACCATAGGAACAATTTGGTTACTTTGTGTATGAAATCATAATTTTAGATTCATGCAAGAATTTTCATTAAATTACTGGTTAAAACTTGTCATTCATTAGTGAAGGCTGAGCTTAATTAGTTATCTACTGTGTAATGATAGACTGTCATCATGTAAGATGAAGATGTTTTTGTCCAGTTACATCAGTCTTACACTGGTCCTCAACAGGCCAGACTTTGGGCTCCTTAACGTGCAACAGCTGGTCTTTCTGCCATGGGGATGGTACTATAGGAGACTGATGCAACTGTGATCCAGATCTGGTAACACTTCATTAGTCCTGTGGAGATCTACTTTTTTCTTGACTTGTGAGGGAAAAGAATAAGAAGGTCTAGTGCTCTAAGCCTAGATATTAATTTGCTGTACTATGTTTCATGGACCAGTCAAACTTACTGATGGAGTGAAGCAGAGTGGTGCAGGGAGAGACAGCAGCAGTTCCAGTTGCTACAGTACAGTATGCATGAATTATGAAATGTGCACTTGGGACCAGTGGTAGTGCAGATCATGCATAAATGCAAGAGCAAGCTGGGTTTGAGGGTGTGAGTGTGTGAGCGATTCACTGGGCGAGAGCCTTTGCTGAAGCCCACATGCTCATCTTAAAACTTTTATGTTACTGGTGAAAAATCATCTGAACATTAGTATTTAGTCATTTATAGACTGATTACCATTTTTTTCTGTAAGATTCCAAATCATCTGGGATAGTCATCTAGTTCCAACTGGGTACTGAAAGTATCTTCTCTACAAATCACATTCATAACTAATACATTTTCAGGCTCTTCAATTAACCGTTGTCTTTTAAACTACTACAGTTTATCCCAATAATTTAATGTGTTATGTTGAATAACAGAGTGCTCTTAGCTTGTAATAAAGGGTTGAAGAGTAAAAGTTCAAAACTATCATTCCACTGTGGTCATACTTCAATACAATTACACATTAACAGCGATTGTGGTTAGTGATGAAACGAACGTGCCACATTTTGCGGTGATAATTGTTGGCTTTCAGAAATACAGTATTGTTAGTATTGTTCAAAATAATAGCAGTACAATGTGACTAACCAGAATAATCCAGGTTTTTAGTATATTTTTTATTGCTACATGGCAAACAAGTTACCAGTAGGTGCAGTAGATTCTCAGAAAGCAAACAAGACCCAGCATTCATGATATGCACGCTCTTAAGGCTGTGCAATTGGGCAATTAGTTGAAAGGGGTGTGTTCAAAAAAATAGCAGTGTCTGCCGTTGACTGTACAAACACAAAACTATTTTGTACAAACGTTTTTGTTTCTAGGATTTAGCAATCCTGTGAATCACTAAACTAATATTTAGTTGTATGACCACAGTATTTTATAACTGCTTCACATCTGTGTGGCATGGAGTCAACCAAGCTGATCTGTTCCTTTAAGTGCAGAAGCACTTTTCTCATCCTTTTCTTCATCCTCTCATCTTGTACTTGCCTCTCAGATGTCAGCCTCTCTCCTCCAGCTCTGTTTTTGACACAAAAAAAATCAACCATAATTTCTGGAATGGGCTTCATTGTGCACCATTAAAGCTCAGCTTTTTGTTGGGATGCCAAACATACGTTCATTCTAATGAGCCAACGTTTTAAATAACAGCTACACTGAATTTATCACTTAATTCCAAATTTTAACAGTATACTGTTCATCCATTTCTTATTAGCACTGGCTTTCAAAGCCAAGAAAACAAAACAAAAGATAAATTCCATAGCTGGTGTCTTTAGAAGAGACTCAGTGGGGAAGAGTGGAGGAAGAGAGGTCTGACTCAATAGTGTCGCTTGTGCTATAATTCAATTACAGTATCCATTGAAAGAAGAGAAAGGAGAAACTTTGCCTGAGGTTCCTGGCTTTTGACTACCCATCAGTCCCCACTTCCAGCAACCTATTATAAGGGGTGAATAAAAACGTCTGGCCTGGCTCTGAGGATGTCATCATTAAACCATGCTGTGAAGGATCTCATACATTTCACACCAGTCATTTGATCCTCCTATCTGACCTGATTTGCTTTTGTGATCTATTATGAATGTGACGGAGCGATGGAGAGAAGCATACCCCTCACCCCCTCCCCTCCGCTCCGCTCCAGAACATCAGCTTCCTTTTAATTGAAAATGAAGAGAAATAAAGAGAAAAAAGAAGCAGGAGGAAAGGCTTTTGTGTTGCTAACTGCTATTTGGATGTGTTGCAATCCAGGTCGATTCAGACTGATTTGAGGCTGTAGTATGGAGACACATGGAAGCAGGAGGAGGCGCTCATCCTAGAATCTCTGCAAACGCTTGGCTTCGGTCAGGTGCAGCTATGTATATGAGAGGTGTTTAAGCCTTGCTGTAATCTGTGCACTGTGGGGAGACAGTGGGAATCGGCCATGCACTGCTGCAGTATGTGGGTGTGGGAGGGCGGGCAGGTGGTGCTCAGCAATGCCAGATGGACACTTGTCCTACAGTGCCCAGTTATCTCATAAAGTGAACCCATTGCTAAAGCCATCATCATCATCATCATCATCATCATCATCATCATCATCATCATCAAACCAAGAATGGAATTTACTTGTCACTTTAAATTTCTTTTATTTGCTTTTGATTTACAGTGTTTATTTTGACATGACTCAGTGGGACGGCAGGACCACAGTGCTTCATGTAGTTTTAAAAGCAAGGTGTTTCTCTCTGTGTCCTATAACCGTCCATAACAGTCTTTCCCATATGAGCCACTCTTTGTGCTGCACTACCTGAGGGTTTCATAAAGATGTTTCCACTTTGGGATGATACCAGCATGCATCTATTTCCTGTTCCTGGACCACAGCTGCTGTGAAACTAGAGCTGTGGTTTATTTAACTCCCCAGCAGTTCTGGGACCAGAGCCTCACTGTTTTTTGGCAGGTTGGCAGGTACCTTGGGCAGGTTGGATTAATACAGCATCTGTTTATAGTCTGAAATAAATCTTGTTCTAAACATCCTTTTTTGAAAATGAAGAATATGATGGAACATAATGGCTTCTTACTGTGCAGAAAGCTCCTGCTGTCTTTGGTCTCATTTTCTGTTTTGTTCTGGAAAAATGTAGGCTGCAATTTTTACCTTTAAACATCACAGATGGACAGCCTATCACATGTAATGTTTCTACATATCTTGTATCATTGTGATGGCTGCACAGTTCATTTAAAAGTTGTGAAGATATATGAAAAACTTTAAGTCATATGGGGAAATTACAGTGTTGCATCAGCAGAATCTATGTTGAAAATCACAAAGGAAGACTTGATACTGGTGGAAATAGCAACAAACTGAGAGTAGACTGCAGAAACTACACACTAATGAGAAACAATGTAACCTACATTAGTACATGATTCCTATTTGCAGTTAGGATATTTACAGTCACACAATCTGTACATAAAGTTCTGATTATGTGCAAAGTGATCAGCTGTAACAATTCAGATTCTCAGTTGAATGAATTATGGTGTATAGGGAGACACGGCACTGGCTGTTATCAGTGTGAACACAGTAACTTGTTCATAGCAGCAGCAGCTCATACTGCAGCTGTAGCTCACTGATCATCAATAATTTGGGTTACTTCATCACTCCGAAGCCCAGAAGTGAAGTCTCTTGGTGGAGCGAAGCCCTAGGCGGTGCAGCTGATGGCTGGGCAGAGAGACATCTGTCTACAGCTCTGGATAAACTGGAACCAGGTCAGCTAGACTGGAGTGCTGTGGACATGGCTGGATTGGCCTGCTAAAAATGTATTTGAGCCCCTTCTAACTCCCAATTTAAGATGACAGCGAAGGCTTTAATCTGGGTCCCCTGAAGAAAACACTGCACGTCTGATGACAATGAGGGACTTTCTGTTGTTACTGTGTGACGTGCCTCTTATTTGGCAACGATTAGAGAAACTGATACAATAGGAATAGGAATAGGAAAAAATAAATGTCACAACCCATGTCCCAGACACAAATTTGTGTTAGAGGTTATATGCAGACAACAGCAAAAATACTTAAACCATTTCAGGTTGGGGGTGGTGCTGTTGCCTTACAGCGAGAAGGTTCCGGGTTTGAGCCCCGGCCAACCCGGGGCCCCTCTGGGCAGAGCTTGCATGTTCTCCCCATGTTTGTGTGGATGGATGGCGTTGCAGGATGTCTACTGTCTGTGTTGCAAGTGGCAGAACTTGCATCAGGGATGAAGTAGCATGAGGCTAAAACAGCTACAGTACATCAGCCCATATGGTGAGATTAAAGAAGAAATTAGACTTTTGAAAAACCTGGGTTTTTCACATAGCCTACTGAGGGGAACAGCTCTAGAAGGCTGACATGAGATGTGTCAAAAATTATTGTGCAAGTAATGGAAAAGAAAGGCTAGACAGAGATGTGCAGCCAGCCAGTCAAGCTGTGAAGTGCATGTGAATGTCGGATCCTTGTCTTGAAAAATGACAAAAAAATTCACAACTGTTGTGCACATGCAGGAGGTGGCAAACACATGCTTACATTCTGAGTTTTTACTTTCTTTTCAATATTTGTAGAAAATCTGTGGAGGTGTTGTCAGAATTCTGTGGACACAGATTCCATTTGGGCCTGGTCATCACCGTTCATAACATCATGTCCATGTTCATCCAGGGATTCAGGGATTTTATAATATTGTGTCACAGTCCCTTATAAGCTAAGTGATAGGAATTCCCCTCTGAAAGTGGGTGTTTTTGTATGCTAACATTGCGTGATTCTGTATGTACATCCTTGTGTGTGTTTCAGAGGGAACAGAGAAGACTTCATCCACTTGTCAGGTGATTGTCTGTTCCTCATCTCCTCTTTGTTTCATATTCATTGTGTACACACAGCTTCCGAAGACACACACTTGTGTACACACTTATCCTTACGGCATGCTCTCTTCCAGTGTCCACCTAGTCAAGATCAACAAAGAAGACAGATGTGTTATTCAACATATTAATATAGAAGTGGGGGAGGGGCTGCTTTTTTCTATCAGTGCTGTAGTGTTCCTCTGAAAGATAATGAACCTATCAGAGAAGCTGAGAGACAAGAGGATGATTGCAGAAAACAAAGATGAACAGATGAAACCTCAGCTGGTCCCTTATGTGTATGAGGTGGATACAGCAGAAACACCTCGGGTGGTTCTGAGATGTTCTAGGAAGCTGTGTTTCAGTGCTAATGGGCTTCTAGAGGCAGAACATGTCACGGCTGATTCTTTAGTGTGTCCGCTGGGCTCTCACACTGCTGAATGGTGATTAGTGATGAGAGGGCTGAGGCAAGCACATACTGTACAAGATGAAACAGCAGTTGTGTGCAGATGGCATACCTGTCCACATTAACAGTGTAGCCTAAAACACACATGCACACACACCCACACAGAGAAAGAGCCATCTAGCAATATGGCAGCTTATTGGTGGATCTGCAATGCTCTCGCTTCACCTCTTGTCCTTCATAAAGGTGAGGAACTGGGTTGTAAAGTGGTGGGATTATTTCTGTCAAGGGCCAGTATTGTGCATTACCAGTCTCCTTTTCCTGGCACTTCTGAGAAGCAGAAACCCTTCATTTTCCACAGCCCTGTGCTGAAACATTGAGCCATTCTGTCTAGGCTTGGAAAGGCAAAGGACATTAAATGAGACATGCCTTGCCATCTCCATCTTGAAACTCCCAATTGAAGAGACAATGAAATTTCAGTGGCCCATATATTGTAATCCTCAATTTCCTAAGTGTAATTGGAAATCAAACACTGTTGCTTTCTTACTTACTACTGGATGGAGGCTCTATGTATTGGTCCAGGTATTTGGTCTCCAGCAGGGTCAGGATGTGGACTATTTATGTGGAGATCCAGTAAAATTTCTTCATGACAGAGTCAGGTAGTTCTACATGTGTATCAGTGTCTGTAGTCTTATGTTTTATCAGCACTGTTACACTTAGATTAATGGTTGCTCCATGTTACTGGTATTGTGGAACTAAATGGCGCTATACAGTTACTGTCTGTATTAATTATAGTCATGTTGTAAAAATGGTTCTTTGTGCCTCAGTACATTAGATTAGATTGGATTAGATTCAACTTTATTGTCATTACACATGTACAAGTACAAGGCAACAAAATACAGTTTAGCATCTAACCAGAAGTGCAATAACAGCAGTGCAGAGTGCGCAGTATCTACAGTCTGTACAGTCAGAACTAATTTACCAATAGATATGTACAATTGATATTTACAGTAAGTATGTAAGGTAATATACTATATACAACAGACTTTGTGGATTTAAATGACAAATAATGGATAAAGTACATTAAGCTTATAAAACACTAGTGTCATGCTTCGGTTCTGCTGCTTCCTGTCATGCTTTGCTTATAAAACACTAGTGTCATGCTTTGATTCTGCTGCTTCCTGTCATGCTTTTATTTTGACATTACTTTCTGTTTTTGTTTCACCTCAGTTTCAGTCTTTTTACTTTAATAATCACCCATATTAGTTTCACCTGCTCCCGATTGTTTGCACCTGTTTTCACCGCATTATAAGCAGCCCGCCCCCCCCCTTGCCAGATTGTTCTAGACTCCAGCTCTGACTTTAAGTCAGTGTTTCGTGTGTTCACCGTGTCGTTTTTGGAGAGATGAGAAGGGGTGAGCTGTGTGTAGTGGCAGTGTGGGTCAACGGGGGACAGAGTTCAGTAAGGAGACAGCTGTGGCGAAGAAGCTGTTCCTGAGTCTACTGGTCTTGGTCAGGAGGCTCCTGAAGGGCCTCCCAAAGGACAGGAGGTCAATCAGTTTGTGAGGAGGGTGAGAGGAGTCCTTGAGAATGCTGCGAGCATGTTGGAGATAGCGTTCCCTTTAGACACCCTCAATGGCTGGAAGTGTAGTCCCTGTGATGCGTTGGGCAGTTTTCACCACCTGCTGCAGTGCCTTGTGGTCGGAGACAGAGCAGTTTCCATACCAGACTGTGCTCTCGATGTCACAACAGTAGAAGTTCACCAAAATGGCTGAAGACAGGTGGTTCTTCTTCAGAGTCCTCGGGAAGAAGAGGCGCTGGTGAGCCTTCTTAACCTGTTGGACAGATCTGAAGTGTGGGTCCCCAGGAATTTGAAGCTGGAGACACATTCAACAACCATCCTGTTGATATGGATGGGATTGTGTGTGTACCTCCTTTCTCACTCCTGTAGTCCACAATGAGCTCTGTGGACTTAGTGTTAAGGAGCAAGTTATTGTCAGTGCACCATACAGCCAGGTGCTGTACCTCCTCCCTGTAGGTGTCTCATCGTTGTCACTGATGAGGCCGATCACAGTGATGTTGTCTGCATACTTGATGATGGTGTTGGACCCGTGCACAGGCCTGCAGTCGTGAGTGAAAAGGGAGTAGAGGAATGGGCTCAGCATGCAGCCCTGTGGTACACCGGTGTTGAGGATAATGTTGGAGGAGCACGTGTTGTCTGACCTAACATGCTGAGGCCTTTTGGTCAGAAAGTCCAGAATCCAGTTGCAGAGGGAGGTGCTGATGCCCAGGTCTCCAAGTTTGGTGGTTAATTTGGAAGAGATGACCATATTAAACACTGAGCTGAAGTCGTTGAACAGCATTCTTGCATGAGTATTGTTATTGTCCAGATGTCTGAGTACAGAGTGCAGGTTATAGGTTATAGTGTCTTGAGACGATTACCTTCCAAATCAAGTTTTCAAACAGCACCAGAATGAAAGACAAAGAGATGATGTGTAAAGTCTGCCTGTCTCATTTTGGCTTCTACTAAAAAAACTAAAATATTTTTTCCTCTTCACAGTTGTCCTCTTTCAACCCTCTGCTTTCCTTCCTGGCTCCAGCTGTTTCAGTGGCTCGACCAGTTATTCACACATAATTAAAATCTATTTGGGATGATCATTGAAAGGCCCACTGCTGTTTGCAGCTCATTTTCTACTAAATTAACTTGTGCTTAGAGCAGCGCAAATACAGTTGTGGACAAAGGCATCTGACATTTTTCTGTATTGTTTCTAAGTAAAACTCATGATAATTGTGAGTTGGTTTCATACAAACACAGCTGCACACAGGCGTAGTGCTGGGAGTTGATTAATTGGGACACCAAATAATTGAAAAGTTGGTTGTTTTCTGTAAAGATAGCTGTGTAGTGCTCTGACAGCCTTTATTAGTCTCTTGGGCTGTGGTTAAATGGCACACAGAAAATGTCATGTGTATAAATCTATTAATGTTTGCAGATAATTAAGTGGCTGAAAAATGGACTGAATGCACAACAAGCAGCGGTATTTATATCTTAGATATGGAAATATTTAAATTTACAGCCATTTGCAACAGTGTATCCCCCCGTCATTCATTTTTTTACTAATCATCATTATCACACTTCCCTCAGCTGACTCTTTACTTTTTAGTGTTTACCTTATAGCACTGAACATGGCTGTCCTGCCCCCTCTAATCCCATTCCCTTATATGCAACATGATGTACCTTTAATATGTCACAGTGAGTTGAGAACAGCAGGATCACGCTATGATCAAGTAACAAACTGAAAGGAGACATTCCTCTTCATACATGAAGATCTTTCTATTTACAAAGAAGGGAGAACAAAGACCACATAAGCTAATGGCTTTTTTGTATCTTGAAGTTTGCTACTGTGTCTTCTCCAGATTAAAAACAAGAAATCAATCCTAGTTTTTTTTTATGCAACATGTTTTTTCTTTACTTGTTATGTCCCTGTTATGGTTCATGTAGGCAGCTATAATCAGTATTTTTATATTAAGGTGTATTAAGATTTTGATTGTGATAAATCAAGTGAAACAGGACAGGACATGGTGTCTCTTGATGATACTGCCCCCTCCACAGTGTTGAAGAGTAACTAGTTACTGAGGAAAAATATATAATTAAATTACAGTTTCTAATCAAAATGTTGGTGAATAAAAAGGGGTTACATCGGGATATATTCTTTTTGCTAAAAAGCTTATATGTATATAACATTAAGGCTATTGCTTTGCATGTTTTTGCCATCCAGAACACCTTCTTTTGTCTTCTTTTATGGACAACATAGGGTCAGCAAAGCCAATGGGACAAACAGCACCATCAAGGGTAGGATGGCTGACGAGCTGTCTCTACATCCAGATAGGCTAAACTCATTTGGCAGCATGCCGTATTTTTGAAATTTGTTTAATTGGTTTTCTTGTTTGACTATTGCAGCCCCTCTCGTCAGTCAGTTAAATCAATGCACAATGCTCTAAGCAACCTGTGTCAACCATGCCTGGATGTGACCAGCTGGCAATGCTTTGTCCAGTTTAAACATTTTTTTTTTAGAACAGTAATTAAAAGTAATAGGCTAAATTACTTTGGTGAAGTAATTAAAATAATTCCATTATTATTACATTTTTAACTGGGTAACTACGGAGGTGTTCCGGGCATGTCCCAACGAGAGGAGGACCCCGGGGAAGACCCAAGACACGCTGGAGGGACTATGTCTCTCGGCTGGCCTGGGAATGCCTCAGCATTCCCCTGGAAGAGCTGGAGGAAGTGTCTGGAGAAAGGGAAGTCTGGGCATCTTTGCTTAGACCGCGACCCGGTTCCAGATAAGCAGAGGAAAATGGATGGACTAGGTAACTAGTAATCTGTAACCTATTATGTATAACCTTCCCAGCACTGTTGTTAATCCATTTTCTGTACCCTGTAGTGTCAAAATACAGCCAGTAAACTAGAGAAATGCATTTCCTGTCAAAAATGCGTGTGGATGCTAATAAAAGCTGAAAGATCATCCTGAAAATGCCTGAAATCAATTACTGAAACAGGTGAAAGATGAGAAGAAATGGCTGAAGTTCTTTGTTGAAATAGTTGAGAAGAAATGGCTGAAGTTGTTTGTTAAATAATTTGAAGGATGAGATGCAATAAAGTAGGAATGGCCTTGAAGAGCTGAATATTTTGATACCTGAATGGCTTTTCTAGCTGAAGGTATGCTGAACTTATTAATAAAATGCTGAACATTTTGACACCTGTGTGTCACACCAAGTGTGATGTTTTGAAAAATTAATAGAAGCATGAATGAGAGCTGAACATTTGATACCTGAAATAGGTGAAGGTATGCTGAAGTAGAATTTTCCCATTCATTTGAATCAGGGAAAACTTTCAAAATAAAGCTAAATATTTCAGAGGTATGAAGTTTAGAAAAATTCTGAATAGAAGCATGAATGTCCTTGAGCAGCAGATCATTTTGATAACTGAAATAGCTGAAAGTATGCTGAGTGTAGAATTTCCCCATTCATTTGAATGGGGCAAAACTTTCAAAATAAAGCTAAATATTTCAAAGGT
>NW_018127927.1:826694-839252 GCF_001952655.1 Monopterus albus
AAAAACATAGTGTGGATGCTTCACAGCATCCACACAATAATAATAAATAAAGAACAGAAGAGCATAGTGTGGATCCTTTACAGCATCCACACAATAAAGAACAGGAGAGCATAGTGTGGATGCTTTACAGCATGCACACAATTAGTTCCGCCTGTGACCTAGTGAAAGTTCTAAGCATTTTTCAAACTGAGTTGTCATTTCAAACAGCTGGCCATGGAGGAGCTCTTGTCTGCTAAAAGTTCAAAACAGTGGCTGACAGACAGAAGAAGTTAACCCTATAAAGCCCAACATATTCAAAAATAACCAGAACATTCTAATTTTTTGGAACTGAGATGTTTATTAAATATTTTAACAAAATCCAAAATATAATTCATGATTGGAAATTCAAGATTCACGATTTTTATTTGCCATAAATGCATAGACAGACAGTCCAGGCATATAGGAATAGAGGTGCCATATTATTTAGATTATTTCTATTTCTTTTGTATCACATTTGATACATGGGGCATTTTTGGCAATTTTTTTGCTCAGAAACCTCATGTATCAAATATGATATAAATGGTTTTATAGGGTTAACAACCTTAAAAATGGTTGCAATGTTTGAACCTACAACTCAACAGACAAATGACAGCAAAATTTTTGAGATGAAGGTGTTAAAAGCAGCCAAAGGACTGAAAATAGATTCAAATGTGGTGTTCTTCTTTCTGGCTGTGATAGCATCTAAAGCTAATGTTTTTGTTTTGGTAACATTAGCAACCTAGCATCATTGTGATTTTTTTCCTTTGTAATAAATTAATATGATTGTAATTTGGGGTTTATGTAACATTGCTTTGTGTTGCATTAAATTGCTAAACTTATGCCATTTTCATGTGACATTTTACCACTGTAATGCTGCCGTAGAGCCGGGACTCATTAGTCAGCTACACCTAGCTTTGGACTGGAGGCTGCCCTTTGTACAGTTTGTTGCAACCAGGCATCATAGTTCATGTCATAGTTTTAGAGAACAGTCTAAAACTGAAAACCAAATGGCACTATGTGACATGGCTAGTAATGTACAGAAATATTAATGATCTTACAGATGAAATTTGTTTGACAAAATAACCACCAAAGTGTGTTTGTTTCATTGACCTCCAGTTGTTTGAGATAAAAGATTTTTGTGTGTGTTTTGTATTTTTGTATTTTTTTACTGTCAGGTCCCTCATACTGAGTCTGACCATCCCTGTGACTGGCAAGGCTTGCATTAGTTACTATCCCAGCAGCCATCACAAAGGAATGAAATGGGACCAGACAGAAATTATCACTGTGCTGAATAATGATGACATTTCAATCATAAATTAAGTCAAATGAAATCTGTAACCTTTCCCAAAATGATTTACAACAAAATCACTTTGCCCAAAGACTTGTTACTATTCTGCTCATGCTCTTCCCTTACTTAATTGCTATGGTCAAGGTGCCCTTGTGTAAGGCGCATTACAGCAGTTCCCAAGCAGCTTATCTGTAACCCACATGTGAATGTGTGTAAATGCAGTGTGGGGAAATGGTGAAGAAGAACATAAATGTTCAGCAAACCTGGAAAAAATAAAGGTCAAAAGAATAATCATCATCATCATCACCACTGACATAAGGGCACTTCAATAGTTCCCTGCTTCCCTCTCTGCTTTTCTGCCCAATACCCAGAACAAGCTAATTAAATCTTCTGCCAGGCAAAGAAATCACTCTGCTTTCATCCTCCCTCATTCACGTCACTCACATCAGGGACATGCATAATGACACGTGTTTTAGGGCTGTAATTCCCTCATGCATGTTAGACATTTCTCTCTGATCGCCCCAGCATGCAATGCTAATCATTAATGCAGATTTTTTTGGCTGTCAGTGTGTTGTACATGTACTTGTCTTAGATGGGCACAGTTTAAATTAGTCAAGAAGGGCATGACAGCTTTACAGAAGCTGAAAAGTCATTTTCAGTGGCTGTGCAGATCAAACAACACCACAAAGACACACAGGTTGTGGGAAACATTGCAAGAGGCAGTTGGATGTTTATTATTTTCCTGACCTTGAAATATGCTCTGCTTGTCTATGTGGTATTTTGGTGCATAGCACGGTGGAAGAGTCATTCACGTGAGGCAGCAAAAAGTGAGCTCATAGTATTTTGGTGGTGGACAATATATCTTAGATGTTAGGAGTCTGAGAATCAAAACAATGCAAATAAACTATTTGATTAAACAATCTCCAGCCAGCAGGCTAGAATGGATCTGTCATTTGTGTGTGTGTGTGTAACAACACATCACACACAATATAGAGACCACTTTTTATCAGAATTAATTTGACAGGTCCGGTAGACCAATCAGAATTGTCGCCCTGCCCCTTAGCCCTGCCCTATGACACTGTAATACGACATGGCCCACTTAAATCAGAGGCTGCACACTTACAAACATGTGTCCTGCTGCTTTCTTTTGGTTGCAGTGATTTAATAAAATGACAGAGACACTTTACAAACTGTATAAGTGTGGACAACAGAAACTGTAAAAATTACTCATACTAATTCATAAATCAATACAGACTGATTTACCAACATTCCAGCTTTATTTACATTAAAGTCTTTTCATGGCTAAACAACAGGGACTGTCCCCATTCATTACATCTTCACTTATTCACTCACCCATGCCTATTGAAAGAGGAGTAAAGGTGTGACACACAATATAGAGACCACTTCTCATCAGAATTAATTTGACAGGTCCGGTCGACCAATCAGAATCGTTGTCCTGTCCTTAGCCCCGCCCCCAACTAATCAGAATTGTTGTTATTCACAGGGTTCTAGAGCGAAAAACGTTTTTCATTCAGCAATTAGTCTGTATTAACGTCCGAGAGTATGCCATTTTTTATAATAAGTGTTCTTACCGTGCGTAATAACGTTTAGTTCCAGATGATGTATTACTGATGCAAGCCGTCCCTCAAGAAGAAGAAGAAGAAGAGCAACAATAGAAACAACAGGGCCTGGAAGTTCAAGACAGCGCTGTGCAGCATCAGATGACTCAGACAGCGCCCCCTCAAGACAACCCGGACCAGAAACCTGTGATTCAAGCAGCCCGTGGAGAACCAGCTCTGGTGCAGCCCAAGGAAGTCCTGGTGCGCCCAGAGGAAGCACGCTCGAGCGGGGCTTTGGTCTGATCAAGTCATGCAAAACGGGAGCATCTTCCAATTCCTCATCAGGTTAGCCTATTATTATTTTTTCTACATGCATTTTAAAACCTTCATCAGCAGCAGCCTATTTTAACCCTCATTTATATTTATTCGTTCAGGCTCTCGTAGGAGGAGGAGGGTCCCGCATATGTGCACCTGTGGATGTTCTGGAAGATGAGACCATGATCGTAAGGACAGGAGCTTCAATCCCTACGCTAGGTGTCACTCCAACATCATGTTGACGCATCTTAACCGGTTATTATGTGAATCCTTTCAAGTGATGGGGGATATTCTCGATTGTTACAGCAACAACAGTGTTATTAAAAATTAAGATGGATGATGATCTGAATCACGTGTCAGAGAATGAGTGTATTGACAATGTTTTGCGATCAGAGGGGGGTAATACCTTAGACATATTAGAAGCAGATGTGAATACGCTACTGCAGGAAATAAGACGAGCTTCCCTAGAGTGTATTGACAATCTTCTGCCACCAGATGGGGGTAACACCTTAGACATATTAGAAGCTCAAGTAAATACGCTATTGCAGGAAATAAGAGGAGCCTCTCAGCAGCAAAAAGGCCGGGGTTCTAACCAAAATGAACAAACTGTTGCTCACTCAGAAAGCTCTCAAAATGCTCAAGAGTGCGCCTCAACTGATATAACATTTCCTGAAACCACGGTTGTGAGTAGGGCCAGATTCAACAACTTTGAAATAAGGCGCTTGTTAAATATGGATCAAATGGTCGAGGTTAATTATTGACAATCTTATGGTAATGTTATGGGGAACGTAACTGACCTTGTTCATCAAGCTTTAAATCAATGTCATGAGGGGGACATTATCCAGTTAGAATTGCAGGGTGATATGCTTAGATCAAGTGCGTCCGTGATTGCGTCAGCCTCTGAAGGGTTGGACTTAACCCAATTTCAAGACTTATTAGACAGAACGATCCAATCTAACTTTTCTGTGTTAACAGACGCTAGCTTGTAACTTGTTGTACAGGTTGTGAGAAGCCCCACCGGCGGCGGTAAACGCCTGTTGCAAAAAACCCTAACCTGTGAGATTTTTAAAAAGAAACAGAGATTTCTTTACATTGTTGAAAATAAAGATAATCAGTTGTGTTTTGCCATCAGCCTCGCTCATCTCATGTTCCCAGCAATCACAGACGCAGAGGCGTTGAGCAGAGCTTGTGAGTTGCAAAGAGAGGCCGATCTAACCAAGCAGACGACTGTGGGTTTTACAGACGTGCAAAAATTTGAAGAGGTCACCCAACGTAAAATTGTGGTGTTTTACAGAACGGATAAAGAGCATCTGAATATATTTCAAACCTCTAGCGCTTCAAAAGATGAAATATTATACCTGTTCCTCTTTGACAACCATTATTACGGGGTAAAAAATCCAAAAGTGTTCATAGGTTCAAAATATCTATGCAACTACTGCCACAGAGATTATGACAATCATCTCAAGCATAAATTCTCGGGTCACTGTAACGTGTGTTTTGATGCAGACTGCGCAGGCATGCAGACACCCCCCGCAGAGAGTGTGGTGTGTGACCGCTGTAACCGCCGGTGCTCCTCCCCCTATTATCTGATGAAACACAAAGAGATGACCTGGCACCCCCAGGCCGAGACGCACGCCAGCCTATGCCAAATCCATAAAAAATGTCTAAAATGCTCGAGATTGTATTACACTCCACTGACTAGAGACGCAAAACCCCACAAATGCCCCGACTTGCATTGTTACATCTGTCAGGGGCTCATCACTGATGAACCACCCCAGGGGCATAAATGCTACATCCAAAGCCTCCCCCTCCCTGAAAAACAAGATTGTATTCCAGACAAAAAATTAATGTTCTATGACTTTGAAACATACCCTGATAAAAAATGGTATGCACGTACCATTTTATATGAGCGAAATAACAGCTAGCGGTGTGGAGTGGGATCACTTTGGAATCAACTGCGCCATGAAATTTCTGATGTGTTTTCGAGCTCCCCGTTATTGCAGAGCAGTGTTTTTAGCTCACAATTCAAAAGGGTTCGACAGTCATATTCTGGTGAATGCTGTGCTCTCTTTGGGGATAAAGCCCGATTTGATTATGCAGGGGTCAGAATTGATATTATTCACAGAACCTGACTATCAACTCAGGTTCATCGATTCAGCATCCTTTCTCCCGTTCCCCTTAGCAACAATGCCTAAGGCGCTGGGGTTCACCGAGAGTGTGAAAGGCCACTTTCCTCACGGGTTCAGCTTGGAGGAGCATCTGAATTATGTAGGGCCTTATCCCTCGCCAAACTTTTACGGGGTTAATCAAATGAGTGTCAAGAAGAGAGCAGAGTTTATGAGTTGGTACGCCACCGTGTGTCACGGAGAGTTTAATTTCGCAAAGGAGGCTGTATGTTATTGTAAAAATGACACTGTGATTCTCATAAAAGCTTGCATGAAGTTTAGAGAGAATTTCCTGAGGGAAACCAAGCTGGATCCTTTTAAACGATCCACCATAGCCTCGGCCTGCATGTATGTGCTTAGAACACACTTTCTCGAGGAAAAGACGATGGCAGTTCCCTGCTCTTACGATTACAAATATCGCGTTAAGAGGTTTTCAGATGCCAGCATCCAATGGCTTGAGTAGGTTATGGCTACTGAGGGCGTGTTCATACAGCACACCCTAAATCATGAGGAGAAGAGCGTTGGCCCGTGGCATGTGGATGGTTATTGTGAGCTAAATGGTGAAAAGAAAGCTTTTGAATTCTTGGGTTGTTTTTACCACGGATGTTTGAAATGTTTTCCAGCCGCAGAATTCATCCTTTAATGGGTAAAACCTTTGAGGAGATGCAGGAGGATACTCGAGACAGATTGGCGAAATTGCATGCAGAGTGTGCATGGTCTGAGCCTCGTCATCATGAAAGAGCATCGTTGGGTTGAAATGAAAAAAATCACACGAGGGTGTGAAAGCTTTCCTACAAAGCTATAAAGCCCCAGAACCGTTAAATTAATGCGATGCTTTGTACGGAGGGTGCACCTGCCTCGTGACTCTCAGGTATACAGCAGGTGAGGATGAGAAGGTCAGATACATAGACTTTACATCCCTGTATCCTTATGTAAATTACACGTGTCCGTACCCTGTGGGTCACCCCGAAATTATATTCAGGGATTTTCAGCTTGTAGAATCTTATTTCGGGTTCATTAAGGCTAAAGTATATCCACCCAGGGGCCTGTTTTTCCCTGTGCTACCCTACAGATCCACCAGAGGGAGACTCATTTTCACACCATGCAGAACTTGTGCTGAGGTGAACTTGCAAACCGGCCCGTGCTTCCACACAGACGAAGAGAGGGTGCTGTCCGGTGTGTGGGTCACCCTGGAGTTTGTAAAAGCTCTGGAGAAAGGATACAGACTTGCTGAAATTAGCGAAGTGTGGCATTTCAAAGAACAGAGCTCCTCTCTGTTTAGAGGTTACATTAGTATATTTCTTAAGGGTAAGCAGGAGGCCAGTGGATACCCGGTGGTGTCACCGATGAGGAGGGTCAGAGTCAATACATTAAAGACTATCATGAGAATCAAGGCATCTTACTGGACGCCTCAAATATCAAGCACAACCCTGCTAAAAGACAAGTGGCCAAACTGTGTTTGAATTCTTTTTGGGGAAAGTTTGCGCAAAAGTGCAATATGAATCAAACCAAGATAGTGAGCGAGCCCCAAACATTTTTCAACCTGTTATTTTCAGGAACTCATGTTGGACAAAACCTGTCCTGCATGTTCTTTTATGAAGAATGCTCAAAGACAAATCTGTGTTATCAAGAATTTCTTTCTACACTCACGAGGCTAAATATTTTAACTTTCTCAATGACAACGTGGCCCTCATTCAGCACAGCAGCAGCAGGGGCAGCCCAACCCCGCTGATAATGTATTTATCGCAGCTTTTACGTGTCACACCAGATTGAAACTGTACAGTCATATGGAGAGGCTTGAAAAGAGGGTTCTCTATTACGATACAGACAGTTTAATTTACACCACTAAACAGGGCGAGACAGAGTTGGAGCTGGGTCATTATCTGAGTGATCTCATGGACGAGCTAAATTCAGATTCCATCCAGGAATTTGTTTCAGCAGGTCCTAAAAGTTACGGATGTCAAACCAGAGGTGGCAAGGTGGAAATCAGTTTACCTTTTGGTTACTAAAGCAAAAAAGAAATCATTACATGTCTCTGAGGAGGAGATGAATTTTAGCCCGGGCCTAAAAGCCCCCTTTTCTTGCATGGTCGTGGGACCCAACAGTGTTGGGAAAACTTTTTTTGTAAAAAGATTTTTGGAAGATTGTAAATATGTGATGGATGTTGTACCTGATAATATTGTATGGATCTACACTTCGTTTCAACTTATGTATGCTGATTAGCAATAGATGAATAAAGGAATGAAATTTGTGGAAGGTTTGCCCTCTTCATTCCAGGATGAAGCTCTGTTTCCTCCAGGTCTGAAACATCTCGTTATTTTGGACGACGTTATTTTTGAAGCCTTGGAACATCCAGAGGTAGTTAAAATCTTTACTCAATACTGCCACTACCGCCAGATGTCCATCATGTTCTTAATGCAGAATATTTTTCAGAATGAGTCTAAACAGCACACACATCATTTCATTTAAAAATCCACGCGATAAACTTCAGACCTCTGTACTAGCCCATCATATTTTCCTCAGGCAGAAAGCTTATTTTAAGAAGAGTTATGAAGATGCCACAAAGGACCCCCACGGTTATTTACTGGTTGACTTAACCCCCTCCTGCGCAGAGCATTTGAGACTAAGAACTTGTGTGTTACCCAAAGAGCGCACCTGTGTGTATATCCCTGGAAGAACCGCTAATAAACATGTCTGAACGCATAAAGCAAAACCTGCCTCTATTGAAGGCGTTAGTTTCCAGCACCCCGCATAGATGTAAGGCCATTCTCGAGGCCTGTTCACACGACCTGGTTAAAACCATTTGTGAATTGGCATTTAATCTTCTTAGAGGTCATATTACTCTTTCAGCCGATCAGTACAACAAGTTAAAGAGGCAGAGGAAAAGTCTGAGAACCCTGGCAGATAAAAAAAACGGCTTTAGTGAAAAAGAGGAGACTTATTCAGAAAGAGGGGTTTCTGCTCACTGCTGCGCTGCCCATCATAGGCCAAGTCATGGGTGGTTTGATGAACAGAGGCTAAAAAAGAAATGGCGTGGCCTCCAAAAAAATGTATCTCGTCTCTCAAGAGCAGTTGAATCGCCTCGAAGATCACGGTAAGGACATCAGAGAGAGGGCGGAGAGTGATTTGGATGAGCAAATGAGAACAAAAGAATCTTACGCCTGATGTTGAAATTAAAAGATACACCCTGCTTTTACATCGTTACCTTAACTTGGAAAAACAGAAGAGGGCGAAGACTCACGAAATTACCCTGGCTCTACCTAAAGAGCCTGAGCCAGCAGCCATAGCACCACCAGCAGCTGCAGCACCACCAACAGCAGCCACAGAGGGCAATGAGAGACCCTCCTATGATAAAATAACTCAAGATGTGCTGACAAATATTAACCCCCGTTTTCAAAAGAAAGCCAAGTACATTCTACAGAAAATGTCAGAGTCTGGAGCATTATTAAATGAATAAAGGAGTTTTATTGAACCATGATTTTTTTCTCAGAGTATTCTTACAGATAGTTTCATTTTAAAATATCACACATTTTTGAAAATAACATTAAAACATATGCTGGTCAAAAACTACAGTTAATCTATGCTATAAAATAATATTAAAACAAAGCAAGAGTCATCTTACTAATAAAAACAATCTATAGCTTTAGGTTATGACATTGTGAAAAAATGCTTAAAGAACACTCACATGCAATCTATAGAGGAAGAAGACCAAGAGGTTATGTAGTTTTGATAGGCTTTTTCAAAGTCAGAGGCCATAAGATCATTTCTGATGGTATTGTCTCCATACAGCCTCAGCACCTGTGAATAGGATAGGCCTCGGCCCCTTTGAAAAAGATAATACACACAGTGCTCTCCGCATACTACAGATAAAGGATGCTGCAACGTCTGGTTGTGATAATAAATTACCCCGAGCCCTCTCTGCAGGAAACGCAAGATAGTTTTAGGGTATGTAGAAAGAAATTCTTGATAAAATAATATAGTGCTATGTTATGTATTTGCAAAACTGTTTAAAAGATTGACCTTTGTAATGGCTTGACCTGTGCACTAGAAATACTGTGTGTGAGTAGGTGTCTAAGTGCAGAGACAACAGGAAGTGCGCAGATGCAGACTGAGATGACTGGACTGTCTGCAAGAAGAGATGTGAGTGGGTAAAAGGTCTTATTGTTTTGGCTTTAGACTATCAACATTTATCAACATTATCTGAAATCCTTGGCCTTCTATGATTCGTAGCCTGCCTGTTTTGACAGGGGGCAGAATGCTGCCTTCCTCGTTGGGGGCTAGGTTGAATGCAAACAAAGTGTAGCCTTGTTGAAAATCCTGTCTGTTGAAACACAGGGATAGGTCTTTCAGATGACGCCCCGTGGCCGTGACGAGGTTGTAATATTCTCTGATGGAGAGGTTGTTTTCAAACTGAGGCTGGAAAGGTTTTGCTGGAATCTGATGTCCGTCCTGACATAAGGCCAGAAACTCGAGGTCAGCGTGTATAAACTTGAAGGGGTTTAGATTACTCCGCCCTGTAAAAGCTTCATTGTTTACAAGAGCAAGCACCACATACTTGTGTAAAGTACCCAGAAAGAGATTTTCTTGGGTGCATATTCTGAAATTTGCGGGGATGGAAAAAGTCTTCACGTTGATGCATGAAAGAGGGTACAGAGCGTTGCTTTTAGTCAGGGCAGAAGAATGACCAATGCATACAGCCGGTGATACTGTGACTTTTTTCACAAACAGAGAGGCTCCCAGGATGTGCAGGTGGTAGTTAGCGTCTGCAGCATGCATAAGACAGAAAGACTCTGCCATTTTTCTCGGACGTTAATACAGACTAATTGCTGAATGAAAAACGTTTTTCGCTCTAGAACCCTGTGAATAACAACAATTCTGATTAGTTGGGGGCGGGGCTAAGGACAGGACAACGATTCTGATTGGTCGACCGGACCTGTCAAATTAATTCTGATGAGAAGTGGTCTCTATATTGTGTGTCACATCCTCTGTTTTACTCCTCTTTCCATAGGCATGGGTGAGTGAATAAGTGAAGATGTAATGAATGGGGACAGTCCCTGTTGTTTAGCCATGAAAAGACTTTAATGTAAATAAAGCTGGAATGTTGGTAAATCAGTCTGTATTGATTTATGAATTAGTATGAGTAATTTTTACAGTTTCTGTTGTCCACACTTATACAGTTTGTAAAGTGTCTCTGTCATTTTATTAAATCACTGCAACCAAAAGAAAGCAGCAGGACACATGTTTGTAAGTGTGCAGCCTCTGATTTAAGTGGGCCATGTCGTATTACAGTGTCATAGGGCAGGGCTATATATCACCAGTTTATCACATGCAAATAAAGCCAGGCTGCTACATAATATCAACACACACCAAATCAAATCAAATCAAATCAAATTTTATTTGTATAGCGCCAAATCACAACAAAAGTCATCTCAGGACACTTTACAAAGTAAGGTCTAGACCTTACTGTTATCAATATTATTACATACATACACCAAAGTTTGGCATTCTGTTTGTTTAATGCCAGAAACATTGTGTTACAGCGGTTTGTCAGTCCTTCTTTCCAACTTTCTATTAAGTGGTTAAGTTTGCATGTGTTGGATGTGTTTCAGTAGTGAGGGAGTTTGTTGTAGGTAGGCATGGGTAAATTTAAGTTTGTTACGTGTTACATGACTTTGCTGCCACTAAACTGCACACTCTCCCAGGAGTCTCAGTAAGAGTAGAGCAAGAGGGCAGTTTATTATAGTGATGTGAAAATGCAGTCAAAACACTGACAAGACATTGTACAAAGAACCTAACTTCTTCACAGTTGGAGAATTAAATACACTGCTTGCTTGTACAAATTTAGCAGCATGTATCAATTTACACAGATGTAGCACAACAGAAAAAATGTGAATGAATCTGTCATTAGTGTGCATTAGTGTCTTGCATCTCTTTTCCTCCTCTTGCTTGTGACTTGTCTGTGTGAATAAGCGAAGATGTAATGAATGGGGACAGTCCCTGTTGTTTGGCCATGGAGAGCTGTTTTCCAGCTGAAAGAGAGCCATTAACCTGTTAGCAGTATTGATTGTGAGATTACAAGGTCTGATCTGATCACAATACTTTGGGGGTGTTTTCACTGTTTTACCATAGTAATGAGTAATGAATCTTTATATTCAGTAAGATATCTGCAAGGAAAACATGCACCTGTGGCTATTTGCTTCCACCTGTCAATATGTGCAACTAGATGAGTGTTAGTCAAGGTTGTGTTCAGTTTACTTTCAATAAATAAATGGAGCTAAAATGAAATTGTTCCATGTGTGTGTTTGTGTTCTTCAGACCAGTGCAGTGCTGTGTTCAGGAGGCTGTGCTTTGCTGGCTGCCAGCTCCCTGTTGGCCATCATCACCATCTTCCTGCCCAGTGGAGGATGTGAGAGGAGGATCTGCACCCTGGCTGGATACATGCAGATGGCTGCAGGTTGGTACAGACTGAGGACATCCTTTTCACAAATAGTTAAGAAAAATGTTGAACTTTTGAGTTTGTAAAGCATTTTATAATTCTCTCAGATTATCTAAAACTGTAATGCATTCCTTAATATACAAAATTTCATTATTAGAGTCATACTCAACAATCAGTGATAGCTCTGCCTATTACCAGACCTCTAAAAAGCATCTGACTTTGTCCATCAGTCAAAAAAAAAAAGAAAGAAAGAAACAACTTGAGGACAGCTGCTGCTAGGCAACCATAGTCTGCTTGGCACTTGTAGGTGTGAGCCAGCAAAGGGAAGGCGAGGACAGATTTAGAGCCTGCTGTAAAAAGACAATTATGCCTCCTTAACACAGGTCTTTGGTTGAGGGCTACATGTGACTTATCAGGCCACTGCTTTCACTCAAACAGAGAAGTAGTCTCATATACAAAGCGCAGTCTTGTCAGCGCTTGGGCTTTAAAAAGCCATAATACTCCACAGCTCCTGTTGCTGCTCAGTACTGGCCTTTACACTCTTGCCTTGTGCACTGGAGCATTTTAATGGCAGTTGGTACAAATGTGAAGCATTTTTCTGTTGTTATAAGCAAGAGTACAGTGCTTTAGTTACAACAAGATATTTTATAACCTCCACCAAGGCGGAGGTAATGTGTTTACTAGCGTTTGTTTGTTAGTTGGTTTGTTCAGCACAACTCAAAAAGTAATATATGATTTTGATTTGATTTGATTTATTCTTTCAAGCATGTAAAGACA
>NW_018127927.1:842022-854685 GCF_001952655.1 Monopterus albus
TTTGTAGACATCATCCCTTGTTTCCTTGGTTTGTATTTTCTGTTCACCCATGGCTGCTTTAATCACATCCACATCTCGCTGGGTAAACTGCAAACTCGTTTTTATCTCCTGTATTTCTCTGGTCATGTCGTCGAGTCTCTTGTTATTTGTCTCCATAAGTAGTTGCACAAAACCTTTGAAGTTGTCTTGTTGTTGGCTCAACAGTGCGGTGTACATCTGCTTCTGCTGACTCAACATCTCTGTTACTTGCGCCGCTGAAATATAATCCTCTTCTGCTTCAACATCCTCGTTCGCTTCTGATTTATTAGCTCTTTTCCCTCTTGGCGGCATTTTAATAGTTGTAGAATTTGTTCAAAGACTTGAAAATGTAGAAGATGTGAAAAATCGTAGAACAGACAAGAGGAGCAGTAAAGACGTCTGCTCTCACTTGCAACCCGAGTATAGACTTTGATGAAATTTTTTGGAGATGTAGGGTATGGCCCACGGAACAATCCAGATATGGATCATCATCTGGTTTAAGGATTTTTTAAGGGATTTTTCACCATTATGAGATAGGGCCAATTTCAATAATTTTTGCTTCTAACTGCATGCATATTGCCTACAATGCCTGAATAAAAATTGCAAGATAACATCTACATAAGAGCTACTACACATGTAAGATTTTATTCTTATAGGCTCTAGTGACTTTATAAGCTTTAGTTACTTTTCATAACTTTAGTTCCCTTTAGTTACCTTTAATAACTTTATTTCCTTGTTTATACATATTACAGCTGTATTGATGATTGTCCACAACTACTGAGCTTTGGTTATTTTTAATACATTTATTTTCCTTGCTTATATATCTCACTATTGTATTGATGAGAATCAAGTAGAAACTGCCCGCTTTAACTTCTGTGTAGAGACAGGATGTCTGCATCGCCAAGCAACCAGACAGCCTATTTACATTTTAACAAAGACATGTTGGCCTGTTTTACACTCACACCTCAACCCATTTAGCATATCCCAAGTTCTGCTTTGTCTTGGGGTGTCCTGCAGAGCCGGGGGGCCCAAAACCTGAGATGACCACCTGGCCAGTTTAGCATACTTATTAGCATCACATGCACAGGGGGCCTGCAACTCAGGCCACCCATTGTTCTGTGCTCTTGATTAAGATCAAGCTGCCACCTGAGACACACACTCACATACCTAGATTTTACCACATTCCAACAAGGAAGTGTGAGCTCCGGCTCACACCAAATGGCCAATAGAATCACGAACTATTGAAGGTTGCACCCCTGTCCAAGGTGGAGCAGCCCAAGAAGATAAAATGTATGGTAAAACTTGATTCAGGATTCAGAAATCGGTTTTCCTGCAGAAGCTCTGGCTCTCTGAATCCAGCGCTGTAAGAATCAACCTGTGCTCAGACTTTCAGTAAACTTTGTTGATTTTAAACAGTCTTCTCCTGTCTTCAGTTCTCGTGCTTCCAACTAAAGAATCGGGTAATTTCTAACACACATCAAAGTATGATTTGGATCCAAGTCATATTCAGATCTGCTGATCCTGAATTTTCAATTTTTGAGGACTCAAAGAAAACTCACTACAATAAGACAACAAATAATGCTACATCCTTGCAATTGACACCAAATTCTAGCTGAAACTCTGCTGGTTCAGTAGGGTATCAACATCTTTGATGTACAGTATCTTCAAACATTACTGAGCTAGATCGTGAAGAAAAACACTATTAGTGAATATAATTTTTCTGGAATAACTTTCAAACTAATAATGATATCAATGCTAGTCCAAATACTACTGTCAGGTTTTCATGGTCAATGAATCATAGTATTGGGGTCAAACTCTCATGCGAATATTGCTTTATGGTACAATGGTATTATGGGACAGCGGGCTGCCTTAATGGAGGTTTGGGCTCTACGTGCTGTCTAGTTATATTTGTTGCACCTTCCCATTTACCACTGTAGCTCCTACTGCATATTCCCTCGGCTAAAGATAATAAGACATAATCCTCTTTACAAAGTATAGTATACAGTGAAGAACAAGCCTCTTTAACAAACATAATTTTATAAGATGAAATGTATAATTTTTGGGGACTAAATACCTACAAAACTAATTAAACAACCTCATCTGTACTTTATGTTAGTGCTAATTAGCAAATGTGAGCATTCTAACACACCAAACTGTGAACATGGCAAACATTACACCCGCTTTACATCAATGTTATCATAGTCACTGTGAACATGCTAGCAAGCTGACATTAGCATAAGCGCTCAAGGCACTATTCTGTCTGAGTATAGTCTTATGTTAACTCACAAAATTTGCTAATTAGCACTAACATAAAGTACAGCTGAGGTTGTTTAATTAGTTTTGTAGGTATTTGGGGGCGGCTGTGGCTCAGGAGGTAGAGCAGGTCGTTTCCTAACCGGAGGATTAGCGGTTCGATTCCCAGCTTGTCCAGTCAACATGTCGAGGTGTCCTTGAGCAAGACACTAAACCCCCAGTTGATCCCGGTGATGTCACTGGTGTGTGAGTGTGTGAATGCGTGAGTGCTTGGGAGTGCGAATGGGTGAATGGCAGAATAATGTGTGAAAGCGCTTTGAGTGTGCTGTAAAAGCATAGAAAGGTGCTATACAAGTATAAGACCATTTAAGACCAAAATTAAGTTGATGAACACATTAAACCAGCTTGCACTGTGCGCATGTTAATAATAATAATAAAATTTATTTATAAAGCACCTACCAGCTCAAAGAGCACTATGTTAGCATTTAGCTCCCTAAGTACAGTCTCATAGAGCTGATTTTGTTGTTCCTTCCATTTTCCGCCTTATTCTGAACCTCTTCTAGCACTTCTTTTGCAATTTTGATTAAGTCTCTAGACACTTCATCTACCCACTCTCTTCATCAGGTCAACTGATCCACAAACCGTTGATTGTTATTTTTCCCTCTCTCATTTATTTAGTCAGCAGTAATTACGTAGCCTCTATCCTTGAGAATATTGAGTAGCTAATTTAAATCCCTGCATGTGGCATTTAACTAAGCGTAATTAGAGACCGAATTCATTGTGCAGGTCAAATCTTTATTGACAAAGCTGGAACATTCACAGGACATGGTTAATGGTGTGTTTAAAGTGGCCCTTATTGCTTGCAGCCACACACTCATACTTCTGACTGACTCCAGAATCAGATCATTGTGGCTTTAGGAAGATGAGAAGGAGTCTGTGGCAAAGTAAGAGTACTGAGCCTGGTGTGTGTGTGTGTGTGTGTGTGTGCTTCTCTGGACTTAATCCTGTTCTGTGTGTCTTTTGTATAATGACAGACTTTGCTATATAACAGTGTGAAATGATGAGCCAGGCCTTTGTTCTGTTTCCAGGTCAGCTCTTGTCTAGATAGATGGCGGTTTGACAGAGAGCCCGCAATGCCCTGAGGAGGGCAGATCAGAAGTGTTTGTTTTCCCAGAATTGCAAGTATGTGTGTTGACAGTGCTATCAAAGTGGGTTGATAAACTGAAACATGCAGATTAAGAACAATGGTTTTCTTTGTGGTGTGCATATTATCTGTGTTGTTTTTGTATATGTGTTTTCTAGCAGACTGGGAGAAATGAACTGCTGCTGAGGTGCTGCTTGTCAGCTTTCCCTTTTTAGGTAAAAGTGATGTCTGTTCTGATCCCCTTTGCTTTTCTGAGAGGCAAATGTGATGTCAGTAAGCAGTTGGGATGTTGTGTTACATTACTTCTGAGGGTTGAAAGTCAATGAGATCCCAACCAAAAAATTGTATTTAGCATTTAGTTGATCATTATGTTTGTCAAGATTAGAGAATAAAATTTGAGTTTAGAATAAGGTTAGAATAGGTTTAGATGGGGTTAAGGTAAGGGTAAATCACTTTGAAGCAGTATTAGAATTTCTTGCTTCATTTGCAGTATTTTCTTTTGATGTAAGGCATAATGTGAAAAGTGTAAACAATTGAAATATCTTTTAGAACGGTAAGGGCAGATTTAATGGGCAGAGTGGTTTGACTTGAATGTCACAGTTTTATTTGGTAGAAAGTTTATTTGTGCTTTACGGATAATTGGCATTCATAACTTCAGTCTGTTGCACCTTTGATGTTAGACAATGAACAAGTGCACGCCACATTACATCCTATAGGATCCATCTGTAACACTGGTTACTGGTTTTATGACTCTGCTTTGAATAATCCATCCAACCCTGGACTTGTCTGGACTTGACATTTTATTTTTATTTTCCACAAAAATGCTCAGTAAACTACTTAAAATCCATAAATTACAATGAAAAATCAAGAATAGCCTATATGCAAATAATATAAAAAATTTTTAAAGTCTCCTATTTCACCGAAAAACTCTGCTCTGTAGGTTTCAGCTTTCCACATCACACTGCAAGTTGAATACTGGGCCATGATTGGCTTCAAAATAAAAAAAGCCATAAGGTGCCTTTAGGTTAGCTGGGTAGTCAGTTCTCACAAGTAATGTTTATGTGTATGGCTAACTAACTCTTTGTTATTGTTCCACTACCACAGTTTATTGGTAATTAGTGATACTAGTGACAGTTTCTGCAAATATAGTGGCTGTCAGTAACTGTAGGACTTTGACTTTTTCTCAAACATCCCTGACAGAGTGACTAATATGAATAGTTTGCACTCATACAGTAACAAGCTGGAAGACAGTATCAATTATAGACTGAATTGTTTCACCTCCTCCTCTAAACTGTGATCATACACAGGTCTCCACAGTTGTTGTCATGTATAGCAAAATCTGCTACTACAGTAATACACAGCTAGAACATGAGGCTCAACTCAGACAGGTGTGTGTGTTCTCATGGAAGCTGAGACATACGAACCTGTGACCTAAATGTCAGTAATTCATATTTACACACACATATACACAGCTGTGGACCGGGTCGAACCAGGAAATGCCTTTTTTGAGGTAAAACTGCCCAGCTCTTTCTCTCATCTTTCTCTCATGGGTGAAGTCCAGAATTAGAGGAATTTGCTAACCTCCCACTGATTCAGCTCAGCGTTCCATCCAAATTCAGCAGCTGTGCTGCAGAGCTGTGTCGCCATCAATGTTTTTACACTCTGTGAGAGGGAGGCAGAGCAGTTCTGTGTGCTAAGGCGGAGAGCTTTTTCTCCTGTCATGCATATTTCATCTGCCTTTTTTCTTTGTGGTCAGGGTCCATTGGATTGAATGGCTCTTTGGTTGTGAGTGCGTATATGTGTGTGTGTGTGTGTGTGTGTGTGGGGGGGGGGGGGGGGGCGGGGGGTTTTTTTTTTCAGTAACAGGGCAGCCAAAGACCACTCAAAGACCACCATTCACACAGGGTTACAGCCAGGCTAACATTTGGAGGTCATTTACATTGTGTGGTTCCATAAAAATATCCTAAGGAGTTTATTTGCTACAGTACATTGATTGCCTGTTGTTTTCTCTTTTTATTGATTTGACTGCAAGTGAGTATTCCAGTTCAAAAATATAGTTCTTTGGGAGTTTCATGGGTTGAAGACTTGAAAGGGATTTGCCTGAAGCTGTGTTTTTCTGCTCTTGAAAGAAATATGAGCTTCTTTTTTTTTTTACCTTCACAGTCGGAGATGTTTGTGTTGGTCCGTCTGGCTCAGCATCAGCAGCAGCAGAAGCAGCTTGTGGTTTTACATTTTACACACACAAATAAACGCAGAGGAGTGGCACTCAGCGGTGAATTGAGAACCAAAATGAAATCCAGCTTTGAGCCCAAAATTTGGCTGAACCGTTTAGTGATATATTTTTTAATAATGTACAGTGTGTAAACCAAAATGGCCTTTTGGTCTGTTTTCTCATATCAAAAGATCCAGTATGAAAACTGTCTTGTGTTTTCCGCAAGATGGAAAGAAAATCATAAAGAAATCAACAGTTTCTAAAGCTGAAATCACAGTAATTAAAGTGGCCATGGCATGCTCATTTCCACCCATTTAATGTTTAATCTTGGCTACCTCTAGATTAGCTTTGCACCCATGATAACTCCAAATAGTCTGTAATTACTTCAGAATGATAAAACCAAATATCTCAAGGAGAGTTTCCTCCTGAAGACGAGAGGATAGTAAGTGAACGCACACAACTCCAACATTACATGAACAAAAAACACATTCAAGCCAGAATATGAAAGTGGACAGCAATGGCACAAATTAATTTGAATGTCTCCTCCATAGATAGGTAAACAACAGTATATGTACTGATTTGTAACACTCTAAACAAAGTGGGTAATTGACAAACCCCATATTTTAACTGGCATAGTGCAGACATACTGTAGTAACTTCTCCAGCCTTACAACAATTCTCTCTAATGCTTCAAAAAGAAGGCAATAACAGGCATGCAACGTGTGTTTTTTTTTAAACTTACCATTAAGTCCCACTGAGTAGTGGAAACATCACTCCCTTTTTAAAGGAGCTCCACGGTCAATAAATTCAACCTGTGATTTTTGTGTTTTCCCCCACAAATCCCTTGTGTTGCAGGTGACTGCATTCTCAAAGTAGTGAAATTAGTTCCAACAGATCGCGCCAACAATAACATCATGGATTGTTAAAATCCACTCGTTAACCAACAACACATCACATGCAGCAGACATACTGGCCTCAAGCAGTCAAAACAAACAGGTACTGTGCTTTGGGGGACTCCAGCTTTGATGAGCTGATCATTAACCACTACAGGGCATCACTTGCTGGCTACCTATAGGTTAGACCCAGGCAGGTAAAACAGCAAGTCCCTGTACACGAACATTCCTGGACATGCGGTAACCTCAGGCCCTATACACATGCTCTGATCACAATGCAGGCAGAAAACATGTGCAGTCAAAAACATTCCGCTTTTAAAATGGCGCCAGTGAATGTCAGGCAAGCTCACATGCCTGGAGATTATGACCATTCAAGGAAATCCTTAAACTATCACGTAAGACTTTTACATTGTTGGAAAAAAAGTCTCGCGAGTGAGAGTTTGAGAGACTTGTATAAAATGAGTTGCTTCTGCATAGAAGTACAACAACATAGGTACACCTAATTTCTTAAGTTTTAGGTCACATCTAAGATGATAATTCATTGTTGTAACGTAGATAAGTCAGAAAACAGAAAATCATGCCATGGGCTCTTTAAGGAATAATCTTTTTTAATGATGTTTTATGGTAAAATCCTAAAGTAAGCACTGTAGATTTTCCTTGTTGATATACAAGCCATTAATCTTGTTAGAAATTAAAAAGTCAAGGGGTAAATTCAATAAAACATATACTCTGTGTTGCAGAAATATACTTTGTGCTTTTGAGCTTGCAGCCCCTCATGTTAGTTTTGCGACCTTGGTGTGTCCTGACACATATTAGGAGCTGCTTATTTAGAGAAATATTTGATATATGGTTTTAATTGTTGGGAGGTAAGCTGTTCATAGTCATTTGGGAAAACAACAATCTTGCTGTAAAACAACCTAAATAACAACTAAACCATTCTTCTGGAGACATTGTAGTACTTTGTTCCAGCCTGAGGACTGTGCTTAAGTCAAGCCCATGACACTTTTGCTGCTCTTTGCAAAGAATGAACAAATTTTGCATTGCCAGCAGAATGAATGAAAGTGATTCAGGGAAGGAATGTTATCATTTGCTCAGTGGACCAGTTTTTGGTTGAAAAAGGTTTTAATTTGCAACTGAACTCCAGCCAACCCAGTGTACCCAAATGCATATTTCCCTTGGAAGATGTCTCCTGTGCAACCTTCTGAAACTGTGACCTCTTATCTGCATCCTCATCAGAGGGAGTCCTTCATGTTTTTAGCCAACCCTGGCTGCTTGCGGAAGGAAAGGGAGTGTGTATTCCTGTGCATGTATGTGTCCCTTTGCCAACATATACACTCTCACATCCAGGTTCATTGTGCTGATGCTGAGGAAGCCTGGCCTGCTGTGTCAGCGCTCCCTTGGGCAAAACTGCTATGCAGATGTCCTCTCAAGCAAGGTGGTGAAAATAGCAAGTTGCGTTGATCAAAGCACCAGTGTTGCTGTCACTGCCAGAGCCCATATGGTACCTGTACCAGCTGTCAATCATCTCTCTGATACAGATGAATACATTTTTCATATCAGACTGGATTAGAGCGGCAGAATGTATTAGTGCAATGTGTCCCTCCAACAATTAAATTACACTTAGTTTTTCTTTCATCAGTCATTTCACCATTGGTATTCTGAGAGTTCCTCTTTGACAAAGTCTCAGACTGAGTATAAGCACTTTTCTTAGACAACAGACAGCAGCAAAACATGGTTTGATTATCTCTGAACTCCTTCCAGTTGTCTCCAGGCACAGAATGTAGCCATTCCTGTCCAGTTTCCACTTTCCTGTGGAAACCTTCAAATTTTTTCTTTTATGAATTTCTTTTAACTCCTCTCCTTTTACAGACTATTCCCCATTACAGCATCTTTATCACAATCAGAGCTCAAACCTCTTTTTTCTTGTTCTCCGTTGATCACTGATATTTCATTCTGTTTCATCATAAGCTACACATCATAAAACTACATGATTGCAGAGAGAATTTGTTCACCACAGAACCTCACCAATCTCCCAGAGAAATCAGAGAAAGAAAAGTCGATTTTAGCTTCTAAACTAGAGAAATGCATTTCCTGTCGTAAATGCGTGTGGATGCTAACAAGCTGAAAGATCGTCCTGAAAATGCCTGAAATGAATTGCTGAAACAGTTGAAAGATGAGAAGAAATGGCTGAAGTTCTTTGTTGAAATAGTTGAGAAGAAATGGCTGAAGTTTTTTGTTGAATAATCTGAAGGATGAAATGCAATAAAGTAGGAATGGCCTTGAAGAGCTGAACATTTTGATACCTGAATGGCTTTTCTAGCTGAAAGTATGCTGAACTTATTAAGATGTGACAATAGTCTAATTGGATCCCACAAAGTAGGTAAAACAAGTAGGTGAGAGCATGTGTGTGAGAGGAGGGGGAGAGAGACAGAGAGACAGAGAGAGGAGTTATGTCCCAATTGCACTGCATTTTATGGACCCACCAGATGGCACTCCAAGACTGTGTCATTGACTCATCACTTTAAGCTCCCATTGACTGGTATTGCAAACAATAAAGCTGAATCAATTAAAAAGTATAAATGTTATAAAAAAGTTGAGTACAAACAGGGATGTCCTTGAAGAGTTGAACAGATAAAGACCTCAATGGTCTGTATAGCTGAAAGTATGCTGGACTTATAAAGTTGCAAAAAAGGGTGGAAGATCCCAGAACTAGAGAAATGCATTTCCTGTTGAAAATGCATGTGGATGCTATGTGCTGAAGGATCGCCCTGAAAATGCTGAACATTTTGACACCTGAAAGGCATATCTACCTGAAAGTATGCAGAAGTAGAATTTTCCCATTCATTTGAATAGGGCAAGATTTTCAAAATACAGCTCAATGTTTCAAATGTATGACGTTTAGAAAAATTCTGAAGAGAAGCATGACTGTCCTTGAAGAGCTGAACAGTTTCATACCTGACAGTATGCTGAAGTAGAATTTTCCCATTCATTTGAATGGGGCATGATTTTCAAAATAAAGCTATATATTTCAAAAGTATGATGTTTAGGAAAATTATTAATAGAAGCATGAATGTCCTTGAAGAGCTGAACATTTTGATAGTTGAAATAGCTGAAAGTATGCTGAAGTAGAAGTTCCCACATTCATTTGTATGGGGCAAAACTTTCAAAATAAAGCAAAATATTTCAAAGGTATGAAGTTTAGAAAAATTCTCAATAGAATCATGAATGTCCTTGAAGAGCTGAACATTTGGATAACTGAAGGTATGCTGAAGTAGAATTTCCCCATTCATTTGAATGGGCCAAGATTTGTTGAAAAATGCTAAATATATGAAAAAGTATAAATGTTACAAACAAGAAAAATACAAGCACATATGTCCTTAAAGAGATGAACATTTTGATACCTCAATGGTTTTTGTAGCTGAAAATATGCTGAACTTCATAAGAAGTGAATATATTCCCAGTGGTCCCCAAAAAGTAGGTAAAACAAGTAGGGTTGTGTGTGTGTGCGGGTGTGTAGGTGTTTGTGTGTGTGTGTATGAGAATGAAAGAGTAGTCCTACACCCTGAAGACTACTAGGGCGTGGCTATTAATATTGGGCATAAAATATAAACAGTAATTATGCAAAAACTGTAAAGGATATCAAAAAGCTGTGTATATTATGAATAGCTGAAGAGTTGCTGAATAGATAACAGTTGAAATTGTGTTTTTAGCTGAAGGTATGCTGAAGTTATTAAGATGTGAAATTTTTTTTCCCATTCATTTGAATGGGGCAAAATTTGTTGAAAAATACTAAATAGTTGAAAAAGTATAAATGTTACAAACAACAAAAATACAAGCACACATGTCCTTAAAAAGCTGAACATGTCAATGGCTTTTGTATTTAAGTAAAGTCCTGAAGAAAAGCATGAATGTCCTTGAAGAGCTGAACATTTTGATAGCTGAAAGAGCAGAAAATATACTGAGTGTAGAATTTCCCCATTCATTTGAATGGGGCAAAACTTTCAAAATAAAGCTAAATATTTCAAAGGTATAAAGTTTAAAAAAAATCCTGAAGACAAGCTTGAATGTCCTTGAGGAGCTGAATATTTTGATACCTGAAATAGCTAAAAGTATGCTGAAGAGGAATTTTCCCATTCATTTGAATGGGGCAAAACTTTCAAAATAAAGCTAAATATTTCAAAAGTAAGAAGTTTAGAAAAATTCTCAATAGAAGCATGAATGTCCTTGAAGAGCTAAACATTTTGATAGCTGAAATTATGCTGAAGTAGAATTTTCCCATCCATTTGAATGGAGCAAAATTTGTTGAAAAATACTAAATAGTTGGAAAAGTATAAATGTTACAAATAACAAAAATACAAGCACACATGTTCTTAAAATGTTGAACATTTTGATACCTCAATGGCTTTTGTAGTTGAAAGTATGGTGAACTTATTAAGAATGGGAAAATATCCCCACTGGTCCCCAGAAAGTAGGTAAAACATGCAGGGTTGTGTGTCTGTGTAGGTGTTTGTGTCTGTGTGTGTATGAGAAAGAAAGAGTAGTCCTACACCCTGATGACTACTAAAAAAATAAATAAAATATAAACAGTACTTATGCAAAAACTGTAAAAGATATCAAAAAGCTGCGGACATTATGAATAGCTGAAGTGTTGCTGAATAGATAACAGTTAAAATTGTGTTTTTAGCTGAAGGTATGCTGAAGTTATTAAGATTTGAATGGGGCACAATTTGTTGAAAAATGCTAAATAGCTGAAAAAGTATAAATGTTACAAGTAACAAAAATACAAGTACACATGTCCTTAAAAAGCCGAATTTTTTGACACCTTAATGGCTTTTGTAGCTGAAAGTATGCTGATGTGCCGAAAAACATATGGAAGAAATCGGAATAATAGTAATAATAATAAATAAGAGGAAAACATAGTGTGGATGCTACAGCATCCACACAATAACAATAAAGAACAGGTTAACATAGAGAACTAGAGAAATGTGTGGATGCTATGTGCTGAAGGATCGCCTTTAAAATGCTGAACATTTTGATACCTGAAAGGCCTACTGAAAGTATGCTGAAGTACAATTTTCCCATTCATTTGAATGGGGCAAGATTTTCAAAATAAAGCAAAATATTTTGTGATAATAATAATAATGAATAATAATAATGAATATTAATAATAAATAAAGAACAGGATAAAATAATATGGATGCTGAATCAGCATCCATACAATAATAGCAGAACAGAGCATAGTGTGGATGCTGTAATGCATCCACACAATATGTGTTTGTCTTTGTGTGTGTGTGTGTGTGTATGTGTGTATGTGTGTGTGTGTGTGTGTGTGTGCTGACAGAATGTGACCAAGTTTAGGTGCAGTGTTGACATTGCAACCTCTTCATCTGTGCCTCTCGCAGCACCCCCACAATAGGCACTAATAATAAATGTAAGAGTATTTGTGCAGGTATCTCACTTTTTATCTAATCAGAGCTGAATTTTGTTTTGCTGTTCACCGTAATGTGACTGGTCACAAGTCACCATCGCTGCCTTCTGCACCTGCCACACGCACACACACACACACACACACACACACACACACACACACAGACACACATGCACTCACAGCAGGTTGAACCTTTTTTTTGCTTTGTGCTCTAGTTTTTTAAACCTTATTAATTAAACAGGACAGGAGCAGATTTACAGAGAAATCACTGAGAAAAGCTACAGCAGTCACATAAGTTGCAAAGGTGACAAAGCATCTGCAATCATACAGCAAGTTTGATTCATTCATGCAAATGTTTGCTGCTGCATCACAGCATCTCTCATCATCACAGATGTACTCAAATGGCTGAACTAGGCCTACTTATGAATCAAAGCCTGTGCATGCTTGTGTATTTGTTTATGATAAGCTCACTCATTGGTCAAATCTGATGTCTACTGTAATTCCAAGCACAGTGACACTTAGCTCGTACATTACTTGAAACATTACTCACAAAACCACAGTAAGTGGGCTGCCAATTTATTAAAGCTATACTGTAATTAAGACTGGACTTACAGCCTTCTCTGTTTTACTTTAATTTGTTGGAGAACTCTTGTACAGACTTTGCATGGAGGCAACCTTCTGAGATCTGTTTTTAAAATCTGTCTTTAAATATGTTT
>NW_018127927.1:854714-856415 GCF_001952655.1 Monopterus albus
AAATGCAAATAGCCAATACTAGTGCGTTTCAGGGACCTTTTCTCTGATGATGTTCTCCACAATAATGTATTAATTAACCTTCCTATTCATCTGCTGAAACTCTTTGATTATCTTTACTTCTGCACACACATTTCTGCAACACACAAAGACATACTGAAACTGCCAAAGTGTGTGGTTATACCTTCCTGATTTGTGTCACAATAGCAGGCAACACACGACATCTTGACAGAGGAGAGGAGGTAGATGAACAGAGGCTGACTGAAAGGAGATGAATGGGAGCTGCAGCACTTTGTGTTTTTACTTTTTCATATTTGTTCTGGTGGACCGACTCAGTCCTTTCACTCAAGTGAGATGCAGAAGAATGTAACAGGATCTAACACATGTCTGGCTGTTTCTTATTCCTCTCCTGTCTCTCTTCTTTTTCTGCTCCTCTGTCATACTGCCATTAAAATAACCTGGCAGACACACACACACTCAAATAACTAGCGGCGATGCATATTACATGATTCCTGCACCTCTGAAAGTCTCTAAGCTTTTTTCATTTTGCAACTTGCAGCAAAAATGATGAGGTGGAAGCCAGATCCTGCACTTAAGGTTTTCTTCTTTTTTGTATACTGCAGAAACCTGTGACTTACTGCTGAGTGTGGTAATTTAAAACATCACTATGTAGTTCAGTATTATGTTGGTGTAATGATTGTAAACAGGTATGACCAGGAAGTTAAGGAAAACCATTACCTATTGATTCTCTGTAATAAGCCCATGTTTCATATGGTTTTCCTGTAATCTAACTTGATGGCTTCTCTGTAGCTTTACAGAAGATGTTGCCACATACTAGTGTGGATTTTTCAAGAGCAAGCTCTTCCTTCCTTGTGTCTTAAATAATTTTTGATAAAACTAAATCAGATGTTTACTTGAATCCAACAAACTGGTGATATAACTGGCACTCCCACCACACAGCGACAGTCACTGGCCCATGCAAAATAGGTGGAGCAACACAGCAGTGTAGCAAGGTCAAAGGTCAAAGTGTTTATTTGTCATATGCACATTTAGGAAATGTGTTTTCCTATACAGTGAAATTCTTACTTTGCCGTCCACACGAATGCCACACAATACAAGTGAAATATAAAGGAGATGAGCAATAACACAAATCTACATCGGCAGTAACACAAATCTAAGGCACGTTAAAACAGCAGGTGAAGGAAGCAAATAACAATACAACAAGAACACAATATAATGCAGAGAGAATACATGCTACGTGGGAGCCATGGAGTGCAAATATTCAGCAGTGAGTGTGAAATTATGCATGTGCAAAATGAGTATGTAGACAATACAGATGGAATTACATGAGGTAGATCCTGAGTCAGCTGTTTAGGAGTCTGATGGCAGTCGGAAAGAAAGAGTTTTTCAGTCTAGAGGTCCTGCATTTCACACTTCTGAGCCTCCGACCCCGGGGGGTAGGGGTATGATCAGTTCATGCTGGGGTGGGTGGGGTCCTTGAGGATGGAGCAGCTTTCCTACGCACCCTACAGTGGTAAATACTCTGCAGAGAGGGCAGTGGAGTCCTAGTGATCTTCTCCACAGTCTTTACCACTCTCTGCAGGCACCGAACCTCCTCAGGAAGTACAGCCACTGTTGGGCCTTCTTGACCAGCTGTGTGGTGTTAAGTGTCCAAGTGAGGTTCTCACTGATGTGGACGCCCAG
>NW_018127927.1:856471-857259 GCF_001952655.1 Monopterus albus
TTCCTCATGTCCACTATCATCTCCTTTGTCTTGTCCATGTTGAGGCTGAGATTATTGTCCTTGCACCATGACAGCAGACCGGCCACCTCCCTCCTATAGGCTGCGTCGTCCCCGCCAGTGATGTGACCTATCACTGCGGTGTCGTCCGCAAACTTTAGGATGATGTTGTCTCTGTGGGAGGCGACACAGTCGTAGGTGAACAGGGTGTAGAGTAAGGAACTGAGGACACATCCTTGTAGGGTGCCAATGTTCATGATAATGTTGGCTGAAGTCCTGTTGCCAATCCTGACAGTCTGGGGCCTGCCCGTCAGAAAGTCCAGGAGCCAGTCACAGAGGGTGGGGTGCAGAACCAGTGTGGACAGTTTGTGGGTGAGTTTGTGGGGGACAACTGTGCTGAAGGCGGAGCTGTAGTCAATGAAGAGTATCCTGATGTAGGAGTCTCCATTTTCCAGGTGAGAAAGGGAATAGTGGAGGGCAGCCGCGATGGTGTCTGAGGTGGCCCTGTTGGGCCGGTAAGCATACTGCAGGGGTCCAGGGGGCCTGGTATACTGCTCTGAATGCGGGCTGACACCACTCTCTCAAAACACTTCATATTGGCCTGTACTTGTTCAGGCAGGTGACCAGAACTCTTCTTCGGAAGGGGAACGATGGTTGTGGTCTTAAAGGAGGTGGGAATGATGCTCTGGCTGAGGGACAGGTTAAAGATGGTGGTGAGAACATCAGCCAGCTCACTGACACATGCCCTGAAAGCCCTCCCCGGGATGTTGTCCGGTCCTGCTGCTTTGCAG
>NW_018127927.1:857277-858224 GCF_001952655.1 Monopterus albus
GTGGCCTGGTGAGACATTTGGTGGGGTGAGTCCAGGTGTGTGCATGCTTCCTCTCTGTGCTGTAGCTGGATGTCTCAAAGCGGGTGTACGTTAGCTAGGAAGAGGCTGAGTAGTGGCAGTTGGGTAGCATGAGCTTTTAGCCTAGCATAGAGCACGCCTCTCTTGCCCCGTTTGCATCTCTGTCTCCGGTTCGCTGTCCTGATTTCAGCCTGCTCACTCATACCTGGTGCTTCGGGTGCTTCCTGGGGGTGATGGTGGTTGTTGTTGCGGGAGCGAACAATGAGTTGTAGCTCTGGTAGTATGAAACCAGCATAACTAATTAGCTACAGTAGCACCTTCGATTTTGAACTCTCTGGCTTTCTGTTCCATCACTTTGATTGATTGATTGATTTGATTGATTTATTCTTTCAAGCAAGTAAGATAGTCGACATGTCAACACACATAATTTCACACATATCCACAAATGCTAATCCATTATCAATTTGCTTATACCTAGTACGTGCTTGAACGGAGTAGGAAGAAGTCAGACTTATCTAGTCCTACCCCATAACATCTTACCATCATTGGTTTGCAAGCAGTATCTCTACTTAAATAATTTTGTTCTACACCACACAAGTAATATACTAAAGAATTATAACATAGTGTTAACATTCTTACACCACACCCACAATGTTAAACCTGTTCTTGCATACTGTATATCTTGATTGACACATACCTTTATATTTATGTTTAAACTCATCAATTCTATTACTATTTTTTATGTCCACACTTAAATTATTCCATAGTTTTACCCCACTTATGGAAATACAGAATCTTTTTTTGGTTGTACGTATAGCATGAATTTTTAAATTTAACTGACCCCTTAAATTATATCCCCCTTCCCTTTCATTAAATAGTTTTTGAATTCCACCAGGTAATAAATTGTTCCTGGCTTTATACATAAACAC
>NW_018127927.1:860893-875064 GCF_001952655.1 Monopterus albus
TCCATTAATAATTCATGATTGATTGTGTCAAATGCTTTTTTTAGGTCAATAAATATCCCCATCGTGTATTTCTTCTCATCCATAGCACTTGTAATGTCCTCCATCAGGTCGGTAATGGCCAAAGATGTCGATCGGTTCGACCTAAAACCATATTGGCAATCAGAGAGGATTTTATGTTTGTCAATAAATGTATCTAATCTGTTATTAAAGAGTTTTTCCAGAATTTTTGAAAATTGTGACAACAGAGAAACCGGTCTATAATTTGTGAAGTTGTGCTTATCACCAGATTTATACAGTGGAATAACCTTTGCTATTTTCATATTATTGGGGAACTGCCCAAGTTGAAACGACCTGTTAAAAATATGGGTTAATGGTTTGCATATCTCCTCAATCACCCATTTAACAGTTGTCATAATGATGCCATCACTATCACTAGATGTTTTGATACCACATTTATTCACTATCTTTATAATTTCCTTTTCAACCATGGGCTTCAAGAACATAGAACTCATGTTCCTTTCAATTGTATTATTATTTATAGTGACGGATGTATCATCTGTACAAATGCTTCTTGCTAAACTAGGACCAACATTCATAAAAAAACTATTAAACTTATCTACTGCATCCTCCAATTTATTGACCGGTGTATCATTATCCATAAAATATTGAGGGTAGTTACTCTTGCTGGGACTATTTCTAATCAATTTATTTAATATATTCCAAGTACCTCTCATGTTGTTTTTCTTATCCTCTAATACTGTAGAGTAATATTGTTTCTTACATCTCCTCAAAATCTCATTTAATTTGTTCTTATATGACTTATATTTTCAAGATGGCTTGCTTTGCTGTTGAGCAGTGGTGCAAATTATGGGTCACAATTCACCAAAGCTGAATTTTACATGAAAAATTCAAGTCTTTACTTTGCCCCTGTGAGTGAGTCTGCTGATCAGTGCAGTACCAGTGGAATTAACTGAATTGGGCACAAAATGTTGCCATTTTAAGTCATCATTTCACATGGTGTTACTGGCTAAAATTAAACAGCTGGAGAGCACAGCTGAAGGTTTGTGCCACTGTACATCCATTTTGTGCTTCTGAACCAGAAGCACCTTGCTATCACTCCAGTGTGCCTCTCTGCTCAATTGACTAGTTTTTACTAAGAGATCCACATGGTTGCTGGTTACATCATACTCTCAGGTGGCTCATTTATAGCCACAGAAACACGAATCAAATGTGTGTTTATTCCAGGAATTCCCACTATTGCCTGTTTGATAAGACAGCCAGGATGACTTCTTGTTGTGTCTGAGGCTGTTGGATTGCAGCTGGTTTAGTCCTCCACACTGGGCCCTCAGCTGTAAACACCCACGCACATTTGGATGAGTGTTTGTGTGTGTTTATGCTTGCTTTCCTTTCAGTTTCATTTCTCTTATGTCATTTTATCCTCTTCCTTCTCATGCAGTGATTGATCCTCTGCTCAGAGGCTACTCTTGAGTGCATGGTGATGACTGAGAGCTTGTGCCATGTTGTCATGTTTTTCTTTGTGCCATCTGTGTTGTTTGGAATTAGTTTTTGTGAGCAATGCATCTGTCACACACACACGCCGTGATTGATTGTGCAGGGCTGCTCAATTGCAGCTGCTTTGCTTGTGTTTATGATTTTCTTATTTGCATAAGGCAAATGACTGCATTTGTTCTACTATGAAAATTAAAAATGCTTCATCGGAGGATTGTGTGTAAGCGTATACATGCACATATGTTGACCAAACTATTGTCATTTTCTGTACACATACTGGATGAAAATCATATTGTAAAATTTCAGGTCATTCTCCAGTCTCTTTCACAAAACTGCCATTTACAGCTTTATAGGAGCTTTGTTAAGAAATTCCAAGTTTGGAAGGTTTTAGCAAAATCTGCCTTTAGAAGTTAATCAATGACAGAAGTCGAAAATTATTTTTGATTTTAAATGAATAGATGGTTTGGGAAATGTCCATATTCATTAATGGTCTAATATTTGTATAGCGCCTTTGTATGCTTTACAGCATACTCAAAGCGCTTTCACACTATTTGGCCATTCACACTCCCAAACATTCACACACCAGTGACATCACCGGGAGCAACTGGGGGTACAGTGTCTTGCTCAAGGACACTTCGATATGTTGACTGGACAAGCCGGGAATCGAACCGCTAATCATCCGGTTAGGAAACGACCCGCTCTACCTCCTGAGCCACAGCCACCCCCGTAATATTATGTTTGTATATTATTACATTATGTTTGTACTGAGAGTTACAGTTATAGATATTATCACATTACGTTTGTACTGAGAGTTACAGTTATAGATGAGACAATCCATCCTTTCTTATAGGCTACCTGTTAAATAAAAATATGGACAGTAGGTGGTTAGCTTAGCCTAGCATAAAACCTGGATGGGAGAAAATGGCTTGCACCCGCCAGCATGTCTAAGACTCAACTTAACATATTATATCATTTGTTTAATTTGTAAACAATAAATAAATAAACAAAAGTGTTAATTTCTGCTTTTTTCTGAACAAAACCAGGCTAGATGTTTCCTCATTTCCAGTTTTCATGCTAAGTTGGCTAATTGGCTTGTGACTGTAGCTTATCCTTCAGACAGTGGTATCAGTCTTTCGAATAACTTTTGGGAAGAAGGCAAATAAGCATATTTCACAAAATCTGTAGCGATTTCTTTGAATATATTCTTTAAGTGATAATATAACAATAATAAATAGCAATAAAAATGGTAAGAAAAAGGAGTTCAAATAAACAACAACTCAGAAGAATAGGGAAGAACAGCAATGACCCAGGATATATTTGAGCTTTCAGATGTCTGCAGCAAAGGCAGAGAGAGAGCAGCAGAGAGAATATTTTCTCACAAGGACATCAGTAACAGAAGGGTGGCCAAGCACTGACTCTATATATTCACAGTCAGCTGGTTAACAGGACATATCAGATTCAGTGAGGTTGTTGAAGAGCAAGTGAGTGCAGAGGTCAGTTTCAGACCTTTTGCTAAAGTAGCAAAATCCAGTGGTATTGGAAATGAAGCAAAAATCTGCGTAGTATTGTAAAATGGAGATCTATATGTGTTATTTTGGGGTTTATGTATAGACTAGTATTATAGTATAGTATTATAATAGTATACAATTACTGCATATAGGTTACTATTACAGTATGCTCTATACTATTATATAAAGTACATAAGGGGAGGCGACATTGGTGCAGTGGGTAGAGCAGTCATCTCCTAACCAGAAGGTTGAAGTCCCCCCGCATTGCCCCCGATAGTTAGAGCCATTGGTTGAGGTGGCGCCGCAGATGGCTGCCATCGGTTCTGTACCGGAAACAAATTCCTTGTGTGTAACATACTTGGCCGATAAAGGTGATTATCCTTATCTTGCTTTATAAAAAGGTACTGTAAATGTCTCACACACAGTCAAATAAAACTTAAACTGGTCTTCAGGTTATATATAGCTGTACAAGTACATATGCACATACACATGCACACACACACTTTTGTTATTAGATGTAAAGATGCATATCTCTGGCTTTCTAGAGAAAGAGGATATGATATGTGCTCTGAGCTTATTTGTAAGTAGCTGTCATATTTCACCATGAAGGTGGAGCTTGGTTGGGGCCGCAACTTGACATAGGTGTTGTAAAAGCAATCGCTTGTGGATGAGCGTTTCTCCCTACCTCATGACCAGGCTTGTATATTATTCTAGTGATGTCAAGAATAATACACACACAGACACATGATGTATTGATTTAATCGATTTTGTTTGTAATGAAATCTGTCCTCATGTTTTCACCTGCTTATCCACTTGCCCTGTGTCATTGATCTGGAGCCCTGTGAGTGACAAGGTGTTTAATGTACATGAAGCTGACATGTGGGTTAGAGCATGGATTAGGAGAATGATGCTGTATGTGTCATGTCCGCTCGGCACGACCTGCCTCTCTTCCGCCTTTCTCTCCTCTGTTCTCTCGACCTGCCTCTGTTTGCACGACCTGCCTCTCTTTTTCTTTTCTCTCTCCTACTCTTTTTGTGGGATCCGCGCCTCAGCTGTTTTGCTTTATGTAATTAGTGACTCGTGGGTTGTCGCGCACAGCTGAGGCGCGTTAGCTTAATGACTTCCCTATCTTATATATAACTCTTGCAGACGCTCCCGGAGCATTACTTACCCAAAGTACGTGACTTAACGTGCATTACGTTACTTACCAAACTTTCCTAACTCGCATACCCTGTAACAAATATATATTTCGTGGGATGTATTGTACGCCATTTTGTTTTTCCACGCTGACAGTTCCTGTGCTGTGGATGTCTTGTTTTTTTGTTCACCAATCCTCCTCCTTAGTCGTCTTTACACCTGTCCGTTCTGATCCTCCTCCTCTCCTGGTTCCTGCCGTTAGTCTGTCTACTCCCCTGTTCGTCTTGGTCTCCTCAGCCGTCTGTGCTCAGCCCTGAGTTGTATGTTTACATTGTCTCGGTTCCCTTTTACAAGCCCTACCATTAAAACCACCTGTTTTTTTTTACTAGCACCAGGGTCTGTACATATCCAGATCCGTCAAATCCAGATTGTGTATATAGTACTTTATTTTTACTCCTAAGGCACATTCCTTTGCTTGATTGCACATTACTTCTTTACTTCTGTTCTCAGCCTTATATTGGTTACTTGCCCACTGCTGCTTTACATAAGGCCATGTACCATGTGAGAGCCGCTGTACCAGAGTCTAATTCCTCGTTTGTCCAACACACCTGGCCAATAAAGCTGATTCTGATTCTGAACCACTATTTACCTAACACCTAACACTTGACCCTAATGCTTAACCTAACCTCATCCTAACCCTAAACCATGTTGCCACCCTAAAATTCAGTGATGGCCAAGTCCCCATAGTGTGATTGTGTTAACAGGTTTTGGTCCTCATGATGTAAGTAATACAAAGGCACACACACACACACACACACACACAACACAGAATTTCGCTGTAATTGATATACTCTGGGTGCGTCGGTCTGCTCATGCAGCTCATGTTGAGTGCTCTCAGCCTTGTGATCTGATCGGTTGCAGCTAAGAAATACACACACATTGAAGATAGAGAGGATAGGACAGAGGGTGAGACAGATGTGTGTCTACCCCAGCACATCCCTCACCTCGTTCGCCTCTCTTTGATTACAGTTTAAAGAGGACACCTCAGAGGAGCAGACAATCAGGGGAAGAAGACTACACTTTGTTGTAGTGATGATTTCATGTTTTCAGATTTCAGCAGTTACTTTGGTGAGTACATATGACAGAAACAATGGTCAAAACTACAGAAATAAGGCCCAAGTTATAACAAACCAGACATTTCCATAAAGAAGGATGAGTCTAATAATGATATCATTATCATTGTTTTCCTTTGTGATGAAGTGCTGGAGGCTCTTAATGTCTGTTAGTCATGGTTCTTGTTGTCAAAACTGTGCAGCCTAATCTCACAATCTATCCTGCTATTTTCCCCATTATCCCTTCTTACTGACAGGCAGATACAAACAACCTCAGTAGGGGCTAATACAGAGTCAGCAGGGTTGAATCACCCTTTCAAGAGTGAAATGCTCATCTTCTGCTGTGTTTGCACTTTCACACTTTTAAACTATATTCTTTTGACAGGCTTTGATGCATTAATGATTTCTCTTTTTTCTCAGGTTGGTCTATCCCTGTTTACTCTATAGTTAGCTGCGCTCTTTCATCATGGCTGGAATTCCCCAGGTTCTCATCTTCTAACCAAAGCATGTCAGAGAGTTGGGAAGTACATTTTTGGCAGAATTGAGGAAATGCAGGTTGTCATTCTTTTCTTCAACAGTACTCATCTTCAGAGCCTTAAGATCACTTCTGTGGAACTTCTGCTTTTTAGATGGAGTAAAATCAGAACTTATGACTTTCAAGGATTGTGCAACTCTTGTTCAGTTATCAGAGTGATTGATAAGCTAACTGTAATAGTAAAGCTTGCAGGGAAAGATTAGTTACTCAGCTCTGTACTGTAGCATTTCTTAAAGAATGTGCATTTTATCAAAAAATGCCAGCGAGGCCTTTTAACACCTCATGTGATGAGATATGAGGTGTGGAAAGTGGCTGCAAATTGCTCCTCTTTTTCTCTGTCACACAGAAGCAATTTAATGCTGGGGAGCAAAGCTTCTCAGGCAGGAGACATCTATGTGATACCAGTTGATTCTTGTGTGAAGACAAATGACAAAACAAGGAAAACTAAACCAGACAGATAGAGAGAAATGAGACTGAGTGTACCAGTTTGGAAACCGGTGCCATCTCCTTTTTTTCTTGTTGCCGGGAGCAGAGCAGGCATCTCTGCGAGTGCAGCTGACAGTCAGCAAGCACACCAGCAGCAAGACGCATCATCGGCCCCCGGTGTGTCCAGACACCCTCAATCTGTCATCACACATTCACACACACAGAGTGATGGGAATGGTTGTCTGTCTCTGTGTGCCCTGGTACAGGGTTGGGGTCAGTTCCAGCTGACATTAGGCAGGAGTCAGGGTACACCTTGGACAGCCCTGTTGATAGACTGGCAACCTCTCCAGGGTCTCCTCTCCTCCTGACAGTCAGCAGGTACACCAGCAGCAAGGCGCATCATCGGACTCTCCTCTCGCCCAATGACGGCTAGGATTGTCTCCAAACCCAATTTGTCTTTGTTTTTCATTCATTAATACTGACAAGCAACACATCTTTACTCTCACAGGGGTGGCCATTCAGATCCCTGGGTGGCTGGTGCCACCCCAGCCACTCCCTGGATCTGCCCAAGAAGCCCAAGTGCATGTAGAAAATCCAGTTGGGCATGAGGAGAATATACTGTGAGGTGTCGGTGCTAAAGAATGTACCACTGTCGCACTCTTATTTGTAAAATGTAAAAACTGGGAAAAAAAAGCTAGAGAAAACTCATATCCAAGGAATCTTGCTGGCTTCAGTGATCCCCGAAGAGAAGCAGCATAGTGTTTTGTTAATAAAGTGCATGAATAAAACAGTAATAAAGACTATAATGCAAAATAAAAATTGATTTAAACTAGGGCATCAGTATTATATTAATAAAATATAATTCCAGGATAACTAAAAGAAAATTGGCACCATGATGGTTTTTGACAGATTTACAGAGTTGATGTAAGAATTATATGAGACTAGTCAGTATGGGTCTCTGTGGTAGAGATAAGACTTTTAATGCGAAATAGCAGTGACACTGAGGCCCTAATCCCCTGTCATCTCTGCTTTGCCTTTTATAGCCAGGCTCTTGAATGCAGTCTGGGCATGCAGAGACCAGAGGAAGTCAACGACCCTCATGAGAGGTCATGAGGACAATGAGCACTTTGTATGACCGAGGAGAGACACGGTCTCCATTTGGTCCTGAGAGAAAGCATATCTGAAAGAAGGGGAAAGAAGTTGGACTGCTGCTGAGCAATGGTGTAGCACGTTAATGTTTTTTCTGTCCTAAAGTAGAATTACAGCCTGTCAGAAGCTCCAAGAGGAATAAACAACCTTAGTCAGCTGGAAGGCCTTCAGCATGAGGAGAGGCATGTTTTCTCTGTCCCAGGACTTGATAGCGTTTCCTGCTCTGTCTTTACAATAGCAGCCCTCCACTTGATGGCTGAACAGAGAGGAAGAGAAATGGCAATGATATATTAGAATCCAGAACTGTGACAGCAAGAGCATGGATGCAGTTATCACCACAATGCTTGCTTGTACCACCATAGAAAGCTATAACAAGAAAATGATACACATGTGCACATTTTCACGAAATTCTGTCCCTGTGTCACTCGCTGCGCTCTTACAGTAGCTCTTTCTTTCAACTCTTCCTTTTGTTCCTTCCTTCCCCTGCATCACTTCTTCATCTTCCTTGCAAACCTCTCCTGGCTTCTCTTCCCATACCATCCTTCTCGTCCCCCCCAAGACACTGAAAATCTGTAAAACTGGAATGTGTCCTGCACCACAACAAAGAAGAAAAGAAAATGACAGTTTCTCTTCTTTTTTATTGTTTTTGTTGCAAAGCTGTCCCGTGCTTGTGTCACATTATCGTCACGCTTTACAAACATATGTATTCATGTGCTATATAAGAGGAGTACTTGTGCTCCTTGTCTTGAGAGAACTGTGTGGTTTGCCTGAGTAATGAGGTCTATACATCCACGCTGTGTCTCTGTTGTCTTTATTTGGCACAGCGTGACTCTGTTAGAGAGATCCAATGTAATTAATGTCTTCTCTTGGGTGAGAATTCAACCTTACTGCTCGAAAGGCCCAAATTGTATCAGTTTGAAGGGCTGATGATTAGTGATTAGGAGCAGTGAAAGTGCGTCTAAGTTTTTGGGGGGTTTTCATTTTTTTACTCATAATTATGTATCAAAACAGGTCCGGTTATTGTGTGTCTGCTCTGTACTGTAGCATTTCTTAAAGAATGTGCATTTTATCAAAAAATGCCAGCGAGGCCTTTTAACACCTCATGTGATGAGATATGAGGTGTGGAAAGTGGCTGCAAATTGCTCCTCTTTTTCTCTGTCACACAGAAGCAATTTAATGCTGGGGAGCAAAGCTTCTCAGGCAGGAGACATCTATGTGATGCCAGTTGATTCTTGTGTGAAGACAAATGACAAAACAAGGAAAACTAAACCAGACAGATAGAGAGAAATGAGACTGAGTGTACCAGTTTGGAAACCGGTGCCATCTCCTTTTTTTCTTGTTGCCGGGAGCAGAGCAGGCATCTCTGCGAGTGCAGCTGACAGTCAGCAAGCACACCAGCAGCAAGACGCATCATCGGCCCCCGGTGTGTCCAGACACCCTCAATCTGTCATCACACATTCACACACACAGAGTGATGGGAATGGTTGTCTGTCTCTGTGTGCCCTGGTACAGGGTTGGGGTCAGTTCCAGCTGACATTAGGCAGGAGTCAGGGTACACCTTGGACAGCCCTGTTGATAGACTGGCAACCTCTCCAGGGTCTCCTCTCCTCCTGACAGTCAGCAGGTACACCAGCAGCAAGGCGCATCATCGGACTCTCCTCTCGCCCAATGACGGCTAGGATTGTCTCCAAACCCAATTTGTCTTTGTTTTTCATTCATTAATACTGACAAGCAACACATCTTTACTCTCACAGGGGTGGCCATTCAGATCCCTGGGTGGCTGGTGCCACCCCAGCCACTCCCTGGATCTGCCCAAGAAGCCCAAGTGCATGTAGAAAATCCAGTTGGGCATGAGGAGAATATACTGTGAGGTGTCGGTGCTAAAGAATGTACCACTGTCGCACTCTTATTTGTAAAATGTAAAAACTGGGAAAAAAAAGCTAGAGAAAACTCATATCCAAGGAATCTTGCTGGCTTCAGTGATCCCCGAAGAGAAGCAGCATAGTGTTTTGTTAATAAAGTGCATGAATAAAACAGTAATAAAGACTATAATGCAAAATAAAAATTGATTTAAACTAGGGCATCAGTATTATATTAATAAAATATAATTCCAGGATAACTAAAAGAAAATTGGCACCATGATGGTTTTTGACAGATTTACAGAGTTGATGTAAGAATTATATGAGACTAGTCAGTATGGGTCTCTGTGGTAGAGATAAGACTTTTAATGCGAAATAGCAGTGACACTGAGGCCCTAATCCCCTGTCATCTCTGCTTTGCCTTTTATAGCCAGGCTCTTGAATGCAGTCTGGGCATGCAGAGACCAGAGGAAGTCAACGACCCTCATGAGAGGTCATGAGGACAATGAGCACTTTGTATGACCGAGGAGAGACACGGTCTCCATTTGGTCCTGAGAGAAAGCATATCTGAAAGAAGGGGAAAGAAGTTGGACTGCTGCTGAGCAATGGTGTAGCACGTTAATGTTTTTTCTGTCCTAAAGTAGAATTACAGCCTGTCAGAAGCTCCAAGAGGAATAAACAACCTTAGTCAGCTGGAAGGCCTTCAGCATGAGGAGAGGCATGTTTTCTCTGTCCCAGGACTTGATAGCATTTCCTGCTCTGTCTTTACAATAGCAGCCCTCCACTTGATGGCTGAACAGAGAGGAAGAGAAATGGCAATGATATATTAGAATCCAGAACTGTGACAGCAAGAGCATGGATGCAGTTATCACCACAATGCTTGCTTGTACCACCATAGAAAGCTATAACAAGAAAATGATACACATGTGCACATTTTCACGAAATTCTGTCCCTGTGTCACTCGCTGCGCTCTTACAGTAGCTCTTTCTTTCAACTCTTCCTTTTGTTCCTTCCTTCCCCTGCATCACTTCTTCATCTTCCTTGCAAACCTCTCCTGGCTTCTCTTCCCATACCATCCTTCTCGTCCCCCCCAAGACACTGAAAATCTGTAAAACTGGAATGTGTCCTGCACCACAACAAAGAAGAAAAGAAAATGACAGTTTCTCTTCTTTTTTATTGTTTTTGTTGCAAAGCTGTCCCGTGCTTGTGTCACATTATCGTCACGCTTTACAAACATATGTATTCATGTGCTATATAAGAGGAGTACTTGTGCTCCTTGTCTTGAGAGAACTGTGTGGTTTGCCTGAGTAATGAGGTCTATACATCCACGCTGTGTCTCTGTTGTCTTTATTTGGCACAGCGTGACTCTGTTAGAGAGATCCAATGTAATTAATGTCTTCTCTTGGGTGAGAATTCAACCTTACTGCTCGAAAGGCCCAAATTGTATCAGTTTGAAGGGCTGATGATTAGTGATTAGGAGCAGTGAAAGTGCGTCTAAGTTTTTGGGGGGTTTTCATTTTTTTACTCATAATTATGTATCAAAACAGGTCCGGTTATTGTGTGTCTGCTGTTTGCTGAATGTGTCTGCCCTTTGCTTCAGTGCTCCATGTTCTCTGTGTGTCCCCCTGCAGCTCTTGCACACATGTACCCAGGTGTGTGAGAGAAGCCACAAGGATCTGATAAATAATAATGATACTCCTGTCTCTGGCGTCCCTGGAGCTTTTTAATCAGTACCTTACACAGCCACCTCTCTGTTTATTTGCTAGTCTACACACGGTCAGGCTGACAGTGAAAGCAGAGCACGAAGTGCAGTTGTACAGTAACTGTTCTGTGCAGCTTCAGCAGGCTACCACTGAGAAACAGGCAAGGCCACTGAGCACAGAGGTTTGAACGAGAAGCATTTCTATATTTTTCATTTGAATTAAAATCTGCTGTGTTTGTGGCTCTGACTGGTTAACAGCTGCTCTACAGCCACTGATGACTCCCTGACATCACAATTAGCCAAAATAATGAATAATGAAGTCTTTCAAACTGTTACATTTTGCTGCAAGAAATTTAAGTGCAACTTCTGATAAACGGTAATTTCTCAATAGGAGTTTTGTGTGCAAGCCCAGTTTTCAGAAAGAAATAATTAGATGACTTACACTTTGAATCTTTGGAGATTATTTTGAGGTGTGTGTGCACACGTGCATGTGTGTACAGTATCCAAATGCACTGTGATAAAGACCTGGAGGACATGTGATCTCCCAAGGTGACTTGGATGGGTGGTGGTTTCTTGGTGAGGTGGGCAGGTTGCCTGGATAAAGATGTCAGGTGACACTGGTGGGTGTGGGACTGCTGTGCTCCCTGTGATATGAGCAGCAAACACACGCTACCTTGCTGAGCTGTGCATCACACACATAAAGACACTGCTAGTTCAGATAGTCTTGCTCCCTGCTGTATGCTTTTGAGTTAGTGTTTGTGCATGGACGATCTGTGCCACTGCCACTATCCTTTCACACTCTCTCTCTATCTCTCTTTGATGATCCAAGGCACAGTTGGCATAGCACATCCCTGATGTCACTATTGCAGCAGCAATCTGAAATCTGAATCTCCCTGCTGCCCATACCAGCCCAAGGAGGGAGAGAGGGAGAGATGGCTAGGAACAAAACAGAGAGCAACAAAGTGATCGAGACATGTAGGACAGGATGGAGAGACAAAGAGAAGAAGGACGGCATTTCACTTCTGAGATCTGAATCCTAGTTTCCTTCTGTTTCCCTGTTCGCAGTCATTTCCCTTTCCAAGTAACGAGGGTTCACTACAGAGGATGAATGGTGAGCGATAATCCCAGAGCTAACTGATGATCAGCTCACACCCTCTCACTGATTGTCTGCTTGCTCTCTGTGTCCAGCTCTGCTCTGACTTTATTCTTGTTTATTCTAGTTTGGAGCGTCACTCAGTCTTTTTACGTGTTTTCTCACTCATGCACACACAATCTGCACACTGTCCTCAGTCAGTGAGCAGGATCCACTGGGGTTTCTCTCTGAGTCTCTTTTCTGCTTATGAGGGCCTCCATTAAGCATAAGGTTGTGGTTTGTGTAAATAATAGGATCTGATGTTGTGGGTTCAGTGAGAGACAGAGAGAAAGAATGGTTGTTGTGAGTTTCAAATTCATACTGAAAGAGGTAATGAAATGGGAAGACTGTCAGTTTGTGTGTGTGCTATATGTGCCACGATGTGTAACTGCATGTTCAGACACACACACACAGATGGAAACTGAATAAGGGCCTGGGCAAATGAATTAAATTAATTAAAAGAAAAAGACTATATTCCAAATTCCATCCAGCTTCCACACCTCACCACCTGTGTGGTGTGGTTTATAATTAATGATGCATTTGCCAGTTTGGTTTGTTTAGGATGATGTGAAAGCTGTCAATCAAATTGTGTTGTGCAGACTGAGCAACGTACCTGTTTGGTGTAAGACTTCCAGACATTCATGATGTAAGACTTCCAGTTTCAGTCTATAATGTTAGCACTGTCACGGTACAGGTAGTACTCATCTCATCTCATCTCATTTTCTATACCGCTCAGTCCTGAACGGGGTCGCAGGGGGGCTAGAGCCAAACCCAGTTGGCATCGTGCGAAAGGCGGGGTACACCCTGGACAGGTCGTCGGTCCATCGCAGGGCATTACAGGTAGTACTAAATGCAAAAAAAACTAAACCTAAGTATTTCAGGGATGAGGGTCAATATTTATCATCCATCTCAACAGTCAACAGCACAGCACTCACCCTGCTTCTTCTTCTACTCTTTGCCCTTGGTGTCTGCCCTCAGACAGGCTCGTAACAGATAAGACCAGCCTAGTAGGTTCATGTTGTTCTGATGACATACAGTAGGATGATAGTTTCCACAACTGTCCAGTCACTGACTGCCTGTCTGTCTATAACCTCATGGATGCACCAGCTCTTGGTGAGTTTGTAAAAAGTTAGTGTGAAGACATTTAGAACTAAAACAAAACAACATATCATTTATTTCATTGGTCCAGACAACATGAATTAACGTTAATGCACCTCTAATAATATGTTTCATGGACAGAGGCTAAAAAATTAATAAAAGCAAATTTGAAATGGCTGAACTTAATTAGCGGATAAAAACAGCATTTATGTTAAACTGAGAAACAGTGGCAGAGTGGTGAATATGTAACGACTCATTTGTACAATACTGATGTAAAAATGTGGACACACAACACAACACACTCACCCATGGCTACGTGTCGCATCCACTTCATGAAACACCTGTTGCTCTCCACATATGCTTCTCACATACACACATGTCCTCACCCAGTGATGGCAGAGATGCTAGTTCCCTTTGTCATATACAGTCAAAGCCATTCACACGCACTCCCTGTCAAACACTTCCAAGGCCGCGAACCACTTAACAACCATGTTAGTTATGTATTTGTGTGTTTGTGTTTGTGTGCATTTGTGAGATTTAATTGTGACCTCACTGTGCAGCAAGTGTCTATAAAGCAAAGATGGATAAACAACTCTCCTTTTTTTGGCCCCTGGCGTTGGTTGCACACAATCCATCCAGCACAAACACCCCATTTGTCAGTATAAACTCACACACACATTTGCATGCACATACTGTTGAACACAAATACACATCGACCTTTATTGTCTACTGTATGTTCAGTTATCATTTCTGTAATGATGGCCCTATTTCCCCCTCATCTCAGCATGGCCTTCACTTTGCTTCAAAAACAGCCCCTCTCTTCACCACACATACACATGTACATACACACATGCACAAACATAGACAATGCATGTGAGTGTGTTTGCACTAACAAGACAAGAATCTGAAGACAAAATTCAAAACTGATTCAAACTAGATTCTACAATATGAAACATAATCTTTAGCTTCCACTAGACACACACTATTAAACACACAATAGATTT
>NW_018127927.1:875127-885551 GCF_001952655.1 Monopterus albus
TCTTTTGCACAGAAGATTCAAAAGGGAAATGTTCATGCCTGTCCGAGCCTGGAAAGTATGCAACTGCTGGTCATTTAAAACTGTTCAAGCCAAAAATGAATGGGACTTCTGGAACCCTGGAAAACTGAAATAATTATGCCCACATTGCAACACGTTGTCTTTATCTTTCTCAACACATAAAAAGAATACCTACAAGGTCAAGTTTATAACAATGCAGCATTCCAAGAAGACTTTGCATACACCTAAAATACGACCCTACGCCTAAAATATGTAAAGGATCTGTTGTTTATCTCTTCATATGCCCTGTCCTGGTAATGCTGACTACATTGGCAAGATGCTTAACTTCCACATGAAGATTAGTGGGACCTGATGCCTAAAACAAAGTTGGAGATAGCTCATGATAAAGTTATTGACTGAAATAAATATTGTGACATCTTGTTAATGAAGCAGAATCTTGCATGAACAGTGTATCTTAGGCCTAACTGATGGCACACTTGGTATTTCTGACACCGCTATGTGCTCCTGATATTGAAGTAAACCAAAAACATGAAACTTTTTTTTTTTTTATTTTATAAATGTTACTCTTATATTTTCCTTTCTCTTTTAATGTCTCAATCAATCTTCTTCTTCTGGAGAGTTGAAGCCACTTTTTATTATTCAGAAACCACAATGCTGATGATTCAAAATCAGTACATTATCAGGACTGGGCTCTACTCTGATTTTGTTTCAGCATGACCAACACCTCTAGCTTAGTGTGAATCTCTTCGCACATCGCACAGATACCTCATGCTAAAGCTGTGCTTCACACACCAGTCTTAGCTTTAGCCTGTTTGTGTATGTGAGGAAATGTGTGCACATATTTGTTTGCCTCATCGTGATGTATCTTCTCAAGTTTGTCTTTAACTAACATAAGCACAGTGCATGTTCAGGGATTTGTAATGTTTGCAGTCATAGATCCAAATGCTGCGGAGCCTTTGGAAGCTTCAGCACCATCAGTATGCAAATACACACAGAACAATGAAGCTTTTAAAGCAGCAAGCTGTTCCTGTCAAGTCATCAACTTTATATTAATTAATATTAAACAACAAACACACTGATTAACCCTCTCTCCCTCTGAGTCTAGTTGAACAAAAGAGACAGGGAGGGTTTGTGCCTTGCTGTTTATCTGTATTTAGGGAAGTTACACCCACATTGTGTTTCATAGTGTCCCTGGTAGGCTAGTGCTAGTGGTTAAGGTGCAGCAGTTTTGCCGCTGCAGCCCGGGTTCGAATCAGGGTTGCATCAGGAAGGGCATTCGGCGTAAAACACGTTCCAAATGTCAACATGCGAGTCATCAGTGTGACGATTCGCTGTGGCGACCCCTAAACGGGAAAAGCCGAAAGTGACTTTACACCCACATTGTGCTTCCATCATTTCAGGGGACATTACACTGACTTACATTCATTTCCTGGAAACTCAACCATAACTAAACTGCTCAAAAAATTAAGGAAACACTTAATCCTCACAGTATAACACTAAGTCAGATAAACTTCCAGGACATCTTTTTGTCCATTTAGGAAGCACAAGTGATTGTGTATCAGGTTCACCTGTTTTGGTGCAAATGAAAGTGACAACCAGTGCAATGGAGAGGTAAAAGCAAGACAACCCCCTAAAGGGGAATGGGTGTTGTATTTGGTGGCCACAGACAAATGCTCTCTCCTTGTTCTTCCTGACTGATTCTCCTCAAGTTTTGTGTTTTGCTTGTGTGCTTGTCACTATTGGTAGCATGAGGCAGTACCTACAGGTTGCACGGGCAGTCCAGTTACTCCAAGATAACACATGCAGTCGCAAGAAGGTTTGCTGTGTTTCCCAGCACAGTATCAAGAGCATGGAGGAGATACCAGGAGACCAGCCTTTACACCAGAAGAGCTGGACAGGGCCGTAGAAGGGCAACAACCCAGCAGCAGGACTGATATCTGCTCTTTTGTGCAAAGAGGAATAGGAGGAGCACTGTGAGAGCCCTACAAGATGATCTCCAGCAGGCTACTGGTGTGCATGTTTCTGAGCAAGCTGTCAGAAGCAGACTCCATGAGGGTGGCACGAGGGACCAATGTCTTTTATTACGACCTGTGCTCACAGCCCAGCATCATGCAGCTTGACTGGCATTCACCAGAGAACAACAGAATTGGCAGGTCCGCCGCTGGCCCCCTCTTCACCTCACAAATGAGAGCAAGTTCATATTGAGCACATGTGACAAGTTTGAAAGAATGTGGAGATGTCATGGTGACGATTATGCTGCCTGTAACATCACTGAGTATGACCAGTTTAGTGGTGGGTCAGTGATGGTCTGGGGAAGCATATCCTTGGAGGGCCACACAGACCTCCATGCGTGTGCAGTGGACCCTGGGTTGCACCTGCTGCAGGACAATTCCTGGCCTCATGTGGCCTGAGTGTGTAGGCAGCTCCTGGATGACAAAAGGCATTGATTCCATTGACTGGCCCTTGCATTCCCTTGACCTAAAGTCCAACTGAGCACCTATGTGACATTATGTATCGGTGTATCTGGCACCACCAGGTTACTAACACATACTGTCCAGGATGATGCCCTGATCCAGGTCTGGGAGGACATCCCCCAGGACACCATCCGCTGACTCATCAGGACCATGTCTGATGTTGTTGGGTGTGTATGCAGGCACATGAGGGCCAAACACACTTCTGAGTCACATTATGAGTTGCCTTGATGAAATTCATGTAACTTGGATGAACCTGTGTTTTCAATTTTTCACTTTGATTTTCAGTGTGAATTTGAACACAACCCTCCATGGGTTGGTGATTTTGGTTTCTATTGACTGTTCTGAACAAGTTATATAATGAATATTAGTAAAGGTTTTCAACTTGAATAATTTATCAAGATTCCTTGTGTGATTTAGCATTCCCTTAATTTTTTTGAGTAGTTTATATACACTAACCTAACTCTCACCTTGACCTTAAGCCAAGTCGTCACTCTAAAATGTAATGATTTATGCTGTGGGGACTTGCTTTTTGCCCCTATAAGGACATCAAGTCCCTACAGTAAGAATGTGTAAACAGATTTACATCCACACAACATGAGTAATACTAGATCACACACACAGACACACAGAGTCATGCCTTCTGTATAGTTGTGAGGACCCTCTAGCATAATGAATTCCATAGCCCCTTACCCCGACCTTACCCATCACAAATAAATACCTAACCCACAGCCCTAAGCCTAACACTAATCTAAACCTAAAATTCTAAGATGAACCTTTAAACCAAGTCTTAACCTTCAAAGATGCCAATTAAATTTCTGAGGATGTGTTTTCCTCAGATCATCAGTTGGTTATTGAACTACATATTTGCTCCAAATGGTAAAAACTGGGAAGCATATGCCTCAGAGATGCAAATACCCTGAGGGTGTGTGCATGTGTACATAGGTATGTGTGAAGGTCTGTTGGTTACTGTATGTGTGTGTTTCCATATCAGAGCTCTGTTTGCATATACTGTATTAGTGCTGTGCTGTTTCCATGTGTTCCATGTATCATTTCTTCTGATTCCTGTCATCTGTCCTTCTCATGCTCACCTTCTACTGAACCCCATTTTTGTGTTCTCTTCCTTTTTTGTTTATGTGTCCAGTTTGCCCCTGAGTTTAGGAGGTGGTCAAAAGCTGGCAAGTTTATCAGAGGAGGCAGGTTAACTGTGTGATAAGAACCGGTTCAGAGGTGAAGAACAGAACTAGGATCATTGTCACTGCCCGCTGTGGCTGGCCATTTGTTTTATGCAGCCGCACTGAGTGAAAGAGCTGGGAAAGTGGATTCAGGGGTCCTCTCCTCCTCCTTGACATGTCTAACTTTGCACTTGTTAGAGTAGGTTCCAGTCTCTTCAGTGGCTCAGTGTGTCTGTGTGTGACTGGTGGTGATTATGGTGAAGGAGAAGGTTGTGTGTGGTTGTGCTTGAGTGACTTTGTGTGTTGTATTTACACAACACACTTTCCCTTTGATAACCACCCTTAAGTCATTGATGCAATCTCTCTAAGCCACTCTTTCTTCTGATGCAGACTGCAGAGCAGATAGTCACAGCTCACAGAAAGCTCAGAGAAGCAAAGGAGAAATAATTAAACAACAGCAGTCTTACATGCTGCATCACACCCTCGGCTACTGGAAGCTGGGGGAAGAGATGAAAGCAGGTGTGTACCCGGCATGTGTGTTTGAGAGCGAGTGTGTAGTGGGGGTGCAGACAAAAAGGCTGTGGAACATCTGGATGCTGGTGATAGCTCTGCTCACATGTGTTATGAGCCAAATTAATCAAACCTGGAGAGACTGTCGAGTGTGTCTGTGTGTGCATGTGTGACGTGTTTTAGGAGTCGATTCACGTCCTGGACAAAAGAGTGCCAACATATAGTCATTCAAGGAGGGTAGAGGGGTGGAGAGAGGAGTGGCGACAGAGGGAGGAATGAAAGTATTAATGGGTTGATGTCAGCAGGGTTACTATGCTCAATACTGAAGTTGGCCCTAGTGAGAGCAGAAGCAGACACATAATGCTGTGGCCTTCCAAAGCTCTTTTAGTCTTGTTGGAGGCAAACTGGCACTCACACCACCCATCTTCTTTTACTGTTTGCGCCTCTTAAAACACAGTACAACCCCAAACTGGTTTCTGAATGCCTGCTGGGAGACCGATCATAGACAGCTTGGGTACATGGATGTACTACAGTATATGTTAACACATGAGCAGGCAGCATTTGCATGCTGAATTCAGATGGCAAATATGCTAAACATTATACCCTCTGGACATTCGCTTCATAGCATGTCACCGAGATTAGCATGCTGGTGTTAGCCTTTAACATAATGCATTGCTGTGCCTACAGACAGCCAAGACTTAAGTTTGAAAACTACGGAGGTAGAGAACCCATGAGTGTGATTAAACCAGAGGTGTTTATCCCCTCCTCCGATTGTGAAGGTATTGGGAAGGTAGATGGACCACCATCACTTTATTTCCTGACTTGACTGGAGGGTCGATAAGAATTAGCATTTCCCTCTAAAACCTTTAAGGATTTACAAGCCTCTGTTGCAGTCGCTTGTTTCAATCGAAGCACTTCACTGTAAAATATACTCACAACTCTGGTATAAACACAGATTAGTTATACAACACAATGTTTTAAATATTCATTGCTACTTTGTTTGATATGATAATCATTCAACCTATAGTTTACCCCATTCACTTCTTTAACATTTTACACCTCTTCCATGGAAGATTCTTTAGTGCTCAGGAAATGAAATGCTTGAGGTTTGGATAGAAAAAACAGAAGAAGAACTCAGCTGTTCCTGAGGGGTTGACCTCTTCTCTGTGTCTGCCATATGCTGCCTACATATCAACTATGAAGGAGCATGACATTTTCTGGGGGGAATTGGGGGCCGGGTTCCTCTGTGGCCTTGCTGTTAATGTGAGTTTATTATATCAGCATTGATTTTCTCCCCTGCGGTCCTGCTATTGACACATGCATAAATCACGTTAACTGCCGAAGCTTGTTTGGCCAGGGGTTTATGCGGTGGTCAATGCAGCATCAGGAGGAAGATAAAGAAACTGTAGAAACTCTACTCTGATTCAAGAAAGAGCCTTTGGCTAAGCCCTCTTTTACATCCTTTGCTCTTTGGAAACATTCCTATTGTTTTGTCGTGTAAAGTCTTAACATCTTTTAAAAAATCTATTTGTTTGAGCATTTTTAGATCGCTACACAAGAAATGTCACTTTTTTGTTTTTGTTGTTTTCAGTTGTCTTTCAACAAACAACATGATCAGAGTCATCAACAGATAGAGTAGCACTGAGTTGAATTGTTGGTAAGAGATCTTTACGTCAGCAGCTGTCCTCAAATGGAAAGTGTGTTTATTGCCATTGTTTATCTTTCTCTCTTTAACCATCCCTCCCTTGCATTCTCTCTGTTCATGAAATTAAATTAAGAATGCCTTTCTTCCCCCTCCCTCCTTCTCCTCAACCTCCTCTGACATGCAAAGGTTTTAATGATCATGAAGCTGGGAAGCATTCCAAATAGCAAACACTTAATTGAGAAAAATGAAAGGGACTGCGGAATGATTCATTTATCTAAATAGAGGAACGAAGGGTGCGGATGGGCATCCTGTCATCAATTTCTCTTTTTTTTTTCTCCTTCTCTTCAGCCACTTGCTCCAAAGGGAATGGGAAAATTTCATTAAAGTGAGGTGTGGGATAAATCAACATGACAAATCTCTCTGCTCACCTTAATTGTGTTTCATGCAGCAGAAAATCAGACAGGGGCTCTGTTGGGTGCTTGTGGTCATTTGGAAAGGTGATGTAGCATGGTTATGATTGTATTTACTGTGTGGGATATCTGTTAAGAAATATACCTGGGAAAAAACTTTTTACCCTGCAAGACAAATGGCATATCCTGGGTATATAACAGTATGTCAGAAATTGGTGCATAAAACTGCCGATGATGTTGAGGTGAACTCAATTAAAATACCAGATGAGTAAAACTGTTCAAACATGAAATACACTCATAAGTCGGTAACACAGTCCAGGGTCAGAACCAGCAAAACTCACACAACCAAGGAATCCAAAACGAGAGGTCAGAAAGGGAAGTCCGATAATCCATACACAGAAAGCAGTTCGAATCAGGAGGGCAAGGCAGTACACAGTGGTCAAAAAACAATCCGGTGTCAGAACAGGAAACACAGACATAAGAAAAACAGCTGGAAAGTCTGAACATGAATCAAGAACAATCTGGTAGCTTTCCGGTCGAGGGAAAGCTGCTAATATCGGGGTGAAAACAGATGTAAACAATTGAGTGCTGATTAAAGTAAAACATCTGGAGCTGAGATATGGAGCAAACAGGACGTTGTGTCAAAATAAAAGCATGAGACCAGAAACAGGCAGGACAGAATCATGACATAGTAGGCATAATGCTGTGTACTTGGTATTGTTATTGTTGCTCAGTGCTGGGGAGCAACTAGTTACTGAAATTACATTACAATATAAATGTAATTGCAATCAGTTAAAGTTACTGAAAAAATATGTACAGTAATTAAATTACAGTTACTAATCAAAATATTAGTGATTTCAAAGGGGGTACATCTGAATATATTCTTTTTTCTTAAAAGGCTTATATGTATACATGTATACACAGTATAACATTCATTCTGTCGCTTTGCATCTTTTCGCTGTCCAGAAGGCCTTCTTTTGGCATATTCTAGGCAACACAAATCAGCAAATTAAGCTGTATTTACAGCAATGCCCTGATTACAATTAAAAATCAGGAAGAGAGAGAAAAAAAACTACAAACAAAAACAAAAAAGCCAAGACAAACAGGAAGAAAATGATTGTTGAAAATTATTTAGAAACTAGAAAATTGCATTTTGTGAAGAAAAGTGATATGGATGCTGTGTGCTGAAAGATCGCCCTGAACATGCTGAACATTTTGACACCTGAATGGTTTTGATACCTGAAAGTATGCTGAAGTAGAATTTTCCCATTCATTTGAATGGGACAAAATTTTCAGAATAAAGCTAAATATTTCAAAAGTATGAAGTTTAGAAAAATTCTGAAGAGAAGCATGAATGTCCTTGAAGAGCTGAAACTTCTGCACATACAACAACAACAACAAGCCCTGGTTTACAGCAAGACTCAAGCAGCTTCGTCGTGCCAAAGAGGAGGCTTACAGAAGTGGGGACAGGACTCTGTACAGCCAGGCAAGGAACACACTGACAAGGGAGATCAGAGCAGCAAAGAGGAGCTATTCTGGAAAGCTGAAAGCTCAGGTTTCAGCAAACGACCCCTCGTCTGTGTGCGGAAAAACACTCTCAAAAATCTGTGTGTGTGCGGAAGGTGATTCATGTGTGTTAGACGATCCATGCATGCGTAGGTAACAATGTGTACGTACTTTCTAAAGAACTGCACACGAAAAATTGATTTTAAGCATTTGTAAAATGTTTTTTATGTGCAGTTTGTACAGCATGCATTTGTGAACAGCATAACACACATGCACAAATGGCTTTATACGTGCAGATTGCGCAGCACACATTTGTGATCCTCATGAGACACACACACAAATCGCTTGTTATAGACAAAACGTTAAACACGCATTTGTAACATTTTTGATAGTATTTTATCTCCATACTTCTTTACTCTTGAGTAATATTTTGGATGACTACTTTTTTTTAAAACTTCTACTTGAGTAATATTATTTTGAAGTACAGCTACTCTTACTTGAGTACAATTTATGGCTACTCTACCCACCTCTGTTTTGTGATCAGTGCTCTTATTAAAGAGAGAGTGTTCTGCTTTTACTCATCTGGCCTTATAATTGACTTCACCCTCGACATTACTAGCAGCTTTATGCCAGCATGGACCAAAAGTCTGATGTGACAGGTGTAATGCCGTGTGATGGACATGTCGTGAATTGATATGCTGAGACACATGGTGTCAGTCTGCTTTATGCTTTGTATTAATGTTATCATGTTGATAAACTTTGCTAGAGGATGAATGACAGCAAAGGTGAACCAGCAGAAAGTTGTCATAGCTTTAAAACTAAAAGAATGACATTTCATAGTGAGTTGATAGTGGATAAGCAGATCAACACAGCTGTGAAGTCAGCCTTCTTCCAGATTAAGTTACTATATCACCCCTCTCTCACCTTGACATGGTTCACAATGCTGTAGCTCCTTTCCTCATAAGTATAAGTCAGTGTAATCATATAACCCAGTTTTGGCCTGTCCTCACTGGTTTTCAAAATGGTACAGACTTGACAGCTTTTTACTCATAGCTTAAGACATTCATTCATTCATTTATTTACATTGGCTTTTAATACATAGTGCAGTGTCATACATTCTATTTAATCTAGGTCTTATATTCTTTGCATTTTATCATGTAGTCAATGGATAAAAGATCTCTTTGAAATCCATATGGAAAGCGTTGTGTGTGCCAAGCAGCAAGGAGAATCAGCTGGTCAAGCTGACATGTGACCAGAGGCTGAGAAAGAAGTGTGATGAGATAAGCCTCCCCCCATTTTTGGTACAAATACGTGATGTCTGAGTATCTCTCCCCTGCTACATTGGCAGTCAAAGTAACCCTACCGTTCACAACAACCAATCTGTGTTAAAGTGGCTTCTCCACTTTGGTACAGCTATCTCATTAGTTCACTGTACACTTGCTTATAAAAGTGATTAACCTTTTCCTGGGCATTTGGACACATGAATGGCTTTTCTAGGTGAAAGTATGTTGGATATATTATGTACCGAAAAACAGTGGAAGAAACCAGAATAGGATAACATAGTGTGGTTGCTTCACATCCACACAATAAAGAACAGGATAACATAGTATGGATGCTGATTCGGCATCCATACAATTACAGAGGTGTGTGCTTTCATTTTTTGCTGATGTTGCAGATTATTTTTTTTACATTACTTATTGTTTATGTTGCCTGGTTTATATTAGGACTTTTTGGCTCTGTTGCACAGTTAAAACATTTTGGACAAGTAATCAAAAAGTAATTCAAAGTAATATGTTATATTACTTCAATGAAGTAATAACATCTTACATTACATTTTTAACTGGGTAACTAGTAATCTGTATTACATTTTGAAAGTAACCTTCCCAACACTGTTCTTGATGGTGACGAGTTAAGTAATCAACAATAACATGATAATTATTATGTTTTATGTAGATGAAGTATTACTAAGTTATTGAATTTGTGAGGGAGTGAGATACTGAAGGAAGCCTATTGGTGGTGCCTGTTTGGGCTGATGTTTGTCTTTTAGTACTACATTTACAGTATATATTTTAATTGTTTTTGTCATTTGATTATCATTGTAATGGTGTGATATTATTGCTTTGTTATATTGTTATATTGCTATCGAGATTTAGTTTTTAAGAATATTAAGTTCATTTTTTTCTCTAAAAAGAAAAAAGCAAGTAAAAATGAGGATTTATAGCCTTGACAGGTGTTTGTTGGTTTTGTTTGGGGGCAAAGACAAAAGTAAATACATAAATAATGTCGGAACCAGTATGATGTGCTGAGAGCATATAGAGTAGAGTAGAGTTTAATCAAACTGCCAGTGTCTTCCAAGTAAAGGTTGGTCATAGCAGAGTGAAAAGTTTAACATGGCTTAGTCCAGAGGGCTGGCACCTACAAGGATTTAGCCCCCTGATTTGCAGAGCTAGATCCTACATATCCTCTCTGGTTAAAGCTGTGTTGGGCCTCTTGTGCATAAATTAACTTGGGGGACCACCTGCTCTCTCAGCCCTCCACCCCCTCACCTTCGCAGCCCACCAGCTTAGCTCAGACCATCACTCCCAGCCCACCCAGCCTAATCTGTGATTATGTGTCAAGCAGGAGGCCATTTATTCCAGGTTAATTTATTCATCTTCATAGTGTGGCTTCCATTGCGGGGGATTGATGG
>NW_018127927.1:885611-893280 GCF_001952655.1 Monopterus albus
TTTGTGTGAAGGGTGGCTATCAGCTTGTATTTAGATGATGTTTCAGGAAATACCTTCAGAATTTGGGTGAGTGTTATGAAACAACGGTTCAGCGTTAGCATTCGGCAAGTGTCAATTTCACAGGTTTACAGAAGATTATCTCTGTGACTTGAATGTATGTAATACATGAGAGTCACAAGCTAGGGCTAGTTAAAGACGTATCCTGAGGTTTTGAAATGTCAGCTCTTTGATCAACTTAATGTTGCACAGTGAGAAAAATAGAAGCTTCTTCACATCTTAGTGTTAATGTTCATGTGCTACTTTGCTCTCGAGATTATGCAAAAAGATAGCTGGTTTCTTCCACACCCTGTAGATAATGCCTGTAGAAATCATCCTTCAGTCATATAACCCTGGTTCAAACCCTTGTTTTGCAGCAAAACAGACATTTACAATGTGTATAAGCCATCTGGTTTCAGTTTCTTCTTATCAATCATGTAGAGTCTCAGAGTGAAAATTTAATGAGCATAGAGGGTTCTGAGATGAATACAGAGCATTTGTGAGCATCCAATAAACAGACTTATTCATTCATCAGTGTGCTGATAAACACATCAGGCCGTATATTTTGTTTTGAAGCGTATCTAGAGAATGTCTGCAGTTTATTTTATGGCTTTCCTCTCTTTGTGGCAATCCACAGCTCCACATCTGAGCTATAAAGGCAAAGTGGATTTCCAAGACTGTAAAGGCTCATTACAGAGCTCTTCCGGTCCTGTAGAAGTGTCTTAGCTGGCTTATGGGCATGGTGGTGGGTTCTCATAGAGCTCACATCCACAAACAGCCAGGCAGTTCTTTCCTTGTTGTTCCACCTACTGGGCTGCTGATTCACTGTCTGTGTGTTTGTATGTGTGTCTAATGTTAAATCTGGCAGAGTTGTTTATTCTATGCTGCTGGAGAGCACTTGCTCTTGCTTTTGAGGGCCCTCAATGAAGCTGTTCAGAGTGAGAGACAAGCAGCAGAGAGGTGAGAGGCAAAGAAGACATTTAAGGATGCCCTCTACCAGTTTGATGGCATTCCCAGAATAATGTCTGAACAGGGGGATAGAGACCTTGAAACTGTTTTTCTGCAGAACGGAGGTGAAATTGGCTATGAATCTGTTTCATCTATGTAACTCTAGATACTGTAAACCTTAACTCTTTTATTTATAGTCCAAGCAGCATTTCTGTGGCTATTTTTAAGAAACAAGCTCTAAGCTTTTGTTCTCTTTCTTGCAGCAATGTGCCCTCCTGCAAAATCTCCATGGCCATTCTTATGGTTTTATTAACTTATTATCCTGCCTCAATTATTGTAGGTTTGAATGGGTAAATGCATTAGCAAAGTGCTTCAAATTTGCTATGTAAGTATGAGGATAAATAGGCAATTCCAGGTTAGATAATGGGATTGAATGTAAAACAGTGTATTGGTTCAGTTTTCTTAGATGAGTGAAAGTCAGAGATGAAGATGTTTTAAGGAATGACTCAAGGAGAAGAATGTCTTGAAAATCTATAGCTTCAGCCAGATGCTAAATATTAGAGAGACAACAGTGAGTGTGACTGATGGGAGACGCTTATTGAAAGTCAGGTCAAACATACTTCCTCAATCCCTTCTTTCTCTCCTTCTCTCTGTCTGTCTACTTGTATCTCTTTCTCTCCTCGCTCCCTCAGAGCTGCTGTCTTCTCTCTGCTCCGTCCTCCCAGATGTGCCACATTAATTCCACAGCTGTTGTCCCCATTAATGTTCACTGTCACAGCTTGCACACCCTCATTTTCAGCTCTTTCAACCCCCCTCACCACTGCATGTGTGTGTGTGAGTGTGTGCTTGCGAGAGAAAAGTGAACCAGCTGTTAGCCCTCCATGTCCTACTAAAACTGTAGTAGCAGTGGTGTGCAGAGGGGAAAGCAACAGATTTACTCATTCATAGAGGTGTTATCAACCACAGCGCTCATGCTTGTCTGTGAATCGTGCACACAGACACACACACACACACACACACACACACACACACACACACACACACACACACACACACACAGCACTCGCACTTAGCACCACCACTCCCTTTCCCATTTAAAACAGTCCTGCCTGAGAAGATTTCAATAATCCCTGCTCCACAGTGGGCTGCTTTTCTAGCACATTGTCCAGGGCAGTTATACCCAATGGACATTGTCTGTTCTTCACCCCCAGGCTCCCCTGAGCTCAAAATGCCACCCCTTCAAAGCAAAGTAGGGATGCTTTGTGTGGTTGTAGTTGATGGGTTTAACGCTGCCCTGCTCTATATCTCAAAAAGCAGATGCACACATCTAAAAGAAAGAAAAAAGTTCAAAATACTGTCTGAAGTGAATCATTTTAAAATTCTCACTGCATCCACATCAATAATTAATTTGTTTACTTAACAGTTCTGCCTCTCTTGTAATTACGACCTGCTGGTTAATATATAAGTGGTTTTTCCTGGGCTCATTAAAGCCTGCAGTATGTATTAAGGCATTAAACTGATTTGTGTGTGATTCTGTGCTTTTGCACAGTGGTATCTCTGTCTATTTGTTCTGTGTGTCTCTCTCACTCTCTTTCTATCTATGTCTCCTACTCAAAGTGGTTAATTTGAATATGGAACGGGGTAACTGAAGGTCACAGCTTTGTGTTAGCTGCTGGGGTTAATGAAGGCTGAAACTATCTTAGGGAGGAGTGCAATTTAGAAGCAGTGAAAAGACATTTTCAGCTGCTGGATTGCTGTTAGAGACAGTTGTTGAGTACCTCGTAGACAATGGCAATCTGTGTATTATGGAACTCCTATCTGTTCTCCATCATTACTTTTAGGACAAAAGGCACCGCATTGCCAGTTTTAAAGGGAGAGGGAAAACTCCAACTCTGAGAAAACACAGGACAGGGTTTTTAAATGCTGTTTCATAGACTGTGGTAGATTACTTTTTGGTGTTTGACTCGTAATAAGGACTAATAAGGACCATGAGCTTTATGGAGTTGCAGTGTTGCAATCAAAGTTACAATTTTTAAAGGAGCTCTTTAAAGTTTTAATCCATCAAATTTCAGTCCTACTTGATTTGGCAACACCTGTGCTACCATGGTAACAAGAACCAAAAATCTGGGGAGCACACACTTTGAGCAGCTTGTTTCTCAGAAAAGCAATATGACAATGATGATGAAGAACTGTGGTGTCTGTTTACATTGTAGTCAAAGTAACAGTGACAGTGTTTTAATAAAGCAGTGAATCAATAACCATCCTGCAACCTGATTTCATGCTGCTCAGAGTGCAACCTGTGTGGAAATGCAACTGCAAGACACACTGACAACTGTCTTGTTGAGGAGCTGGAGATGTGCAGCCTGCAGCTCCTCATCTAACAGTTCACTGTGCAGCTCCTTCTTATTCCTTTACTCCCGGCAACATTTAAAACCTCTCCACTGTCAAAATAATGTTACCCAAAATTATCTTTGTCTTGTTCTGGGGAAGCATTTTTAAATGATTGTAGTTAGCACTAACTGCACTGTAAATACACTGGATTTACTCTGGCTTCTTTGAAATAAATGACGCCGTGTGTTTCACCAGTTCCATAAAAAAAAAGTGAAGCAGGAATAGTCAGATGTTTTGTACACCTGACAGGAGTAAGGTAATACAGGTCTGATATGGTGTAGACAGAGAGGCTCTTATCAAGTAGATAGAATTAGGCTGGAATACATGAATGATTTTTTTTTTTTTTTTTTTTTGGGAATCCAAAGTGGGCATGGTGGACACCACCACTAACAATGAAAACAACTTTAAGAAGAGGTAATTACTGAATTAGAAAAAAATGCAGACCATGAATAGTATAAAACTGATATATGGATTCATGAAAACCTTAGGGTTTATAACTTTGAAGTTATATTGATTGAAAATATATGTAAATAATATTATATAACAACCTTTCCAGATTTTGTTGAAATGAGTGGGAGGTGACATCTTGCATACTCTGATCTCTTGTTTTTGAGAAGAATACATGCCTGTTTATGCTAATGGCTGCCTCTTTTGTCACGTTGCTTCTTGCTGTGGACAGAATCCGAGTTCTGAAGGATTACTCTACTGCCCAGCAGAGTCTTCACACTGTACACAGACACAAATAATCAATAACAGTAACATACACAAACAAATGGCAGTGAGCTGCAAGACTGAGGTTGAGCTTTGGACATCGGGAATATAAGACTAAAGGGACCCATTATATCTGAAGCCGTGACACAACCCTACCTGGCTTAGATAACAGAATTACTGCAAATTGAACTTTAGGGTTTTCTCTCTTGCTTAATCTGCTTGTTCCTGTCCAAATCAGTCTAGCTGTCTTGCTAGCTATGTCACCTCCTCTGCTGCTTCTTCTAGGATTTATGACTTCCCTCTACTGTTCTGTTGGAGCCCACTGCCCCTGAAAGAAAGACAAAAGGAGGTAGAGACAGACAAGAAGTGGGAGTGAGAGAGAAGAGACATACTGTAGACAGACAAAAACAATGGATGGCTGCTGGGCCAAGAACAGGAAACAGACAAATACAGAATCAAAGGAGAGAGGAAAGTGAGACTGATATATGGAATGAATCAGAGAGGCATCGAGGGAGTGTATGGAGGTAAAACGATGGAAAAAAGATGAAATTGAGTCAGAAAAAAAAGGCTCAGGGGAAGTCTTCGCACTCCCCCACATCTTCTTTAATTAGGAAATATAATACTGAGAGAGGATTGAGGTGGATCAAATGTGGGAGATAATGGTTTTACCTACAGCGACCACAGAATTATGGATACAACTGCCGAAGACCTTTCCAGGTCAGCTACCCAGAGTGGGAAGAAGTGTGTTCATAGCCCGAAAAGCCTCGGGCTATGATTTGCACAATGGAATTTCACAGAAGTGTATGGAAAGCTTTTGCATTATTAAAGCCCCTATTAAAGAAAAGGAAAAGGAAGCTTGTCTGTTAAAATAAAAGTGGATTTAGTCCCTAAAGGGACAGGCAAGCACATTGACAAAGATTCATCAAACCACATGCTGATTTCAGATGTTTATTGTTGAGTGGCTGTAAATAGGTTTGTGTCTGTTTGCATGGATTTGTGATTTGAGTGAAATAAACCAAGGCTGCAACTAAGGAGTATTTTCATTCTTGATTATGCTATATGTCTGTGATTAATTAAAGCAGCTTTAACTAATTTCACCCTGTACCTTCCAACAGTTAGTGAGTGAGAGTCAAAACAAACTCAGGCAGTGATCCCTCCTCTTCTCCCTCCACTTCTCCTTACTCCTCCTGCCCTGTCTGTAAAACTCCATCATATATGGTCACTACAGCTGGAGACAGTCACAGCATGTAGCTCAGAAGTGATAACTGGCTCCAGAACTAACAAATACAGAATATAGAGCCTGTGGTTTTCAGTAGCATTGCAGCGACAAGGGTCCCTTTTTCCTACCTTGGATATATACACATTAATCCTAGTGCTGCCCTACCCATTGAAGGCTCAGTTCAGTTATGCAATGAATTTCAGAGCTACTTTATTGATAAGGTCTGGGCCATTAGACAAAACATTCCTAAGTGTCCATCTTCTGTACCACCTGTTTTACATGGTCTAGATAGGCTAGAAGCCTTTGTCCCGGTCTCACTGCCTCAACTCAAAAAATATGTCTCACAGTTAAAATCGGCTTCTTCCTCCCTTGATCCTGTCTCTGCCAGGATGGTCAAGGAGGTTAATGATACTATTGGCCCCACTCTGGTCACATTCATCAACTCCTGCCTTGAGCTGGGCATGGTTTCGAACTCTCTTAAGCATGCGGTACTGAGACCACTTCTAAAACAGCCCAACCTTGATCCCTCTCTTTTGTCTAATTTCCGCCCGATTTCCCGTTTACTTTTCTTATCCAAGGTCATGGAAAATATTGTCCTCATTCAACTGCAATCTCATTTGGATCGGCTCAATACTGGTGACAGATTTCAATCAGGTTTTAAGCCTCACCATAGTACAGAATCTGCGCAGCTGAAAGTCCATAATGACATTGCTTTGGCCCTTGATGCTAAACAGCCTGTCATTTTAGCTCTGCTAGATCTATCAGCAGGTTTTGATACCATTGATCATACAGTTCTGCTCTCCCACTTAGAACATTACACTGGCCTGAAAGGCCCGGTTCTGAGCTGGTTCACTTCTTTTCTGTCCAACAGGACTTTCTCTGTCACTATTGGGGAGTTTTCCTCTACTGTGGCACCCCTTACCTCAGGGGTCCCTCAAGGCTCGATTTTGGCTCTGCTACTCTTTTCTTTGTATATGTTACCACTTGGCTCAATTATATCAAGGCATAATGTGCATTTTCATTTTATGCAGACGATGTCCAGATTTATATGCCTCTGACTCAATGTGACTCTAATGCTCTCACTCCCCTTCATAACTCTATTTCCAACATCAAACACTGGCTCGCACAAAATTTTCTTCACTTAAACGAGAGCAAGACCGAGTACATTCCTTTCAGTCCAGATTTGGCCACCCTGATGCCCAAACTAGGTGCCTTGGCCCCTTCAGTCACTGATACTGGTAAAAACCTTGGAGTAATATTTGACAGCAGTTTAAACGTTGATAAACAGATCTGCTTCGTAGTCAAAACTAGCTTCTTTCATTTGAGGATGCTAGCAAAAGTGAAGCCCTTCTTATCTCATGCAGAATTAGAAAAAGCTATTCATGCTTTTATTACGTCCAGACTTGACTACTGCAATGCCCTTTATGTTGGTATCTCACAATCTCTCCTTCGGAAGATACAACTTGTACAGAATGCTGCGGCTTGGCTTCAGTCAAGTACTCCCAGACATGCTCACATCACTCCTGTTCTCTCCTCGTTACATTGGCTACCAGTGAAATTTAGAGTTGATTTTAAAGTACTCTTATTTGTCTTTAAGTCTATCGATGGCCTCGCCCCCTCATACCTATCCGAGCTTGTGTCTGTCTACTCTCCCCATAGAGCGTTGTGCTCTGCAGACCACCTATCCCTAGTTACCCCCTGCTCTTGCTACAAAAAATGGGGTGATTGCTCTTTTAGCAGCTATGGCCCTAAGCTCGTTGCCTCCAGAAATACAGTCCATAACTGAGTTGGCCCCTTTTATGGTAACTCTAAAAACGTACCTTTTGAGATGGGCTTTTGACAACTAACCCAGTTTTTAGGGGTATCTTTTCTTTTGCTGTTTTATCATCCACCTTTTCGATATGTTATTTCTTGTTGTTTTTAAGGTTTGCTATGGTATGCATGTTCATTGTGAAGCACTTTGTACTCCTTTTTGTGAGGATGCTGTAAAGCATCCACACTATGCTCTTCTGTTCTTTATTTATTATTATTCTGGGATCTTCCACCCTTTTTTGGCACTTTATAAGTCCAGCAAACTTTCAGCTATACAGGCCATTGAGGTCTTCATCTGTTCAACTCTTCAGGGACATTTTCCATAATGCAACTCAGTGGTATCTTTTCATTAGGCCCCTTCTATGCAACTGTTTTCACATGCTGAATAGTAAGCCACATAATGAATAAACTGAACCTCAAGTGTAAAATTGACAGATTGTCCCTTTAATTGTCAGAAGACAGCTAAATCACAACCACAGTTTCTTTAAATGTATTTAATTATTTATTTTTAAATTTTAATTTAAACTTTAAATTTGACAGACTGATTTTTTT
>NW_018127927.1:894002-896756 GCF_001952655.1 Monopterus albus
TCTTTAAATATATTTAATTATTTATTTTTAAATTTTAATTTAAACTTTCAATTTGACAGACTGATTTTTTTTGTGAACTCAATCATAATTTCAATTCAAATCGACATGAAAAAAAAATAAAAGCAGCAAATAGTCACATTTTTGGCAGATTTGCTTGATAAATGTCTTAAACAATTACTTATGAATTATTAAAATTGTTGGTTAATTTAGTGACACTTGACTAGGTGATATATTGGCTAATTGTTTCAGCATCTTGGTCCACTTCTTATAAGTCAGCCATACCTCCATGACCATCAGCCTCGCTGGATGTAAAGGACTCTTGGCTAGACTTGGCAATGTGTGCTCCTGCTGATAGAATAAAGGACAAGACTAATGGTTGCTCATGGTGCTCCATCCAGTGAAATGTCTTTTATGGCAGCGTTAAGTGTGTCCTGTGGAGCCGCCTTCCAGAGTGTCCTCTGTGATTGAATCCTAAATGGATTACTCACCTATAAATCCTCAACATTCACAATAGTCTTGAGTATTATTATGGTGTATGCAGCATTTTAATATACACATATCTCCCTCCTTTTTTGCAAAACATATTAAATACAGCAGTTAGCATTATGATGACCTCTTTGGAAGGGACTATTTGATTTTTCTTTTAGACTTGAAAGAGGAGGTGAGTTGTGAAATTGCACACTGCATTGTGACATTTTTAGAGAATAAATCACAGAAGAACACTCCCTGTTTTTCCCAGAATTCGGTGAGGAGAGTTCACCAGTGTCATATCATTCAGATGGACTTTCACCAACTTGGGTTTGTTTTGAGGCTTTAGCTGCTATTTTCATTCCCCTCCACTTTCACAACTCTTTGTTTTCTCCTCATTGTTCTTGAGTCTCCTCCATTTCCATCAGTTTCTGCCCTGCAAAGTGGGAAACTGTTGTCATTGTAACCACAAGTGTTCCTGGCTTTCTCTCTCTCTGTGTTCCAGTTTTTCTGTTTTTCTTTGCCTGCCTCTCTGTCAGTCTTTCTTTCTTTCTTTTCTGTGATGTGATAAATGTGTATTTCCATGCCACTTGAGGAGGGGGTGGGAGGTATGGTAAGGAGGGCTAGAGTGGTTTTTTAGGAGCTAATGGAATTGGAATTTGTGACTGCTACCCTGGTACGAGGACAGAGCACACGTATGCAGACTCAGAAAAACAAACACAGACATGCATGGACTGAATGGAAGGGAATTGATTGTGGCAGCAGCCTCACGGTTTTTTACAAACCTGTCTCATTCACTGAGGGAACCCTCTGGCTGCACACCCTCCCAGGGGGGTCTTCAATATCTGTTTTGGGTGGGTGTGGAGGCCTGCACCATGTGCCAGTCAATTTTAATCATATAAAACTGTCTTGGCCCCTCACTGAAGGCATGCTGGCTTTATAGCCCACTCCTCCTCACTTTTCTGTTCAGCCTGAAATAGTGTTTTGAATCATGTGTGTGTTTTATGAGAACAAAGGACAGTAAGAAATACTTTTTAAAGATTCAAACCTTATACCCCTTAAAGTGTATCCAGAAGGCTAAGACAGGAACAAGCATTTACTGTATCTGCTTTTTTATTTACAGCACAATACTGGAACATACAGTACTTTCCATAGTTTGAGTAAAGGACTATGTGTATTTATGTTCTTGAGAATCTTTTTGCTTTTCTGAGTTGTATACTGTGAATTCTTGTCTTGGCTTTTATTTTAGACTAAATTGCACAAACTCCTCAGCCCTCCTGTCCCATGCTTTCTATAACCTTGCCTTTCCCAATGTTTTTTTCCACTTGGTCACAATTACAAATATTCCACCCACCATATGAACTAAATACTATAATAGCTTGAGCTGAAAGATGTGTATTTGCTCACAGTCTCCGTTCCTCATTTGGACAAAAATTGCATGCATTAGTAGCTGTGGCACAAAGCAGGTCTAAAGAGGGCCACAACTTTAAGGCTGCGGTGTGAGGTGGTGCAGGACTGGAAAAGAAGCTGCAGTTTTGCATGGCAATAGATGGATGAATTCATGGGGCTGGCCAGTCATCAAACAGATGCTGAATGTGAAGGAGGCCGGGCTCCACGGCTAATTGTCTTAGCCAGAGAAAACTCAGGCCTGCCGGTTCTCAGCCATTGAAAAGTGAAGCCACTGGTTTGAAGCCATTCAGGATAAGGTAGAATGGGCCCCGATCTCTGAATGGACCCTTCCAGAAACTGAGAATAGCTGAAGGACAAAATGAGAGGTGGAATGTGATTATTGGATTGGACCTCATTCCCAGAGAGTAAACTGTGTTGGCAAACACAGAGCTGAAAGAGTTCACTGGTGCTGTGGAGAAACTGATACTGTCTTGGCCGAATGCATGATGGTATGACATTCAAAAGAATGATTCGGTTCAACACTCCTCAGAGCAACCTCTTCTTGGCCATGGTCAAGATTAACTTCTGATTACCTTGTATTGATCCCTGACAGAAATCTGTTTACTGCTGTGCTTCCATAGTTCACTTAGCCACCTGGAGCCAGACTTCAGGTACTTTGGTTAGTGACCTTGTCATCTTCTGCACAAACTGAATTACCCTATTTGATACAACTATTTTGGATACACAGCATGGGACCTTTACTGAATACAGACCTCCCTCTTGGTATCAGTCTTCTCTGTCGTTTTGTCCTTTTCTCTTTCCTTTTTTCGCTTTGTGGCCATTGTGGCCAAATGTACACTGAACATGAAAATACTGAAAAAAGAAGATTTACATCAT
>NW_018127927.1:896786-911331 GCF_001952655.1 Monopterus albus
TGCTCCCTTTATCATCTCCTCCATCATGACTTTGTTGACCTTGGGTGCAAGGATATTTAACCACAGATATCCTGCTATTTTTATGTCTTTCTTAGCCTTTTAAAAAATGTCCTACTCGGCCAGTGACTTAGTTTATAATCTCTATCCATTTCTGTTGGCTGGTGAATGCATCCTTGAAAGGCATAATCAGATTTTAGTGGCATTAAACAGCTAATAACTGCTGTCACTGGACAACCTGCTAGAAACCAGGTTTAGAGGGGAGAACCACATTTGTCAAGTGTCAGGGCTGAGGTGCAAATGGCAGCTATGGACATGTACTGTACATTTGCTCTGTGGTCTTACAGGATTTTACACAAGCTGTTAGGAGGGGGGAGCTGTCTTGTTTCATTTGCTGTCAAGCTAGAAGCACATGTTAATAGGGTTCATTAAGCTGAAAGAAGATTTTAAATGCAAGGGGGTCAGGAAGGCTGTTTCTCTGATGGTGAGTGCAGCTTCATGACTGCTTACTGACACCAAAAATCACTGGGTCAAAACAAGCTTGGTTTGGGTCAGTATAGCACATTTGCAATGCATGGTTAACTCTGTCCAGTACCCATGGATATAAAGTCAAAGTCAAAGTCAAAGTGTTTATTTGTCATATGCACAGTTAGGAAACGTGTTTCCCTGTACAATGAAATTTTTACTTTGCTGTCCACACGAATGCTACAAAAATACAAATGAAATATAAAGTAGATAAATAAGTAACAAAATCTAAGGCACTTTAAACAGCAAATGCAGCAATATAATAAAAATATATAAGAATATAATAGAAAATGTATGCTGCATGGGAGCATCATGTGCAGCAGTCAACAGTCGTTGTGCAATTATGCATGTGCAAACTGAGAATGTAAACAGTACATCATGTATTTCCTGGTAATATACTCCTCATCTGTTTAGGAGTCTGATGGCAGAGGGAAAGAAAGAGTTTTTCAGCCTAGAGGTCCTGCATTTCACACTTCTGAACCTCCAGCCAGAGGGTAGGGAACAACCCTCTGACACTTGAAACACAGCTGAATACTCAATGAAGAGTATCCTGATGTGGGAGTCTCCATTTTCCAGGTGAGAAAGGGAATAGTGGAGTGCAGCCACGATGGCATCAGGGGTGGCCCTGTTGGGCCGACAGGCATACTACAGGGGGTCCAGGGTGTTCGATATACTGCTCTGGATGCGGGCCAGCACCACTCTCTCAAAACACTTCATAATAATTGGGGTGAGTGTCACTGGCCTGTAGTCGTTCAGGCAGATGACCGGGCTCTCCTTGGGAAGGGGGATGATGGTTGTGGTTTTAAAGCAGGTGGGAACAATGCTCTGGCTGAGGGAGAGGTTGAAGATGGTGGTGAGAACATCAGCCAGCACATGCCTTGAGAGCCCTCGAGGTCATCCAGCAGGCTGTCTGTGGAGCTGATGATGCTGGTGGTGGTCCTGTAGTCTGTGATGTGCTGCAGGCCTTGCCACATCCGTCCGGAGTCAGCAGTAGAATAGAAGCCATTCAGCTTCTCTCTGTCCTGCCTCGTGGCCGCTGTGATGGCTTTCCTCAGCCTGTACTTTGCAGCTTTGTACTCGCCTGATCTGAATGCATGAGAGCGAGCACACAGCATGCGACGTACCTGACTGTTTATCCAGGGCTTCTGGTTGGGAAACCTCCTGACTTGTATGGTGGGCACAGTGTTGTCAATACAGGTACTAATGTACCCGGTCACATACTCAGCATAGTCTGTACACTGACAGAAAAGTCCTCCGAGGTGGCTGCAGCTTTAAACAGTCCTGCAGGGTGCCTTCAGTCTCTGGGGTCCAGAGGTTAATTTGTTTGGTGACAGGGTTTGTTTGTTTCAGTGTTTGTCTGAAAATTGGATACAGGAACAAAGAAATGTGGTCCAAGCGTCCAAGGTGGGGGCGGGGTGTGGCCCTGTATGCATCATTTTTATATAGAGTAAAACTATCACTATTTTGCCATAAAGGGAGATAAGGAAAAGCTTAAATTTTGACATTTGAGAATCTGAAACTGAAGAACATTTTACTTTTTTGCTTGACAAATTACTTGAGCTGCTGATTAATTTTGTCAGTTGACTCAGTAAATCAATTTACTGACTAATTATTGCAGCTCAAATTTTGACCCATTGTTAGATACAGCAGGGCTTATCTGTCAGAAATGTAGTTCCACGAATAACCTATTGTCTTGCGTATGATTGATGATGTGTATTGGGCAAAGTTAACCCAGTAGTGTATCACTCCTATATTGACCCAAACCAGCTCAGGGATTTTTTTTTAATATGCAAGGAATTAGAGGAAGTGTTTTCATTTGTACATAAATAGTGCTTTTCCTCCTGGTTGCTAAGTGAGTTGTGTTGCCTATATTCCTTCAGCTGAAGTTATACATTTTAGTTGTTTGCTGTGGTAATGAGAACTAAGTATCAGATACGGGGCTCATTTATCACTGGCCTCCACTGTCCTAGCATCTCTTCACCAGAGACAGATATGCTCGGGTATTGTCTGTGGCCGGCGCTGTTGTCAGAAACAATCCCTGTAGCTGTGAAAGCATCTTCTTGTTCTTGAGATGTAAGTATTAGATATGAGTAATGAAAGTCCTGAAATGAGATGTTTTCCTTTTTCAAGTGTCACGCACAAACTTGTTTGTAACCGTTTGAAAGGGAGGATAGATTGTGTTTGTGTGTGTAAGGAGGAAACAGTGATCGGCAATCATTTGGAAGGGGAAAATGAGTTGTCTCATCAATCATGTGCTGTGCGTTAAAGGTTATGTCGACATATCTGAGGAAATATATTTGGGCTTAGCCAACTGCATTAAAAAAGTCATTATCTTTTATTGTCAACCAGGGTAGACTTGATATAATTACTGTAGGTCTATTTTTTGTTTGAAGCTGATTTGTCTTCCTGTCTGTCAGGATTTCTCCTGTCATTTAAACTTTGTCTGTATGTGATGTGTCTTCATGACCTGACATACAATGCTTTCATGCCTACAGTAATATGATGTGGAGGTTTTTTGGATGGCTAGGAAAAAAGAATTTTCCCTTGAGCGTCAATAATATATAACACTGTATTAAAAAAAATTATGCTATGAAAGGACAAAATTTGGTAACTGCTTTCGATTTATTTTTAGATTCTGACTGTGCCTCTGCTTGGTTTTGTTGCCTGGATTCACAGTTGGCCTTGTATGTTTCTTTTCTGTCTTTAAATTGCTGAACTTGTTGAGTCTGCCAGCCTGCCTGTCTGCATCTGCATTTCAGACCCCTCTCTCTGCCTGGTGTTTTTCTACAGGACACAGACTGTGCCAAACGCTGACATATCATCATCTTTAAAGCTGATATAGCAAATTTGTTAGATAGAGCTGTGTCTGTTTGCACATCAAATTGCCACAGCCCATCATAAGCATTCATTTGGTACTATGTTTCTGGTGACCTGAGGAATGTCAAATACCTCACCGTGTTCACAAGCTAGCATCTACCTTTGTCTGTCTGCCATTTGGTGATGAGCAGGTAATGTACAGTTCATTGGGTTTGTCACGGCTTCCTTTAGAGGCTAATTGTGATGCTGTGAGGCCAGATCATAGTCACATCATGGAACATGAGATTCCACAGACAAAACAGAACCTGCAGTTAATATAAAGATAGTGGTTATAACCATTTTTCCCCTTTAACAGCTACTGTATTTAAAGGGACAGTGATTTAGAAAACAAATAATTGCTCAAAATCAAAGCCGCTGGAACCAGGATATTCTGACTTTTGGGTCAAGATCCAAAAATGCTATGTTCTTTATGCTCTATAATGCAACAATGTTTTTTTTTTCCCTTGTCCACTCTACCTCTTCAGTGCCCACTTCTTTCAGAGCTCACAGCCCCAATTTGTAATGCAAACTTTCTGTTAAACACTAAATCCAAAACATACTTCATGGAAGTACACAACACAGACACTTTGAGCTATGCCAGATAAATTTCACACCCTTGCATTCTTGTGTGTCACCTGAAAATCCTAACATGACACAGGTGTGAGTCGCATTGCGAGTACTGCAGCTAAGGGGCACTGTAGCATGGAACAGCAAAGCTGATCACATCTGTTTGGGTTAACTTCCACTCAAAACAACCAGTTTGATGAAGTTCTGGCTTGTCTGTATGTATAGGTCTATTTAAGATACTTGTCACGTCTTTAGATAGGAATGTAGTTGAAAACGCTTGGTCCGAAATTGCAACTGCTCTAAACCACATAAGTACAGCAGTACACAATCTATGGACATTATGTTTTTGGGCTGACATCACCCACTTGAAGGCTGTCATGATTCTGTCCTGCCTGTTTCCGTTCTGGTGCTTTATTTTGACATTACTTCGTGTTTCTGTTTCATCTCAGTTTCTGACTTTTTACTTTAAATAGCACTCAATTGTTTACACCTGTTTTCACCCCGACATAAGCAGCTTTCCCTCCACCGGAAAGCTGCCAGATTGTTCTCTAACTCATGTCAGACTTTCCAGAGGTCCCCCCCGCCATTCACTTATCCTCGTCTGGCTCTATAATTGAGTTCACCCTTGATATTATCGGCAGCTTTCCGCGCCGATCCTGACAGAAGGCTAAGCTTCATCACCTCTACTGGTACATAAGAGCACATTCAGACTGTTTACTGGGCCAGGCGTTGTCATTTGTGCTTACATACTTGCATAAAGTATGCTTTGGGCCAAAGTGTCAAGCCTTATCAGAGATTATGACATCATCTTCATGACAGGTGAAGTAAAATCTGTGTAGGGCTCTTTTAAAGTGGTATGTTTTTAGAGTTAGACCCTTGTCTTTAGAACAAGCTGCTCTGTTGACACATACTGTAGAGTACACATACATTTAGAATACATGTTACATGAATACATTTATGTATTCATGTAACCTTTGATTGCACCAGCAGTTCTTGAAAGTTTTACATATTGTTGGGTGATAAAAGATTAAATATCTAAAAATCAAGATATGTTTTTAAAAAGCCTATATTTGGCTTTTTGTTGTAATAAACTCCTTATTGAGTGTTAGATCTGCCTTTGTTGCCACCTTGATGAAAACTAGAGACAAATTCCTTGTGTATGTAATATATGTGGCCAATCAAATTTATGTTGTTTTCAAACTTTATTTTAGGAGGACAGGCAAACATGGTACAACAACTACTGTACATGAAATACAAAGAGCAGTCCTTAGACATCCTGGCCACAGACTGAGCTTTAATGATTTTGAATTAGGGGTGGACAAGGGCTAGGTAGCTTTTTTCCCCCACTATCATGAAGCTTCTACTTACTTGCCATCTTCTTTTGTGACTTCAAACTGGGTTTAGGGATAGACAGACATGTAAGAGAGGAAGAATTATGAAAAAGTAGGAAGAATGAAGGAGGGGGGTGGAGAGACTGGAAAAGAAAAAGAGTGAAAGCAAAGTGAAAATCCATATACATGATTTATATCAGTGTGACTGTGTGCGGTAGGCAGGAGTTATCTTTTATTTATGAGGGCATCAGCGGCAAAGCACCCAGATGCTAAGCTGTGTGGGGATCTCATCTAGTCATTCTCTGGCAATAAAGCTAGAAGGTAGGCTGTTCAGAGATGGGGAGAGTGGCATAAGGATATGTGTGGGTGATAGACAAGGTTTTGTCTTCTGTGACAGAAAGCTTTAGGCTGAACAGTCATGACTGTAAAGGAGAGCCTCTAAACCTCTGTTAGATTTGTTACAATTTGTTAAACTAGAGACCCAAGAAATATATTTTTAAAATAAATAAATACCAGTGCTGATGGAGTAATTTACCAGACGGGCTCATTCTCCACATTACTTATCTATGGCGGACAAGACTTGTTGTTTTCTCTGTCATCAAAGAAGTGCTGAGGATTCATTATGGAAATGAACCCCTTATTGTCATCCTCTGAAAATCAGATGCAAAGTCTCTATGCTGAACATCATCAATCTAACCTCATATTATCATGGCCTGTATATGAAAAACGCCTCGTGTGCTAATAGCACTAATAAAGATGGTTGCTAACGTTGTGTTGCAGTCACTTGAGACTGGAGATTGCAGATAGGGCAGCAGCTTGTGCTTTACATATTTACTCTAAAGAGGTTTTTTTTGTTTGTTTTTGGGTAGCATGGCAGGGTGGGTGACAAATGTCTCACAGCTCCAGGATGGAGTACAGAGATTTTGTGAACCATAACAGAAAGAGAAAGGTTATGCTGTGACCAGGTCACCAAAACCCTTCAGCAAGCCAGCAGATTCAGCAGTTGTTAGTTTAACTGTGGGTTCTTTACAACTCCAGCAAGTTTGGCTGGCAGGATAACCACATTTCAAGCATCATATAAGTGTTTTTGTTTCTAAGGACGCACTTTTGAACTTCTGTGTATGTGTAAAGTATGTGCTGCATGGGTCTGGATTTAGACTGAACCAGACTGATATTTTCTAAAGCAGCCTGGCCAAGCAGTGTCTATTAAGACCACACCTATCAGCTAAATGTAAAGTAAGACCTTGAGCAGCTACTGAAATGAGACAAAATAAAAGCCAGTATGAGTGAGAATGATACAGCAAGTTACAAATGATATAAATTGTCTTTGAAGGCAGACTATGCGTGACAGTGGCTGTTCACTTGCTCTCTCATCTCTGCTCCATTATCTCAATTGATGCAGTTAGTTACAGTAAGTGGACAATATTAACACAGCATTTATCGGGTCCTGAAGCAGGTGCCTGTGTTACAAAATGCATTTAATTTCACTGCTGAGCTGCAGCTTCTTAATAGCTTGTTCCCTATTAGCACTTACTGAAAATGAAAAAGGTTTTCCTAAAGTGTTTTGTACTGCCAGTTTGGGATTTCAAAATCGTAATCCACCTTCAGGAGATCCAAAGTGGACTGAAGGGTTCTCCAAACATTTCCAGTTTTCTGCTTGAGCAACCAGAAGCATCTGAACCATTACATGTTTGATAACAGAAATCCATATAGCCTTCACATCAGCTTTGCACTGCTGCTGATGAATAGTATAAATTGAATCACTGACAAATAGGGATTGTTGTCTATCTGCTAGAGTGTTTCCAGTGTGTGACTGTGTGTAATATAGAAAGCAGGCATGCAGACAAAGAGCCACTCCCTGCTGGTTGTTGAGGGCTGAAACACTGAAGCTGCCACAGCACAGAGGATGTACAGTAGAATAATATCCAATCATCCATCCATCTTCGCCCGCTTTATCTGAAACCGGGTCACAGGGGCAGTAGTCCAAGCAGAGCCTCCCAGACTTCCCTCTCCCCACACACCTCCTCTAGCTCCTCAGGAGGGACCTCAAGGCGTTCCCAGGCCAGTCAGGAGACATAGTCTCTCCAACATGTCCTGGGTCTGCCCCGAGGCCGTCTCCCGGAGGGACATGCCCAGAATACCTCCCCAGGAGGCATCCTAATCAGGTGCTCAAGCCAACCCCAACTGATTCCACTCAACGTGGAGGAGCAGCGGCTCTGAGCTCCTCACGGGTGACTGAGCTCCGCACCCTATAATATGACACTTTATTGTTTATCTTCTATCAGGGAACTTTTTATTTATATCTGTAACCGTGATGCACAATTTTCCAGTCCAAAGGAGAATGGTTAGCCGTTCTCCCAGAACGACTGATAATGAAGGTTCTTGTTTGACTTCTTATTAACTCACTGCTGAAACTGGACATTAACCAAAAAACAATTTGATTTATTTAAAAACCTTTTTTTTTCTTAATACCTAAACATACAGTGTACTGTAACAGCACATTATATGAGATCTTCCAGTTTTAAATTTTTGCCATGTTACTCACTCAATCCAACAACTTACCTGTTATCGAGGACACAGGACTGAAAGCTGATCATGAATTCTCAGCAAAACTAGAAACTGTGCAATTCAAATTTTTATCTCAGTGTCACTGGAAGTCTGTTTCTGACTAATGCACCCATTTAAAATGCAATCCATTATCAGTTGTTAAGGGGCCATGGAAATGGATTATTTGGGCCTCACTCCCCCTCCTGGTTGGTTCAGTAGTCTGTTATTGTGCACTGGCCTTTTGTTGTCTTGGTTAAAATAACACACATGGAGCATACCAGGGTTAGCCACAAAAAAAAACAACTTGATTAGTTTTAGGAAATGATCATGGTTTGGGTTAAAAACGTACTAAATTAACACCACTGCTGGATTGGTTTGAAACAGGACATGAACAGCTGTCTTTCATTTGAAGGTCCTGAGCTCCTCCCTACCCTGACTTTCTTGCTATTTATATGATGTAACCAGTTACTTTTGCTACTACCCTAATTACTACAGATGCGAGAGGTTACCTAATATCGTCAGGGGACAACAGTATTGATCATATGCACCATATGTACTAATTACTAATGGCAGGTACGGTTTGCCTCTTTTGATACATAATTATTGGAGTGATGACAACTGATAACTAACTATATTTATAGCTTAAGTTTAACTTTGCTGACTCTCGGGAAACACATCCCAGGGCTTGAAGAATGCAAACAACTAGACGTATATTGTGATACTTTTGGAAATCATACATTGTAGCAGTAATAAATCAAATTAATGCAGCAAATTTTGATAACTATGGTTTCATCATTGTCATAATCTATTTTTTTTTAAATTGACGTGATTGTGATTTTGTTAGTGTATATGTGGGATTATTTCTTGGCAGCGACACCAACACTTTAACTGAGAAAAATAATTCATAAATATTAAATTGAATGATGGTGGCTTTTAATTGTTAAATAATTTTTTATTAATTTATTAAACGCTTCATTTAGCCTAAATCAACAGTTCAGTTGTGCATTACAAATTCAAACATACGCAGTGCAAACACAATCGGCCTGATCTCTTTCCTCCATCCTCCACTTCAGATGCACCCCTGCCCTCTATTACGCACCACTTCCAAAAACAAATCAGTGGGCAAGACAAACCATGAGAAGCAAATGTGCAGCACAGGACATTAAATCAACTAAGAATTGAGGAAACATTTAGATCATCATGCATCGAGGCCAACCTGTAGCCAGGTTGCTGTTATTGTATGATCAGACAACACACCAGCCAGACAGTGTCTGTAAAATCTCCATTATCATAATGTCCCTGAGCTTACCACCCCACTCTAGCAACCAGTGGGGTCTGCACTTCACCTGCTGTAGTAATGGAAACACTGCACTGCCAGACCTCAAGGTTTACTGTGCTTAGCATCTGTTTTGACCATGTATGCTTGAGTATGTAAAAGCTGGTACAGATATTATATCGGAATAATTCATTGAGAATTAACAGGATTTCAGTTGGAGCTTGTGCTGTTGACTGTTTACTGTAGCCGCCTACCTTAGTGTGAATTATTAAATGCCTGTGAATTCCTGACAAAGAGGTGGATTCACTGACAGCACCCACACAAAACAGAAAGCAGAGAAGCAGTCGCAGTGTATATTATTTGTCATAGTCACAAAACATGCAGATCTGATTATTATTCACACCCCTTTTAAGAACATACAAGCAAAAATGTTTTTTTTACAAGATATAAAAAGTGCTCACAGCCTGGTTACCTGAGACGACACATATAACCAACAACACTGAGGAAACAGCACTTCCCAAGTGATGGAGAACTTAGTGTTGCTTTGAGATGAGATGAGGGCATTTGCACGCCCACCCTTCTTTGGACCAGTCGTCTGGCCTGGTTGGGTGCAGTTGATGTACCCAACCAGGCCAGACCAATGTACCATCTGCCTTGGCAGATGGTACATTGGGTGTGTACAGAGATGTGCATGGGCAGTGATGTGGGTGAAGCACACAGATGTGCTTTGGCTTGCACTGGGCATGCTGATCATATTTACTTAGTGAGGGAGTGTAATGTGGGATTCATGGTTGTGCATTGCGGGTGAATTTATGGGCTAGACATGCAGGAAATGTGGGAATTGGTGACCTGTTGACAGTTCCTGAGGTTAGTCGTGGGGTGTGTCAATCAATATTGACTGACACAGCAGGCAAACAGCACTGGGCATTACTCTTTGTCCTTTAAACAAATAATTATGTGTGTACGACGCCTCATGAGGCCAAGGGACTAGCATGTCAGAAATGTTTTGCCTTTTCTTGCCTGATTTGACAATATCTAAAACATGCTCTGCCTTTTGACATTCCTGATCGAGAATCTTGAGTCAGTGAATTGAGTCACAGCAGCCACTGTTGTAAAAGTTTTATAGTCTGAGTTATATAGTCTGAGTGGCCAAGAGGTAGAGGAAGCCCCATGGAAACATACGCAGTGTAAGGTTCATTCACAGTTTCCACCAGACAAGACAAAACAGTTCAGAATGGAGGTAACAGGGAAGCTACATAGAAAAATAAATAAAAAACACAAGTAATCTTTTAAAAACTGTTCAAAAGAACATCATTAAACTCAATAAATCTACAGTATTATAATGACAGCTGTGGAATCCTTCCTCTTTGCCAGTCTGGATCATCAACTGTAAAAACGATGGACAGGCTAACAGCTCTCAGAAGTGAAGCCAGGTTTAGCTTTAGGGTAGATATTATCATGTGGCTCTATGTACCAGTGGTCATTTTTTTCTGTAAGATGGTTATTTGATGATATAAAAAGGGTGTGTTTGAGGTGATTTGACAGCTTTGACTGGCAGTCTGATTCTGTCACTCCACTTCTGGTAACTACTGTGCAGAATATGATTTCAAAAAAGCAAGATAGCAGCCACCATATTCATGATCTTTTCGCTTCATTTTTGCATAGTGGAGGGAAGTGGTGACACCATCTCCATCATATATATGATGGAGATGGTGTCTGGATTGGTAAACTGATGGTGAAAAATCATGTATGTGAAAAATCTGTAGTTATTACTTTAATATGTACATGATGTCAGTATTCATAATGACAAAGTAGAGTTGGTTTGACTCACATAGAAGAATCCAGCCAGGCAATTATTCAATTATTGGCCGGTCATTCACAGTGACTGGCTTTACAGATGGTTTTATGGTGATATTTAGTTCACACATTCATCACACTCTGCTGTCCAGATCTTTGAGTCCAGGTCTGCATATTCACTTTATTTCTACTGCTCAGTCAATGGCAATGCTCACGGGGTCTTTCACCTCTGATGCGTCAGTCCTGCAGCACCTCTGTCTGGGTCTGCTTCTGCAAAATTACACTGTCATTACAGACTAAATACACACTCGGTAGTTTCCAAATTCAGACATCAATAAACTAATCACATACCCAGAACAAGCCAAACGCCAAGTCAGTGCACCAGATTTGCAAATGTTAGTGCTAATGAATGTAAATGTATTCGGTGTAAACCTACACACACCCGTTGAAATGTTGGGGGGCAGAGAGGTGGAACAGCCAGCGGAGAGATGTACTCTCCTGCACCCAGATGGTTTGGATTCATTCTGACGGCCATCATCACTGCTACACTCTCCTTGAACAAGACTCCCTACCTGCTCTATGGCTCTTTCTTGCAGCTGACCCTGACCTCTGACCTCCTTGTGGATGTGCAAAAACATTTTATTTTGGGATAACAGAGTTATTTTGATAGTATATTTATATGGTTCTTTCTAATCATACAGATTCTTTTCTGCACACACACAGTCTCGGGACATCACCTCTCATTAGCCAAGATAAGCACAAAAATGAACTGATTAATTAATTAAGGAGAAAACTGCTAATGACAGGAAACACAATCCACATTACAACAGAGCATGTGCTTCTGTGTGACTGTGTACATATTTATGTGTTTAGCAAAAGCCCATTCTTCTGAACACAAAATGTTTATGTGCATAATCTGGTCTACATAAGGCTGTATTCTTATAAACCACAGAACGGTTCATTTTAATTAACTAATCAAATTAGAGGAACAGGAGGCCAGGGTTTGTGTGGGCGTGCTGGACCACTGCTATGAAAGCGAAACCTTATGGCAGTCTCTTTTCTGGGACCTGGGTTGTGGAAGGACACATCTGATAGGTCGGCTGCTCTCCCCACAGTGAGGATCCTTGGAGTCTGTGCTGCATCGTATCAGCTCAGTGAGAGATTGTGGAGGCAAGACAGTGATGGCCTCATAACTGCTTTTAGTGCATGCTAATGGCTAATTAGGCATTACATGACTAAAGCTGCATGGTTATTCTCATTACATGCTACTCAGTACTCCCGGAGTGCCATAGTGTTATTGCTGAGGACATGGAGAAGGCCTGGCTTAGTTTTCACCACCTCACAGTTTATTCTCTATACTGTGTGTATTTTTTGTACCCTGAACACTAACTGTAGTCACTGGTTATTCATAGCTCTTGGGTGTAATAGTAGGAACATAGCCCCCATCTCACTCTCACTCTGTTTCTTATGTACTGTATGTATGTATTAATTGTGTGGATGCTGTAGCATCCACACTCTTGTTACCCTGTGCCCTTGTGTGGATGCTGACAAGCACCCACACTATTGTTATCCTGTTCTTTATTATTCTGATTTCTTCTGTACGTTTTTCGGAACTTTTTCTTTTTTTCGTTTTTCTTTCAGCTACAAAAGCCATTCAGGTATCAAAATGTTCAGCTTTTTAAGGACATGTGCTTGTATTTTTCTTGTTTGTAACATTTATACTTTTTGATATATTTAGCGTTTTCAGCAAATGTTGCCCCATTCAAATGAATAGGAAAAATTTTCACAACTTAATAACGTCAGCATACCTTCAACTAAAAACACCATTTCAACTGTTATCTATTCAGCAACTCTTCAGCTATTCATAATGTACACAGCTTTTTGATATTTTTTACAGTTTTTGCATAAGTACTGTTTATATTTTATGCCTCATTTCAATAGCCACACCATAGTAGTCCTCAGGGTGTAGGACCGCTCTCTCCCTCTCTCTCTCTCTCTCTCTCTCTCTCTCACACACACACACATCTACTTGTTTTACCTACTTTGTGGGGTCCATTGGGAAAAGATTCACAGCTTAATAGGTTCAGCATACTGTACTTTCAGCTACAAAAGCCATCCAGGTGTCAAAATGTTCAGGTCTTCAATGACATTCCTTTTTTATTTTTATTTTTTGTAACATTTATAGTTTTTACAATATTCATCTTTTTTCAGCCCCATTCAAATAAATGGGCACAAGATTCCCAACTTAAGTTCAGCATACCTTCAGCTAATAATTGTTAACTATTCAGCAACTCTTCAGCTATTCATACTGTAAACTGCTTTTTCATCTTTTATGGTTTTTTGCATAATTGCTGTTTACATTTACTATGGTGTCCAGTTTTCATCATGTGTGCATAGGAAACCTGAGACACATCACTTGGATTGGTGTGGTTTATCTGGTAGCCACAAGAAGGGCCTGCTTCATCACTGTGACATACTCTTTTTACAATGTCAGCATACAATACCTTTGGTATAGGTGAAACTTTATGTTGACAACCCTGTTGTACACCTTCAGCTGTAGACTCTGTAGGCACATTTACTACTGTACAGCTCTGAGGACTTTCTGCTGGTTCACCTGTTGCTGTACGCTGAAGGTCATTCATCCTCTGGCAGCGGAGATTCAGAGCTTCTGACTTTTTACTCTTCAGTGCTGTTATGTTCAAAGATCAAAAAGATCAAAGATCAAAAATATTTGCCTATAGCTATTTATTGTAGATTTAATTACAATCACACCTAAATTATGAATTACACAAAATCATAAATACAAACAGTTTGGTCTGTAAAACAAAGTTATTTCAATTCTCGCAGAAAAATTAAGCTCCACAGAAAACAATTTAGTTGAAATATTTTTCACTTACAACAGTTATAAAGATAAGGATATTAAGGATAATCACCTTTATTGGCCAAGTATGTTACACACAAGGAATTTGTTTCCGGTATAGAACCGATGGCAGCCATCTGTGGCGCCAACTCAACAGATGGCTCTAACTATCGGGGGCAACGAGGGGTGGGGTGGGGGTCAGTGTCTTGCCCAAGGACACTTCGACACGTGGACTGCAGGCACCAAGATTCAAACGTTCAACCTTCTGGTTGGGAGACAACTGCTCTACCCGCCGCACTATCACCTCCCCCTCACAACCAAACTCTATTATCTGTCCTTATCCTCAAATGTTTGGACTTACCAGCAGAACTACCAGCAATGTATTTTCAATGTTAGTTCAACTTCAAAGTATGAAGTTTGGAAAAATCCTGAATAGAAGATATAAGGTTTATAATAGAAGATATAAGGTTTATAAGAATCTTTAAGACAAGCATGAATGTCCTTGAAGAGCTGAACATTTTGATACCTGAAATAGCTGATGATGTCATTTTTAATTATATGGTCAAATCCTGTGAGGAAAAAGATGTCAGTGAAGTTATGAATTACAAATTACTGGTGTAAGCTGCCTGCAGATATGATGGTGTCAGGGAATACTCTCAAATACTATCGGGTTTATTTATACACATCTGACAGCTCATCCTGAATCACTTCATGCTCTTTACATGCATATTTATCTATCCTTGCCCCTTGAAATGGACAAACATTTGAGTTTAGTAATATGTGTAGGGA
>NW_018127927.1:912563-924731 GCF_001952655.1 Monopterus albus
GGGTGGGGGGGGGGGCAGTCCCCACCTAGTAGGAAAAACAAATAGGGGTGTGTATCTGTGTGTGTGTGAGAGAGAGAGAGAGTCATCTCCACATAGTAGAAAAAACAAGTAGGAGTGTGTGTGTGTGTGTGTGTGTGAGCAGTCCCCTCGTAGTAGGAAAAACAAGTAGGGGTGTGTGTTAGAGAGAGAGAGCAGTCCCCTCGCAGTAGAACAAACAAGTAGGGGTGTGTGTGTGTTTGTGTGTCTGTGTGTGTGTGAGAGAGAGAGAGAGTAGTCTTACACCTTGAGGACTACTACAGTGTGGTTATTGAAATGAAACATTATGAGGATCGCCCTGAAAATGTCTGAAATCAATTGCTGAAACAGGTCAATGATGAAAAGAAATGGCTGGAGTTCTTTGTTGAAAAAGTTGAAGGTTGAGAAGAAATGGCGGAAGTTCTTTGTTGAAATAGTTGAAGGACGATATTCACAGAATAACTGCGCATGTCACTAAGCTTGGACACAAAATGGACAATGAAACAGTTGGAAGGAACAGTCATTGCAGAGCATCGGGTGCAGCTGACAATCTAGTGCAGCGAGACACATGGTGAAAAAAAAAAATGTTTTTGAGCTCTCCTGCTGCATACAGCGGCCAAAAATGCCTTGAAAATAACTATCACTGCACATCTGACCAGTCTATACGCTTGCTTTGAGGACTGCTTTCCAGAGGAACACAATAGTCACTGGATAAGAGATCCCTTTGGAATTGACATGAAAAGCGTTGTGTTGACAAGCAGCAAGGAGAATCAGCTGGTTGAGCTGTCATGTGACCAGACGCTGAATATAGAAATTTGATGAGATAAGGCTCCCCCATTTCTAGTGCAAATATGTGATGCCTGAGTATCCCTCCCTTGCTACATTGGCAGTCAAAGCAATCCTACTGTTTACAACAACCTATCTGTGTTCAAGTGGCTTCTCCACTTTGGTACAGCTCAAGTCAAAGCAAAGGAACAGGTTGGACACTGAACATGATCTGAGAGTAGCTCTGTCTACTATCAGCCCAGACATTGAAACTCTTGTCAAAACTAAAGGATACCTACAGCTATCTCATTAGTTCACTGTAAAATAAAATCTTGCTTACATGTTAAGTGAAAAGAGACTATAAAGTATTATCATGTTGTGTTTGCAGTTCTGCATTCAGTTTTATACATATACAGCACCCTGTTGTGTTATTCGACTGTTGTATTTATGTTGTGTTATGCAACAGTTGTAGTGTTTATTTTTGAGTAACATTTCCTCAATGCAGACAGAAAAATCTGACACAAAGGCTGTACTGACTGTTTTTTTTTTTAAAGCTTTATAATTTAATTAATTTATTTGAAATCCTGTACTGGTGGGTCGCGACTTGACAAGTGGGTTGGAAAGTGGGTCCCAGGGTGGCACCAGTTGAGAAACACTGATCTAGTGTACATAGAAAGAGTACACAATCTGAAACACAGGAGTGGTCCAATCCACAAAGTTCAGAGAATGACAGCAACATCAGCTGTAGTTTCACTGAAACACACTTTAGAACTAAGTGCTGAAGTGTTTCACGAAGGGAGCATTATTATGTGCATTATTTATTTTCAGTATGCACAACGGAGTAATAGTATGATAGATAAGTGGATTGTCTGAAGTAATGCATTTCAGGTATAGACGTCACTGAATATAAATTTTGCAACTCCCGAAGCTGGTATTTTCGAGTGCCACTGAATGCAACCATGATGTTGGGATTTCCGAGTATCCCTGAATGCAGCCATTACACAGCTGAACCGTATTACCGTGAGTTGTCTGTCCTTCTTCGGTCTGCGGTGTTTTTGGGTGAGTGCACTTAATTTTTATAACGATAAAAATTCAACTTAGGTGGTTTTAAAGACATACAACCGGCTTCTTGCTTATATGTAACTCAAGGCAAAGAATGAAAATTTAACTCTTCTGACATGGCAAAGACGGAATTACTTGTGGTGAGCTCATTAGCAAGGTTGTTAATGTCGACCGCTAAGCTATTGGTAGCATGTTAACTGAAGGTTTAATGGATAAGCATAATGCAGCACTAAATGTGACTTTACAGAGTAATTCACATGGCAGCATAAGTGGTAAATGGGAGATGAAACCGCTAACTTATTGCTCTATCCCATAACATCATTGCTGCTAACTACAGCACAAGCCACACTCCTGCATAAAGTAACGAGGTAATGTGCGTGCAGGCCATGATTAACAGCTGCTACTCCAAATGTCTGTTTCTTAGTGTCATAACTACTCTTGTGTTCTTATAATATCTCTTGCTAATTGACAGTTACAAGAAAAAACATTTACAGCCAAACTGGTACTGAGAGGGAGCAGAATTTTGCCAGCTATATATTTAGCTTATTTTCCTGTTTTGTTTTTGAATACTGGCTAGTTGTACGGTAACTGCAGTGACACATTACATATTTACACATGTACAGCAGATATTAAAATATTGTTTTCTCTCAGAATGTTGATCCTGCCCTGTGCTTTACTTCGTAAGTATAGTAGTACTCCTGCTGACAATAAAATAAGATTGCATAACATGAATATGTACACTCACTGGCCTGTCGGAGGTTTCTTCCGTTAAAGGTTTCCCCCACTGTCACCAAGTGCTTGCTCAAGGGGGATTTGTTGGGTTTTCCCTATGTAATAATATTGATAACAGTAAGGTCTAGACCTTACTCTGTAAAGTGTCCTGAGATGACTTTTGTTGTGATTTGGCGCTATACAAATAAAATTTGATTTGATTTATTAGGTACAGCTGTACAATTGTATGCACTTCGGCCTTAACATCTGTGTTTATGAAGCTCAAAATGTTAAAGGTGCTGTTGTACTGAACTTAATTATATTCAGAGGTGATCGTAATATTCGGACCTTCTCGTGTATGTGAATGGGCAGGACAAAAATATACAGACACCTCTGAATACAATGTAGTCCAGTACAACACCTTTAACTATGACCTCAATAATGAACATATAATAGAATTTATACATTTATGAGATTCTCACCAAAAACTGAAACATTTTGAGTTTCATAAACAAATGTTAAGGCAGAAGTGTTGCATTGAAGTGAATACAGATGTACAGGTTGTCAGGTTTGCTCAACGGCACCTGCCTCTCTCCCTTCTCTCTTTCTTCTCTTCTGCTTCTGTTACAAGCCCTGGCTCCAGCAGTGTGTGCAGTTGAGGTGCATCATCTCATCAGCGGCTTCCGAGTTACCACACAGCCGAGGCAGGTTACCTATCACTGACGCCAGTACTTAAGACACTGGCGCACAATCCCTCATCGCCAGTATGTTGATGAATCCCTTCTCATCATTTGGCCTCATCATACAAGAAGCTACGCTCACTCAGCAACACTTTGAGTATCACACTACTAAAAAGTAAGACTGTTCACTCCTCCTCAGTCTTCTGCCTATACCCTTTGGTTTCCCGTCATTACTCCAGCGATCTGCACCTCTGTCTCTTCGTTCTGCCTCTGCCCGAGTGACCTGCTGCCAGTCATCTCTCCTCTTCATCTTCCTCGAGCCAAGCCATCTCTGCTCTACCCCACCTGAGTTCGCCGGCTATACTCACCTGTCTCAGCTTATCTTCGTTTCCTCCATCTGCCCTGCATTGCCACCTCCAGCTCCCCATCTGTGGACCCCTTGAGCTCTGCCTCCTCTGGTGGACATTTCCAGCATATTGACTGTTATCTGCATAACTTGTTTTCTCAGTGCAATAAAGTTTGTGATCAGTATCACACCTGCCGTCTGGGTCCAGCCTGTTTGCTCACTCGCTTAAGTGAGTGCTCACCATAACACAGGTGGTCATAATGTTATACCTTATCAGTCTATATTGATTATTAATCTGTTCATTAATGAAAAGTGAAAAGCTACAGCTTCAGCATACTTTCAGCTATTTCAACTATCAGAATGTTCAGCTCTTCAAGGACATTCATGATTCTATTCATAATTTTTCTAAACTTCATACTTTTGAAATATTTAGCTTTATTTTGAAAATCGTGCCCCATTCAAATGAATGGGAAAATTCTACTTGAGCATACGGTCGGGTATGAAAATGTTCAGCTATTCAAGGACAGTCATGCTTCTCTTCAGATTTTTTCTAAATTTCAAAAATTTGAAACATTGAGGTGTATTTTGAAATGCGGAGTCAGCATCCATACCTTGTTTTCCTGGTCTTTATTGTATGGATGCTGATTCCGCATTTCAAAATATCCAATTATTTATTATTTTTCTTCCGTACGTTTTTTGCCGCTTAACTACTTCAGCATACCTTCAGCTAGACAAACCATTCAGGTATCAAATTGTTCAGCTTTTTCATGAATGCACGGATATATTCAGAATTTTCCTAAACTTACATACTTTTAAAACTATTGTGTTTTTCAGCAAAATTTTGCCCATTCAAATGAATGCGGAAATTCAACTTCAGCATACTTTCAGCTATTTCAGCTATTAAAATGTTCAGCCTTTGAAGGACATTCATACCTCTCTTCAGAACTTTTGTAAACTTCATGCTTTTGAAATATTAAGCTTTATTTTGAAAGTTTTTGCTCCATTCAAATGAATGGGGAGATTCTTAACTCAGTATACTTTCAGCTATTTCAGCTATTAAAATGTTCAGCCTTTGAAGGACATTCATACCTCTCTTCAGAACTTTTGTAAACTTCATGCTTTTGAAATATTAAGCTTTATTTTGAAAGTTTTTGCTCCATTCAAATGAATGGGGAGATTCTTAACTCAGTATACTTTCAGCTATTTCAGCTATTAAAATGTTCAGCCTTTGAAGGACATTCATACCTCTCTTCAGAACTTTTGTAAACTTCATGCTTTTGAAATATTAAGCTTTATTTTGAAAGTTTTTGCTCCATTCAAATGAATGGGGAGATTCTTAACTCAGTATACTTTCAGCTATTTCAGCTATTAAAATGTTCAGCCTTTGAAGGACATTCATACCTCTCTTCAGAACTTTTGTAAACTTCATGCTTTTGAAATATTAAGCTTTATTTTGAAAGTTTTTGCTCCATTCAAATGAATGGGGAGATTCTTAACTCAGTATACTTTCAGCTATTTCAGCTATTAAAATGTTCAGCCTTTGAAGGACATTCATACCTCTCTTCAGAACTTTTGTAAACTTCATGCTTTTGAAATATTAAGCTTTATTTTGAAAGTTTTTGCTCCATTCAAATGAATGGGGAGATTCTTAACTCAGTATACTTTCAGCTATTTCAGCTATTAAAATGTTCAGCCTTTGAAGGACATTCATACCTCTCTTCAGAACTTTTGTAAACTTCATACCTTTGAAATATTTATCTTTATTTTGAAAATTTGCAACTCAGGCCACTCATTGATCAGTTCACCTTGAGATCAAGATCAGGGCGCCGGAGACACACACACACACACGCACACAGACACACACCTGGTCTAGATCACATATCAGCAACCAAGCACAGGCAGGGGTTGACCTACTCACACCAAATGACCAATAGGATCACGAACTATTGAAGGCTGCACCCCTGTCCAGGGCGGAGCAGCCTAAGAAGATAAATGTGTTGTAAAATCTTAATTCAGGATTCTGAAGCCGGTTTTCCTGCGGGAGCTCTGTCTCTCTGAATCCAGCGCTGTAAGACCTACCTGTGATCAGAGTTTCAGTAAACTTTCTGTTGATTTTAAACAGTCCTCTCCTGTCTTCACTTCTCGTGCTTCCAACAAAAGAATTGGGTGAATTTCTAACAGTCCTATTGGACTATTTTCACATCTTAAGTTCAGCATACCTTCAGCTAGAAATGCCATTCAGGTATCAAAATGTTCAGCTCTTCAAGGCCATTCCTACTTTATTGCATCTCATCCTTCAGATTATTCAACAATGAACTTCAGCCATTTCTTCTCAACTATTTCAACAAAGAACTTCAGCCATTTCTTCTCATCTTTCAGCTGTTTCAGCAAGGTTCCTTCAGCATACTTTCAGCTACAAAAGCCATTGAGGTATCAAAATGTTCAACTCTTTAAGGACATGTGTGCTTGTATTTTTGTTGTTTTAACATTTATACTTTTCATATTTTTAGCATTTTTCAACTAATTTTGCCCCATTCAAATGAATGGGAAAATTTTTCACATCTTAACTTCAGCATACTTTCAGCTAAAAACACTATTTCAACCGTTATCTATTCAGCACACTTTCAGCTATTTCAGGTATCAAAATCTTCAGCACTTCAAGGACATTCATGTTTCTATTCAGAATTTTTTTAAACTTCATACTCTTGAAATATTTAGCTTTATTTTGAAAATGTTTACCCCATTCAAATACATGGGGAAATGCCAACTTCAAAATATTTTCAGCTAGCAAAAGCATTCAGGTAATAAAATGTTCAGCATTTTCAGGGTGATTTTTCAGCACTCGGCATCCATATGCATTTTCTAGTTTATTATTCTGGGATCTTCCACCCATTTTTGGCACTTTATAAGTCCAGTATACTTTCAGCTATACAGGCCATTCTGGTATCTACCTGTTAAGCTTTTCAAGGACATTCCATTCCTGCTTGTATTCAACTCTTTTATAACGTTTATACTTTTTAATGTATTCAGCTTTATTGTTTACAATACAAGTCAATGGGAGCTCAAAGTGCCGAGTCAATCACACAGTCCTGGAGTGCAATCTGGTGGTCCATAAAATGCAGCGCAATTGAGACATGGCACTTCATAACTCCTTTCTCTCCCTCTCTCTGTCTCTTTCCCCTTCTCCCTCTCCCCCTTCTCCCTCTCCCCCTTCTCCTCTCTCTCTCACACACACGCTCACACCTACTTGTTTCACCTACTTTGTTGGGTCCAATTGGACTATTTTCACATCCTTAATAAGTTCAGCATACTTTCAGCTAGAAAAGCCATTCAGGTATCAAAATGTTCAGCTCTTCAAGGACATTCCTACTTGTATTTATTGCATCTCATCCTTCAGATTATTCAACAACGAACTTCAGCCATTTCTTCTCAGCTATTTCAACAAAGAACATCAGCCATTTCTTCTCATCCTTCAGCTGTTTCAGCAATTGATTTCAGGCATTTTCAGGACGATCTTTCAGCTTATCACACATTTCTCTAGTTTATTTTGACTTTTCAGAGCCTTTCTTCCTGACAGAGGGTTCTCAAGTCCTCACCCATGTTGTAGGTCATTAAAATGCTGTCATTCTTCAAATTAGACACAGTACCATTATATTCAAAAGGACAGTGAATGTGTGTATCTGGGTTTTTCTGCTGTTGCTAAGTGATAAAGCTGTTAATAGAGTTGCTACTGAAGATGTTAACCAGTCTTTGTGCTGTCTGACGAACGCCCTAGTTATCATGATAATGTGACTCAAGGGAGCCCAGCACAATGTTTTTGTGAGTGGGTAATCATTGTGCATAGTATATGTGGTGTGTGTGTGTGTGTGTGTGTGTGTGTGTGTGTGTGTGTGTATTTTTTTGGTTTGCCATTACTGTCCTCAAACAGAAGGGGTTCTTCCAGAGCTTGAGATGCTTTTCGGATGAGGGAATGTTTGTACACAGTGAAGAGATAAGTACTGATTTAAAGCTGTAATAACAAGGGCTACACCTTGTTTTTAAAGAATGAGCAGTCCTTTTTGCACCTGGATTTGTCTTCTGCCTATTCATTCTCCCACAGATGAACTGACAACCAAGTGGCCCTCACCACACTGTGTGTTCACATGATTGCCTGCAATCCTTGATACATTATGTCAAAACTTAAAATTTAAAATGTATACCATTGAGTGTATTCTTTAGTGTCTATGTAGGCTGCAATAAAAATGTAATACTTCACTGTGCAGCCTGTGTGCAATTATCGAAACAGAAAAGATAGCAGCACTATGTGTTTCTGTTTGCCTCACTGTTTTCTAGTGATAACATTTATTAGTTGTTCACAAAAGTCAGCTGAGTTGCCAGCATCATCAGCAACTAGTAGGAATCTGTACTCAACCATAAAAATACAAACCAACTGTAGCACATTTTTGGCTGATTGAAACTAAACCTAGACTTGGAATATCTATAGGATTCAGGCTGGAGGCTGAGGGCTAAACATGCAGCCAGGCAGATGTGTTTGATCCCTGCTGTTTGCACCTGGCAATCTCCCACCCACCCAGTTTACTTCTCTGACGTTACATCCCAGGGGGATGATGATGAGTTCCTCACCTCCTCCTGACGAATTGCTCAGCAGGCCAGCCTGGACAGGTGAGGTATGAACTGCAGAAACTGCATCTTTCTTCACATGTCAGTGCACTAAAGTTTGCATTTGATGGTGGCAGAGGTATATACCATATCCAGATTTGTATTCATGTCAAATTAAACTGCACTAAGAGGAAACTAAAGTACAAACAAACACTGATGTTTTATTATGGGTTGAGAGGACAATGTGACCCACCTTATGAACTCAGTCACTCACAAACAAGCAGATTTGTAGTTCCCAGTATCTCTGAAAGTCATATTGTCCCCTCTCATTATACTCATTTTTTTCTGCTATGAGGACACATTGTGCATTGTTGTCACAATTACACAGCCATTACACTGTCCTGTCCTCTCACAGAGAATCCAATCCACCTATCGGTGTGATTGCTGGGACTGAAGGTCAGTCAGCCATGCAGGGCAAACCAGAGGGTGGACACGATCGTAGGGCTGTGGTGTGCAGTTATAATGGACCCACTTGTGTTTGTGTGTGTTTGTGTTGACACAGTATACTATACTATACTATACATTATTCATGATGCCATTAAGTTCTGTGACACACTCAAGAAGAATAAGTAAGCTATCAGCAAAATTGCAGATCACAATACTGAATCTGTAAAAGGTGTTTACATTTTTATAATAATGCAGCATCAAAATTCAGCTACATGGCCTATAGTAATGTACATTAATTTATTCTTAGCCTGAGAAAAAGTATCTAAAGCTATCTTTTTGTACATGATACAAACTCAGAGTGAAACAATGAGTATATGTGACTAAAGCCCAGAGTCACGCCTGAATGAACAGAGGTCAGCCTTTGACCCCGACCACTGACACCTTGTGTGTGTTTCACGGAGACTGGCAGACTGTTGTTACCAAGTGTCTGTTCCCAAGAAGGGCCAAATGTTATGCAGCCACACACAGAGCAGTGTGTCTACGTGTGTGTGTGTGTTCTGACTGCTTTCATGAAGGCAGCTGTAGCCAAGGAAATGCTTTCACCACATTAGTGCTCCTCTCTCCTGTGTCTCGGTGGTTTTCTTGATTACCTCTCTGGTCATGCTTGTTACCTAAGCTTTCATTTACACATCTCAAAGCATGTGATTGATTGAAGGAGAGATAGAAGCCAGTTATCGGCATGGAGAGACTGAAGGTAAATTAGATTAAAGAAAAGATGTGCATGATTGAAGAGCATGCTGAGTCTTGCTTTCAGAAAGAAACTTCAGAAGTCCAGGGTGAGGTTTAGAGGAACTGTTCAAGTCCCTTATTCCTCCATTAGCAAAGACAGCAATTGAACAAATGTCATTACGATGTGTGTAGATTTTTGTGTGTGTGCGCCTGTGTGCTATACTCTTGGTTGGCTGAGGAGATGCTCATTAAAGATGTAAGAGATGAAAAAGCAAGTTTTTAAAGAAAACACTGAGAGACCAACTGCTTTGTAGCCGTCCCTGGTAGGCTAGTGGTTAAGGCGCAGCGCTCTTGCCGCTGCAGCCCAGGTTCAAGTCAGGGTTGCATCAGAAGGGCATCTGGCATAAAACACATGTCAACATGCGAGTCGTCAGTGTAACGATTCGCTGTGGCGACCCCTAAATGGGAAAATCCAAAAATGACTTTCTTACTGAGAGACCAACTGCTTTATGACATGATAAGAACAGGAACCAGCTACAGTACATGATCCTAAAAGCTCTTTTCAGTGCTCCATGTATGTAATAAGTTGATTGTGTTCAATTTTCCTCAACATTGTTATCTTGAGTTTTCACCCACCATAGAAGCTTTAGTGATTTACTCTTTTTCACCAAAATGCACCATGGGAGTCATAGTTGCTGTCTAAATTGAAGTCTTTATGTACATGGGCTTGCTCCTTCACCTTTCTGTTAGTGAAAGGCATTTTCTAATGTAGCTCTTAATGTTTTGGACTGGGTTTAAAGCTTATAAGAAAAATGAAAGGGACTTTTACTTTGGAAAACAGCAGCATAAATACTGCTACACACAGTTCTACAGGAAATGAGAAATGAAAAGTGTGTGTCCCTAACCATCAATAATATGAATAACATCTGCTGTTTGTCAAACACACACTGTTAGCATGTATGAAAATCCTGCTGTTTACCATTAAAACAACCAGACAGTAGAGACATACCAATTGTATTACATGCAGTGCATACAAGCAAATATTAATGGTTTAATACTAAGTGGCTAAATCTGTTGCTTTACAGAAAGTTTCATGCAAAATATATTTGTTTCTACATTAATTAAATGGGGTGAACTGCATGGAACTGTGAGAGTCCAAAATATGACTACTAACAAATGGATATTGTTATTCAAGTGTTAACCAACTAGCAATTCTACTGTTTTTTCATTCAACCTTTAAAACAGTAGTAGACAGTGGGGAGGAGGAAAGAGAAGACAAATAAAAAGATAAAGGAAGGAATAGCAGAGCCAGAGGGAAAGAAGCCCATCTTATCTAAAAGGCTCATCTGTGGCAAGCTACTGTGGTGCTCCATCTCTTGTAATGAATGGGATCCCGGATATCTGCTGATCAAATTATCTCCAGCCAATAGCACTCCAGTTTGAGATGCCAGCCAACAGTGGAGGACACAGCCGCTACAGCTGACACACAAAAACCCGCAAAGTCTCTTCTTGAGTATTAAGACAGGAGCCTCTCTTTTGTTTTCAGTTCTTTTGCTTTTGGGTGCCATATTTTTCTACATTTCTGAACAATTGCTTCAGATGCATCTGAGAAATGTGGTAAAATGGACTGCAGTGGGAATCACAAGCAGTATCTGGAGATCATGGTTGGTTACTGTGTTGGAAATCCGCAACAAACACATTCTATTCCTAATAAGACTCACCAAAAATGAGCTTAGCAGGGGAGTACTAAGACACACACACACACACACACACACACACACACACACACACACACACACACACACATATATATATATGCCCCACGTTCTGTGACTTCTTTGTGAGGGCCACCAGTTCTACTATAGCTACAATGGTGCAAAACACAAATCTATCATGAGGTGACAATAGAGAATCAAAATGTGTCTTCAGAATTCAGAAAATTCAAAATAAAAAAAAATCTTTTTCTTCTACACATGCGAGGACCGGAGCCTGTTGCCAAGCAGATTTGGTGAATTCTACTTTCTGTCACAAGGCACCAAAACAGTGCATGTTATATCACCAGATTTTAGCAGATCTTTCATAACTGTCCCATCTTACTTTCCTGGTTAACCCAAACCACAGCATTACAGAGATGGAAGCATGTGGTTTTTGATTTTGGCAATGTAAAGTGTATTTAAATTTGATTGTATTTACATCTATTAAAAATGTATTATAAAATGGTATGCATCTCTGCATTTAAAACTGGGTAGTTTTGCAGACATCTAAACTTTAGGTCACTTGCTAAGTTTGCGTAACACCAGTAACACTGAAAGCAATGTTTGTCAAAGTCCTCTAATCTTGATTTACCTATTTTAATTCACCCACTCCATTGATAGAAGCTTGATCAACAATTTAGCACACGAAATTAGACACAACTGGCTTTATTTGCACAACATAAATTAAAAATGAACAACAATTTCCTTTTTTGAGACATGATGGAGTTGTGGACATTATTCTTTAAATCTTTCCAGTTGCGACTGCCCAGTACTGGTTCTGGTTCAAGTGCTTTGAGGCAGACCTCTTTACCAGGAACTCTTTGCATAGTGATGCACTGCCCCAGTTGTCGCCACACCGCTGCTTTTTCTGCAGAACTCCACGGCCTGTGCTGGCATTTGTTTTTGCTGAGTAACTGTAGGTCCACAGCTGAAATAGAAATGACAAATGTGATAGACATTCTCAATATTGATAAATCAAAAATCTATCTGGTGATCTAAATTGTAATGTGTTGTTAATCCACATCTACTGTAATTAACACTACTCAAGTCTGAGAACTGA
>NW_018127927.1:926447-926704 GCF_001952655.1 Monopterus albus
CTGTCATCAGGATTCCCATCATTGCTGTTTGTGTTGCAGGGGTCTTCTTCAGATGATGGGATATATTCACTTTCCAGGTCAGGAATGGATTCTGACAGAGAGTCATCTGTGGCACAGTCCTCCTGAAAGAACAAGCAGATTAGAATAGTAGTTATTCAAATAATGAACCTATAAAGTTTTGCAGTTGGGCTGCACTGCTGTAGCCCACAACAAAATGAAAAACAAATATGTACCAATTCCTGTTGTGCCTTCCTTTT
>NW_018127927.1:926865-929131 GCF_001952655.1 Monopterus albus
AGTTAAAGCTAACATTAGCTTAATAGCTTCACAAATACTAATGCTGGAGAATGAGCCAGAGGACTAAACCAGAATTTAGTTTCAAACCAAAACTAACTAGTTTCATAAATCTTACCTGGACAATTTGCAGTTTTTTTTCATTGTTTAATTCAGCTTTCACGGTTCTCTACTGGTCGTATCTCTCAGCACACCGATTGTGTATCAGAAATGTGGAGCTCCAGAGCCAGGACTACCTGCAGAAAGGTACAGGGAGAGAGTTTTTGAGGCGAGGGAAGGACCCAAATATGCAGATGCAAGCCAAGGCAGAGGTTCATAGGAATTTAATGCAACACAAAACAAGAAACAGGAACAAAATACAAGGCTCAACCTGACATAGTAAAACAAAGTACAAAACTAGGCGAGGGAGCTGGGTACAAAAATTAAAACCAAACCAGTGAAAGTAACCAAAGTACTGCTGACCGGAAAAACCCAAGACAATAATGAGACAAATCAAACAAAGTCAGGAACAAATGAGAGACGGGTACTGAACTCACAGGGCAGAGATGCAGGAGTGGTGAGATGAGAGAACGAAGATGACAGGGCAACAAGGCATAGAGGCAAAATGAACCAGCAAAAAAACTGAGGGAAGGAAGGAGGATATAAAGGGAGAACACCTGGGGATAATGAGCAACAGATGGAGACAGTGAATGGTGATTATGACCGGAGTAACGCTGGGGCAAGTGAGATAACAAAGGACAGGAAGCTTAACCAAAATAAAAGCAGAAAACAACAAAGCTGTTAAGGTCCCTGGGCAGTTTTGGTGACAAAGAAGGAACATTCAATCTTCTCTAAAACTTTACCTCTACAACTCTTTTGTGTGTGTGTGTGTGTACTTGAGATAAAGCACATCTAAGCTAAGTTCATAGATACCTTTTTCTCTGGCATATTTGGCTTTACGTACCGCAGTACAAACACCCACCTGTCAATGTTGTGGCAGAAATATTCTTCATGTACAGTAGGAATTCTGTCTGCTCTGTATCCCCTGCTGTACCTTGTCTCTATGTCAACCCTATTGTTCCCATTCCTAACCAATTCACTACACAGCAGTACACACATACACACACCTGTGTCAGCTCTAGGTACCCCCACTTGTCAAGTTGTTGTGGTGAAGGCTGACGGTAATGGTTTCCATTTTTCCTTAATGCCATTGGGTCAGGGTGCAACGGCAGGGCAGAGCTTCATTAAGGCAGTCCTGCAGGGCCCCATGTCTCCTGTAGGGATTTGTTATGTTGGTGTACCCCACCCCCCACCCCTGTTGTGGAAAAATTATCTTTTAAAGCTCAGTGAGTGTAAAATAAATACTTAACATCAATTCTGAAAGTTATTACATATTTATTCCTGCAGGAAGGAGTGTTCTCTGAACAGAGTGTCTAAACCAGTCTGTTACAGGGAAGCTCCATGAACAGAATGTGACTGCCCTTCTTATACTCAGTATACAAGAAAGGAGACAGATGCTCAAACAGATAAGACAAACAGGATATCAGTTCAAAGAGGATATAATTCACAACAGGATACCAACCCTTTGGTCCCAGGTCACATCTGGTTTGGCAACCACAAGGGCATACAAGGGTTTACGACCATGCAATAAACGGTCTGGGGTCACAACCACACAAATGACTGCATACAATGATATGGGTAGGGTAGAACTATATTAATCCCACAGTGGGGAAATTCCAGTGTTCCAGCAGCAGTAAGGGACAAAAACAACAGAGAGTAAGGAACAAATCAGACAGGACAGACTGTGGTCAGAGGGGGAGGGGCGGAAATGTACGCATTCCTAGCTTTAGCATATGGTATGGTCCAGAGTTTTATTGTTCTTTGTGTAGGAGGGTGGCAGAGAGGAGGAGGGAGGCATGGCAAGGTCGAGGTCCCCGAGATAAGGATTAGGGCCTGCGGGTGCTGTGTCCGACGAGACACCGTGCGTCTTTACGCAGCAGCAGAGCTGGCCCAGGGATCAGTGGAGAACCGTCACCACAGACAACAGATCCTGGAGTCCCGGTGAAGCGCGTGCAGGACCTCTCCTCCTGTACACTCGCTGTAGCTCCGCCAGCGCGGCCAGCTTGTCCATCTTGTCCCCCAGCGCCTCACTCCAGCTCCTCTCCCAGCGCTTTGCTCCAGTTCTGCAGACTCGCCCCTCTCGTCACATCCGCGTGGGAATCCCCAGCAACTCACAATAAGGAAGCCGACTGTTGGCAAGCAGAGCAAACAGTCGGAGCCGCGACCAAAG
>NW_018127927.1:929415-937314 GCF_001952655.1 Monopterus albus
CCCGAGATAAGGATTAGGGCCTGCGGGTGCTGTGTCCGACGAGACACCGTGCGTCTTTACGCAGCAGCAGAGCTGGCCCAGGGATCAGTGGAGAACCGTCACCACAGACAACAGATCCTGGAGTCCCGGTGAAGCGCGTGCAGGACCTCTCCTCCTGTACACTCGCTGTAGCTCCGCCAGCGCGGCCAGCTTGTCCATCTTGTCCCCCAGCGCCTCACTCCAGCTCCTCTCCCAGCGCTTTGCTCCAGTTCTGCAGACTCGCCCCTCTCGTCACATCCGCGTGGGAATCCCCAGCAACTCACAATAAGGAAGCCGACTGTTGGCAAGCAGAGCAAACAGTCGGAGCCGCGACACAAGGGTCCCCCCGAGGCAGACTCGAAAGCTCGTAAAAAAGTACAAAACACAATGCAAACGCAATAAAAGTTGTATCCCTGGTAGCCCAACTCCACAAGCGTTTACGGAAAAGAGACATAGCAAAAAAAAGCAAACACAGAAGCCCAAGGAAACAAGAAAATAAACACAAAAGAGGCAGAGCTGTCGCAGCTCGCTGCTGCTCCGCACGAAGCAGAACCAGAACCATGAAAGCATCAGCTAAAAAACTTAAAGGGTGCTATTATAAAAATTGCCACCACACCCCACACAACCCAGTTACATCCTGCAGTCTTCATAAAGGTTTCTATAATCTGTCAGACAATCATCTTCTAAGTGTTAGATTCTAACCTCTTTGTTAGAAATTAACCCAATTCTTTTGTTGGAAGCACGAGAAGTGACGACAGGAGAGGACTGTTTAAAATCAGCGGAAAGTTTACTGCATGTTTGATCACAGGTAGGCCTTACAGTGCTGGGATCGGAGAGACAGAGCTCCCGCAGGAGTTCCATCCACTGACTCCCGAGTCATGATTTCACAATACATTTATGCATTTTGGGCTGGGTCCGCCCCAAACAAAGATCTCGCGAAACCAGGTGTGTAAGTGTTGTCATGTGACTTTCTAGGCGGCAACCAAACAATGGGTTTTCTGTGCCGCAGACCCCCCATCTGTGTAATCCCATTACATAACAAAGCAGGACCTGCGTGCAGACACTGAGTGTATACAGAAGTTAAAGTGATCAGTTTATACTTCAGTATCACCTGACTCCCATCAGCACAAATGGAATTAAATGTATTAAAGTAATGAAGGCTCAGTAATTCTGGTCAATCATCAGTACAGTTTTACCATGTGTAAGCAAGGAAGGTAAACATATGAAAAGTACCTGAAAGACAATGATGAACAGAAAAGTAACTAAAGATTATAAAGTAACTAGGGCCTATAAGAATCAAGTCTTGCACTATTCTCCATTTAATGTAAACCGGAGCCTCTTTGTCTAGGTGTGTGTGTGTGTGTGTGTGTGTGTGTGTGTGTGTGTGTGTGTGTGTGTGAGACAATAAGCTGACGTATCCCCTCATTCAAATTGTAAGACATATAAGCAAGGAGAATGACTGTGTTAGAAAATAACCAGGGCTCAGTAATGCACAATAATCAATACAGCTGTAATCAGGTAAGATAAAGTTATGAAAGGTAACTAAAGGGAACTAAAGGCATGAGAGGTAACTAAAACTGATAAAGTAACTAGAGTCTATAAGACTCAAATCTTACAATAAGTCTGTATCATAGCAGGAGTCCTTGGTGCTGCGAGGCTGCAACATCCTCTTCATGCATTTTTGTACAAAACACTCAACCACAGCTGTGTTTTGGACACTTTTTTCCATGAGAATACGTTGCATTATGTTTGTATAGAGTGACACAACTAAATATTTGCAAAATTTCCCTAAAATTTCACTCAGCAAGTCTCTGCACACTGCTGAGTCTAGAGGCAATATAGGATTGTGCTTTTCGCTGTAAAAACAGCCATGATTCATTTCCACAGCAGACGCACCACCTGCTAAACCATTGCAGATGAAGCAAAAACAAAGGTTTTCTCTGTTATTGTGATTAGATGCTTCTATGAAGAGGATTTTCAGCACTGTAAAAGCCTCGTAATATTTCATAGAAATCTGCAGTTCAAACATCAGGTCAGTTATTTCTGATTCAAATTTTTCATGTATTCATTGTTATGTGAAACACAGAAAATCACTCTTCTTGCCAAATTTATGGCAACTTGCCAAATTTATGGCACTCCTCATCACTTGCTAAACTAACACCAGCAGCAGAAAAATACAGAAAGATAGAGATCAAGATCCATACACAGGGACATTGATTTAATATTTTCATATATTACACAGCCAACACAAGAGGTGCGTGCACACAAACACAAACTGATTAATGGGAGTTCTTATGGTATATAGTTACTGTGCCCAGGTATAGGGCTCCTGATTTTCTTTTGTCTACAGCAGCCTTATGCATATCACATTCATACTGATCCACGTTCTCTCTTATTCTGCATCATAAACAACATGTTGGCAAGGTGACACTTTGTTTAACTGTCTGTGGATGCAAAAATTAATTTCCACAACAATGGTGAATTCCTCCTCTAGCAGGGTTTTTTCATATTTTCTCATTTGAGCTACAGGGTTGTCTGTGTGCTGAACGAACTGTATAACTTCAGGAGTAAGAAAACCCATCAAAATATATTCTGCATTTTGAAAACAGTGAGGCAGCCATTCGGAAAATAAGTACCCCGTTCTTAGCCCACCTCACAAATTCATGCATTTTGCACTTTTCATTATACCTGCGGTGTTCTGCAGGAGGTTATGAGTTGTACAGCATGTTCTGTCAAATGGCTGGTGAGGTTATTGGGTTTATGTTAAGAACATCACACTCAAACAAAGACAACAGAAGAGGGAGTTGTGATGCATATAGCCTCATGAACATCTCATCAGTTTGGCTGTATGAATGTTTATATTATACTTATAATTTTTTTGTGTACGTATAATTGTATTTAACAAGATTCACTAAATCTTCTCTTATTCTCATGTCCCAAGCTGATCCTAAGGATCAGTGTCAGGACTAATCTTGCCAGGTATCTGCTGATCCTGACCTTAATGTGCATTGTGCAGCTACTGCTGCAGCACTGCTCTCATAAATAATAACGAATTAAGGTGTGTGAGTTAAAATTAGCCTCAGAGAAAATTATTTTTGTTGGCTTGTGTGCTCTCTGCAGCCAGGCAAGAGTAGAGTGAGTCCTTCTGAAGGTTCAGAAACTGTGAGCTGTCCTGTCAAATCTTCAGAGTTTAGATCAGAGATATGGGGGAAAATAAAAATAGCCAAATTGAGAATGCTACAGACATTATTTCAGTGTTTCTTTGTAGTTGTTTAGTTGATTTTTGTCTCTTTGTTATAGTTTTACACTTCTTTGTAGTCATTTTGCATCTCTTTTTGGTCTTCTGATTGATTTTCCAGCAAGACAGGTCATAACAGTCACTCCTGTAGGCCTATTTATCCATGATACATGATACAAACTACACATCATCCTCTGACTGTGGTAGGCTGACCACCCCTCTGGCCCTGCCTGTGATGTTTAGAAAACATAACAATCAATCAGTCGATCATAAACTTTATTGCCAAGTATATTAAAATACAAATAATTTGACTCTAGCTCAATGGACCCCAATGTGCACAAAATAAAATGGAATAAAAAGAGAATAACAAGTAAAAAATCAACCATATATTTCTAAATATGTACATATATACAAGTTAAAATTAGTTATTTTATGTACAATGATTACATCTATAAGTTATTGCACTGTGGTGTTTACTGTGTCTTGTAATACATATACCCATGAATTAACTGAAGATAATGTTCTTGTGTCTGGCCGTCTTGGTGTACAGTGACCTGTAGCGCTGTCCAGAAAGGAGGAGTTCAAACAGTTTGTGTCCAGGGTGTGAGTGGACTGCAGAAATCTTCTCTGTCCTTTTGACCCATGAGGTGTACAGGTCCTCCATGGAGGGCAGGCTGGCACCAGTGAGTCGTTCTGCAGTCCTGACTGTTCACTGGAGTCTGTTCCTGTCCTGTTTGGTTGCTGAGCCAAACCAGTGATGAGTTTGGTGAGAACAGATTCTGTGATACCTCTGTAGAACTGTATCAGCAGCTCCTGGGTCTGGTTGAACTGGCACAGGAAGTATATCCTCTGCTGTGCCTTCTTGGTGATGGTGCTGATGTTGGATGAGCATTTCAAGACCTGGGAGATAGTGGAACCCAGCACTCTGCTACTGATACAGTGCTGCTGATTATAATGAGGGGAGATAGGGTGGGGGGCTCCTCCTAAAGTCCACTATCATTTCCACTGTTTTCAGTATGTTTAGTTCTAGCTTTAGCTTGTTGCAACCACACCACAGGGCCAGCTGTTCATAGTTCACAGTTTTTATAAAATTAACCTTGAAAGGATGAATAAAGTTGAATTAGTTCCTTATTAAGCATTCATCTGCTTTGCATTATACATACTGCTATATACAAAACATGAAATCAAGGATTATGTCTCTTCACTGTAGCATATTCTATTCTACCTTTCTCCTGACTGATTCTGTTGCACACAGATGTGAGCTCTGATGCCACAGCACAGCTGGACATACTATGCACATACCTGTGTCACCAGGTTGTTCATGGCTGGACCTGAGGCAGCTACTGAACCCAGGAGATGTCTGTCTTATAGGTTTAATCTCAGAGCCAAGGGCTGTCAACACAGGGGGTTAATGTCAGACACACAGTTTATAGACATGCACACAAACGTCACCTTTAGCGGCTGTCCACAAGCAGCACAGGGACATACATTCACATATGCCATTGTTTCCACATTGGCTGTTTCCTCACACAATGCACCATTGTCACTGTGAACACAAGTTTTGACAGATGATTGATGTCTTTAATCTAATCGCCACTTTGTTTCTTGTATTATTATTATTTTTTGTGTGAGGTTCTCTATCTCCCGTGCTAATCCAATCTGCAAGGCTGGATGGATTGAGCGACAGATTAGCTTTGATTAGTTTGTACTGACACCACTCCAAATGCACTGTGAATTGCTTCATAAGGGATCAGGAAGTCAAGGACAAGCAATTTGTCTGAGATGTAAATTAATTTGCAACATGAAAAAAATTGATGGCTATATGGAAATGGAAGTAATTAAATTGATAGATTGGATGCAGCATGTGAGTTTCATGTGTCATTGCTACAATGCTCTCAGGATGGAGACTCACTGTCATAAGCACGAGTTCAGATGGCTCAGCATGCTCTGGGAGCTGAGAGACATGCACTCAAAGTGGTCTTTGTTTAGAAGCTGACAGAACTGACTGCATGCTATGTTGTGCATCTTTTTTTCATTTTCTCATTTCTTTATTTTTCTTTCTTTTCCCTCTCATTTCCTCAGTCAGTAATCGGCAAACATTATTCTTTTGTTGAAAAATTCAGCAGCAGCATCTTTCTTTTCTTACTAAGCACAATCCACAGACCTCACTGTCAGCAGATCTTTAGAAAGTAGCATGTTCCATTGAAAAGTGTTTACATCAAGTGTATTTTATGAGCAAAAGAGATAATGTGTTCATTTGTAATTTGGAGGAAACACCCCTTTTGAAGAAATGAGAAATATGCTCATGTTCTTGCTGAGCATTATATCTGTAGATTAAATAGTAAGCCAGAGCCACAAGACAGTTATCTTAGCTTAGCATAGAGACTGGAAACAGCCACCCTGGATCTGTCTGAATGAAAAAAAGAGAAGATGTTGTTGTTTAAACGGTTTTCACAGACTAAATCACTGCGTCCGACCTAGTCCAACATATAAGCCCCTTTAAAACCACATCATTTATATACCATATTTTAGTTTAATTTTAATTAGTGAGCTGTAGAGATGCTGGTAGACAGATCTTGATACCCTTGAACAAAGACAGACTTGCTTACTTACCCCCATTTCAGTCTTCATGCTAAGCTAAGCTAACAAGCTGCTGGTTCTGGCTGCTGCACCCCCATATCCTTTTTAAGAAAAGATATGGGAGTGGTACTGAGCTTCTAATTTCAATCTTAGTAAAAAAGCAGGTACAAATGTTAAATAATTTCTTTAAATTCATCTCTAATATGCATATATAACTATTTCCTTATTTGTTGTGTGTTCACAGTATGTCCTCATACTGTCTATCCTTGCTGTCTTATCTTTAGCACTAATTATCTGTTTTGTTCTTGTCTGTATCATTGCTTGCTGCAGTGCTACGCACACACAGTATCATTGGAGCATTCATTTATTAATCTAATATAATCTCCAAAATGCAAAATCCTTGTACAAGTTAACAATATTTTATATTGTATTAGAACAAAGCATACTGTATAGTGCATTTATATGCCCAAAGGCGGTCTGAGTCTGAACCAGGGGCTTTAACCACTTGCAGGCCTCTGTATGAGCTTAGAGAAGTCTGAATGACTCAGTGATAAACAGACCTACTACTGAACTTTGATTGGCCAGTTCACAGGCAGACCTGCTCACTCTAAAGATAGCAGACACTATTTTATTGGCCTGCTAATCTCTCCCAACTCCTGTGCTTTATTTCCTCACTTCTCTTTTCTTTGCTCTCTCACTCTTTTATCTCTTTTTGTGCAGCTCTCGAGGTCAACAGGTTTTTGCCTCCATTGCCAGTAGTGTACCATTTCCACTGAAAACTGTTAAATTTTCTCTTTAACAAGTTGCTTCCACATGGACTCTGACAAGTAATTGAGTAAAAGACTTTGTTGTTTCAAACCAGGCTTACAGCCATTCTTGTCAGGTCCGCTCAGTGCGACTTGCCTCTCTTCAGCCTTTCTCTTCTCTGTTCTCTTGATCCTGCAGAATCTGCACCTCAGCTGTGCCGCATTCAGTAATTAGCAACTCATTTGTCGGTGCGCACAGCTAGGGTGCATCCCAATGATTACCTTCCACCTTATTTATACCTCTGGCAGATGCTCCGTTGCTGGAGCAGTACTTAACATACCTAACTCCCATACCCCGTAACAGACCTATTTTCGTGGTATGTATTATACATCATTTTGTTTTCCACGCTGACAGTTCCTGTGCTGTGGATCTCATTTTGTACGTTGGTTACATGTTTTTTGTGTTACACGTCTCCAGACGTTCACATTGACAGTTCCTGTGCTGTGGATGTCCTTTTTCGTTCACCAATCCTCCTGGTTAGTCATCTATTCACCCGTCCGTCCTGATCCTCCCACTCTCCTGGTTTCTGCCGTTAGTTTGTCTACTCCCCTGGTCTCCTCCACCATCTCTGCCCTACTTTGCCGGTTTCTGTACATGGACTCGAATACGTTGTTTTGTTGTTACTGTGCATTTCCCACCATTAAACCTCCTTTTTTTAACTAGCACCTGGGTCGGCAATCTTGAGTCCAACCTCAGTCCTCCCTCACCCTCCTGGTGAGGGGGACTAACCATAACAATTCTGAGCATACACTATTCGTTTATTTCATGTGTTTGTGATTACTGTCAAACCCAAGCTGGACCCCAACACATCGATCCTGCCCCTTTTGAAATGTCCTTTCCTGGGGCCTATTTCAAGAAGGCGGTTTAACAAACTCAGAGTTCAAACCTGAACTCTGAGTTGACTTACTCAGAGTTGGAAAACTCGGAGTTTTCGGTTTCAGAACAGCTGAAAAGAGTTGGTTTAATCAACTCTGAGTTGTCTGACTCAGAGTTAGGCGCGTGCCACGCGACTATAAAAAGCCCTGAACAATGGAGTGAAGAAATTACGAGTCACCATGGCAACAGGACCAAGCCAAAATAGGTCTGCGTTTTTCCCCGACAGAAATGGATGTGCTACTACAAGCATATAGTGACTACGAGCCCATATTCCGTAAAAAAAACAAAAAAACAACACGGCTGCAGCGGCGAAAGAGAAAAAGTTAGCTTGGGGGAAAATAGCTGCCCGAGTCAATGCGTAAGTTTACATTTTAATCATA
>NW_018127927.1:938988-955957 GCF_001952655.1 Monopterus albus
CGTAAACCCCTGATTTATGGCTGCCGCTGTCTGTCTTCTCTCTCAACAGATGGAAGTGATGATCTTTGTGAGAGAGAACACGACTGTGAGAGGACGAGCTGTGACCTGATGATCCAGATGGGGGAAAGCTGCAGCAACAGCTTGTCGACCGGGCCGTGTTCCTGGGAGGTCCTGCTTCATCCAGCAGTGACTGTTCAGGTGTTTGGTCTGTGCTGCTGCTTCAGTGTATGGGAGTACAACCCCATCATCATGTTTGAGGGTGCATGTGGAGCGCCGCTCAGTTTGCAGCTCATCTGAGAGCGAGCAGCCACAGGTTTGTAAGCACAGTCAGTTGAGAGCGAGGACAGTCGGGAGCATAACAGATTTGAGCAGCGAGGATCCTCCCTTGCTCTTAAACCTGATTCTACTCTCACATATCTGTTCCTGTGCTCTCAAAGTCTGACTTTCAGACTGAAGAGCGCTTTCAAACCTTTTGGCTCAGACACACTTTAAACAAACTGCAGTGGAGACACCTGAGCGCGTAGCCTCAGAAACGGCCTGGATTACGCTCTCGTCTGCATTTGCACTTACCTGTGTTTCAAATGCTGAGTTGCAAACTGAGTAGCGCTCGAAATGTGGTCTGTGCGCCCTCAAAAACTCTGGCGGGGGATCTACTACCACAGAAATCTTTCCCTGTAATAATAGAAAACTTGAGTAATAAAAGATGTCCACGAACTCACTTTTCCCTTCACCTGAGCGTAGAGATCCTCTGCACCGTCAGACATCCATGTGTCTGTTCCGGGCACTTTGACCTCTGCATACACTGTGTCCTGCTGCTGTCTGTCCTGCACCAAGTTGGTGCGTGCTCCAGCTCTCAGGCTGGAGAAGTTGATCTCCCCATAATGGATGTTTTCTTCTGCTGGTCTGGCTGGTTCTTGAGGAGCCGGATCTTGGCCCGTTGGACTCTGTGAAAAATGGATCAAATGAGAACGAACTTTTATCCACTTCTGTTAGTTCACTTTGTCATCGCTCACTCAGCTCAGATTAATGACCTTCCACTTTACATTTTGAACACTATAAACATGATACTGGACTGTTCATGTGAACTGCTGTCAGGATGATTTGTTGTTTCCTGTTTCTTCACATTTAACTCACTAATGAGGAACCTGCTCAGCTCAGTCACACACTTCTGTACTTTAAAATGTTTTCCCACCTGTGTCTGATGTCTCAGCTTTAACTGCCTGGAAAAAGAAAAAATAAAATTATACAGTTGCAATAAATACATTAAAGCCAGTCATTTTGGATCTACAGAGAAGTCTGGCTGCAGCATTTTGACTTAATCCTAAGTCTGAGAGGTCGGACAGTGAGCTACAGTTGTTATGTGATGTAACCATATCATAGATATTTTATGTAACTGCAGTGAAACACTTGTACATTGACTGGGTGGCTGTGGCTCATGAGGTAGGGCAGTCGTCTCCTGACCAGCAAGTTGGTGGTTCGACTCCCGGTCTCCCCGCATGCCTAAGTGTCCCTGAGCAAGACACTGAACCCCGAATTGCTCCTGGTGGCTTGACTAGCGCCGGTGCATGGCAGCTTGTCGTCATCAGTGTGTGAATGTTGTGTGTGAATGGGTGAATGGTGTATCATCTCTGTAAAGCGCTTTGGCCAGTGCAACACACTGTGAGAAAGCGCTATATAAAATACAGTCCATTACCATTTTTATTTTGCACAAAGAAATTTGAAGAGAATAGAGTATTAAAGATATTAGCAATTACAGATTTATATAAAACCACTTTACTTGGGGCGGTGCAGTAGATAGCACTGTCGCCTCACAGCAAGAAGGTTCTGGGTTCGAGTCTTTCTGTGTGGAGTTTGCATATTCTTCCTGCGCCTGCGTGGGTTTTCTCCAAGTGCTCCGGCTTCCTCCCACAGTCCAAAAACATGCAGGTTGACTGGTGACTCTAAATTGCCCCCAGGAGTGGTTGTGTATCTAGCCACAGGGGTCAGTGACTTCTGTGCCAGTCCCAAGCCTGGATAAATAGAGAGGGTTGTGTCAGGAAGGGCATCTGGTGTAAAACCATGCCAAATTACTCATACACTGTGGTGACCCCTATCGGGAGCAGCCGACAGTAATAGAAGTACAAAAGCACTTTACTTCATTTTGCCCTCTCTCTCCACGGCAGTTTTTTCTCCCTTCTACATTTATTTGGGAGTTGTGTTTTATTTGCTGCTGTGTACGTGAACACCTTAAGCCAAATGTTTCATAAAATGTAGGTAGCTTGAGCAGCATCATTAACATAATTTCCTAGAGGCGCACTGAGCCTAATTATCAACATAGCTGTATGCAGAGTAGAGCACCGCTCATCACATTAGGATGGAGTCCCTGCTGTTTATGTACATGCTCCAGCAGGTCCCAGCTGACTACCTGGAGACTGTGCTGGCACAGTTCAACTCCCAGCAACCCCCAGATTTTCATCTTCCACTCTATCAGTCCTCACTTTGGGCAAACTGAGGGGCTGAAATAATAGAGAAAACTAATTGCATATACAGTATGTAACACTGGAGACTCTGATGGACTGTCTGTAGTAGTGTGTATACATTGCTGTATGTTATTCCAACTCATTTTCTTTTAAGATGAGTTTGGTTCTTCAGATAGGGCAGCCCATTACCTGTGGACTACTCACATATTCTTCTGCTATTCCTTTATCTTCATCTGTGGTTCCTCCTTAATGCACTGTCATGCACGTCTCTCTGCTTCCTTCTCCATGATAGAAGGGAAAATACTCCTTGTGTGTAGCCAGTGAAAAGGCAATTTCCTAGAAACACAACTTTGTTATGCACTGCCCTTTGTTATACTTTCATTATGAGACACACACACATACAAAGTCACATTGGTTTTACCTGTGAAACCACCACTGAGCCAGACATTGACCTCCCAAGTTTTTATGCCACTCTTCAACGGGAGAGTATGTATGCGGATATGCAAACACCTATGCACAATTATATGTGCCTAAGTATCAACAGTGAGTGTTTGTGGGTCGCAGCCAGTGTTTACTGCCCTGGGCTGTTGCTGTAACCCAGCACTTCATTTACATCAGCTTGCCTGATCACATTTGGGTTCTTAATACCTACATAGGAGCACACAGAAATCAGCTCACCTGTTCTATGCATGGAAAGTGCTTGTTTAAGGAAAATGAAGTGTGGAGACAGTGTGGAATGTGGCAGAGGAAGACACCTCCGAAGAGCAGTATTTTTGATGTATAGTAAACATATAGTATAATAATTCTTAGTTCTTTGCAGCATATGTTTCCTGTCACAGCATTTCATCAATAACAAATTCGCCAGCAACACAAAGATAGAAGCACTGTGCTGGTAAATCAAGATTTATTAGACACATTTTGTTGTTGTTTTGCATTAGCCTGCAGCTCTGCCTAGAAGGCAGTAGGCATTAGCCTTGGCAGAGAAGAAAAATATGGGTTTTCTCCCCTCTGGTTTGGGTGTTGATGTCGTTGCTGTGTGAGGAATGTGACATCAAACAGATTTGTGATTATGTAAGACCACAGTCTAATGTGAGTGCTATTTCATGTGACTTTGAAGTGAATAGTAGCTACAGATAATGTCCCTGTTTGGACAGCAACTGCATAAGATATTTCTTTCACTGAGTGAGTAAGCAGTGGGTGCTGGTGACAGAAGATACAAGAAAGTCACTTTCGGCTTTTACAATACTTCCAAACAATTCAGTAATTTGCAAGGCAATTCAACAGTCTGAAAGATAGGCAACAGAATCACCGTCTTTGCATAAAAAATAAACAAAATTATTAGATAAAAGAATTGTCAAAGAGTCAGTCAGTCATTGTTGGCCATACACTACAGTCAGAGTCCACAGTTACAAGTTAAAATGTAATATGCAAGCATTGTCCAGCTCAGCCTGTACTCTCTGGCATATTACATTTTAACTTGTAACTTGTTTGTTTTTAAACCACTACAGTTTAATATTGAGGCAGCTGTCAGGGAGAGGTATGATGCTCCCGTGAAGGTGGAAGAGTGAACCCAATTAAAGAGCCAGTCAGCTGAGGCAACAGAACAGGTTTTAATGTCTCTCTGTGATTTAAACAGAAACACACAGTCTTGAGGCATTAGGTAGAAGAGTGGTACTTAAGACAGTCCAAGGTCGAAGTCTCCGGCAGGGCAGCAGGGAAGGCAAGGCAGAATCACAGGTTAGTAGAACAGGCAGGATGTCAATCTCAGGTTGGCAGTCAGGCAAAAGGGAGCAGGCTGGATAACAGGTCGTTAGAACAGGCAAGGGTTTGGTACCAGAAAAGCAGTCACAGGGAAATAATGCTGCAGAGTCTAGATGAGGCATAGAACAATCTGGCAGCTCCTCACTATATGCTGTGGTGAACAGGTGTGGGTGATAATCAGCAGGTGAAACCAATGTACAAGATGAGATGAAGTTACCGGGGTTTAGGATGAGCTGGTGACAGGAACTGGTATCAGAATAAAAGCAGGATATCGGAGGCGGACGGGGCAGGATCATGAGAGCAGCAGCATTAATGTTATTTCTTTAAAAAAACACAACAGTGCCCCAAAAATCCTAAACTCAAAAATGATGAAACGTTCTAATTCCACAATTCAGCAATACATAGTTCTGTCTTTTTATGTTTTCACATCAACTATTTTCTAACATTTATAATATGTTTAGAAACAATTCACAGATTTTGCTTTACCCTGATTTTAAAGTTTGTCTTCTGAACAACACACAAAGACAACATGTCAGTGAACTAAGCTACTGTTTGACTGTAAATGTCCCTTTTACTTAACAATACTGTTTTGTTCAGACAGTGAGTCACTGCTTCAGTACAAGGCTACTATACACCAGGTGTGACTTTATAGTAGATGCCTACTAGATGGGCGTCTCTCTGTTTGGGCCTGCGTAACAATAATCACTGCACTAATAGTGTATGAAGGCCATGATATGCTAACCCCTGGGCATAGGAATAAAGCTTAACCTCTCACACTAAGGTGGCATATTTGAAACATATTAAAGCTCCAAACACTGCTTGAGGTTCTATGATGGACATATTCACTCAGTAATTGACTACCATGAACCTGCGAACAGAGTTCCCTGCAGACCTCCCTCTTTCATGTTATTAATTCAGGATAAGACCCCAAAACTTCCCAAATAACAATAACATGCAGGTATTGTGGCAGCTACCTCCTTAACCCTCAGATGTTACTGTACTGAGAAATTTTTATAAACCAGTACACTCTGACTTTTTGAGGAAGTGTTAAATTTTGTCTGAAATAACCAATGAAAGCTGTGTCACTGGGCACTTAAGACCATATCTATTTTGCACAGTATTTAGTTGACATAAGATGTTATTAAGGATATGAAATTTAAAGAATAGTGTATATTATGTAACAAGTAAACAGTTGGATATTTTAGATAAGCCTTTTTCTGATGTAACTGTCTAAAAGTCATTTTAGCAGTACAGTCTTCTGGGTTGCCACTGCCTGTTTTAACTTTCTGAGACACTGTTGAGAAGGTTGGCATACTATTAATACTGTTGATTGTTAAGCTATATGATTTAACTGTCCAAAAATCCTTCCCTCTTGCAGCCAGCCGGTTTGTATGGAATTCACCCAAGCAACAAGCCCAATCAGAGAGGCACTGCCTCTCTGAGACACTGCTGAGAGGGTTGGCATACTACTATTAACATTGTGAATTGTGTAATTGAAACTCACTGGGAATTGTGCAATATATGCAACTTTAACAATTACCACTTAAAAGTGTAGACCCACTAAAATCATAAGAATCAGCATCATCAAAACTTGACTCAATAAACACAAAGAGTATTAAACCTTTTCAGGAATTTTATATAGGAGCTTAAAAGAGGTACAGCAAAGCAGCAAAATATAGCATTAACATCAGCAATAATTGTCTTGATCGACTTACAATCTAAATAAATCATCAACTACCATTTCTAAACATAAATCTAAAATGATCATACTGATTAAAATTATCATGGTTGAGCTCTCAAGACACTGAATAAAAGTCCAAAGTTTGCTTACAGTCACCAATCCTCGGGTGGTTTGAGTTAGTTGGATTGTGGCTTTCTGTTGAAATCTTCATTTCAGATTAAATCCTCTTTTAAACAAGAATTCAGAGTTTCCTCTTGCTGAATCATGAGGCTTTGGCTCCGTTCCAGTGTCCCTCACCGTCATTCCGCTCTCCGTAGAGGCTCTATGGAAGGACTCCCTCGTTCCTCTTTTTGCCAGGGTTTTTAAAGGGTTCTGGTCCCTTCATCCAACCAGATGCCACAGTTTGCACTTAATACCTTTTTGGGCCTACACACTGTTGTTCTTCAGAACTCGTTTGCATATTGCGTTCAGTATTCTTGTAAGTGTTCATGACTGCTTTTGACCGGTTAGATCCAGCCTCAGATTCTACTTCCCTTTTCTTTAGAAAACTTATCATCTTAATACTTAACACAATACAGAAAACCTACTTCTGCTTGAAATACAAACATTCCCATTATCGCTTTCAACTGAACAATCACAATTACACACAGATTTTTCACAAAACTATCAATGCCTTAAAATCAAAACATGGATCTTTATAGTTTGAATACTATATTTGACTAAACATTTTTGATTAGACATTGATTAAACAGTATTTATCAATCAAATCTTTACTTTATACATGGAACATGATTTTTTATTACTTTCTCAGTGTCTTTCTAATTTTTCATCACACTCCTCTCTCTGTCACACACACACAATTTCACTTCCCCTATTCAGGTATGTGTGTCTTACTTCCTCTTTTCTGTGACTCAGCATTCTCCACTCTTTGTGATGAGATTGGATATAAAAGCACTTTTCACCATTCCATACAATACAATCATTTTACATTTTATTCTTACACATTCTCTGATTATTTCAAATGAAACACACACATAAATCATCTCATGATTATCCTTAATTATTAGTTTATGCATTCTCTCATAGCATTTTAATAATTTTTCTCTCTCTCTCAACTCCTCATGCTGCTTCTTGTACACATCCTTGCTGTTCTTGTGCGAATTCTGACTGAAAAGAGACAGATTTGTTCAATAGTCTCCTGCAGCCCTTGTTCTAAGGTTTCTGATGCCAGATCATCAGAGGCTAGTTCTGCTGTTATGGTCTGTTTCCTGTGCTCCTTGGCTCTCTCCGGGATCCATTTTTACAGGCTTGCCGACAATAGATTTTATGTAACTGTTTGTCAGAGGAAGCAAACAGACAGAATGACACCACAGCCAAACAGGAATGAAAGAGCACAGCATCTACAGTAGGAGAGCCACCCATTTCCCCCTGAGTTTAATTCACCCCTTTCCATTGCTAACAGAGTTATGATACTGAGCACAAGGTGATTATAGCATTTGAACCCAAAAAGGGGCTTGAAGCTCACAGAGTTGGATTTTTTTTCTTTGTAATATCTTGGGACGAATACATTTGAGGAATACAAGGTGTCTGAGTGTCTGGCACTACAGTATATTGGATTTCTGACATTTTCTGACAAGAATAGATTACAAACTTACCATATTTCTAAAGCTCAACTCAGGCAGTAACACTGAAATAGGACACGAGTAATCCCATGACTTGTGTGTTTCTCTGTAAGGTGTCTCTGATGAAATCGATTCAGTGTTACGCTTGGACGGCAGGTTATCACACACCTTCCTGCCCCATGAATCTATTCAATCTCCCTCTCACTCATTCTCACTGTAGTGAACCCATTTCTCTGGAAGCAACTTTCCATTTCTCACCACACAACAATGAGAAAGAAATTCAAGGTTAATGTAGTTCATTTAGTTGGTAGAAGCTGCACCGAATCTTTGTACGATAGTATAATGCCTTCTGCTCTGTTTTATTTAATTTTTGCTTCTCTCCTCCACTACCCTTGCTGTGAGTGTACACACACATAATACCTTAAAAGAAGCAAGTATATAAAGGCATTAAATGATTTGCTATTCATTAGCATACACAAAGGTGTGTGCAGCCTTGCAGCTATTGCACTCGTGAAGACTGTGTGGCTGTTTTGTCTTTCTATATCAATATGTTAGTCTCTCAGTTTGGAGCCTGGCAAGGCTTTTGAAGTGTGTATTCGAACAGGTTGTCATGTGAAATACAATAGGAAATTCAAGGAGTCAGTTTTTTTGAAGATTAAAAGACTGCACATTTTAAAGAACAAAATTGTGAATGAATTGTATTAAAATAATGCAGAACAAATATTGGTCAGAACTAACATTTCTCCATATAAGCACATTTAGATTAATTCTCTGTTATGTGAAAATATGACAGAAGTCTAAAAAATAAATAAATGGGGGTACATTTAAATATCTGAGAAGCTTTTGTTTTGCCTTTTTCCTGTGAACAAAAACACACACTGAAAGACCACAGCTCCCCTTTTATTACTGTGTATAAAGTCTGCACTGTAACTGGGACAGAGAGAAATCTCCATTATTCACTGTCTCATCATCGCTGAGCCATTATGATAGCCTCATGTACTCAGCCGCACTCATCTGATTGGCACTGACACACTCTCTCTCCACCTCTTCACATTTATGCCTCTCTGCAGAGAAAAGTCTTGCCGAGCTCAACTTTCCTCTGTCTTGAGCTGCAGATTGCTAATTGGGGGTTGGAAGGTTGGCAAACTGCTTGATACTTGGGTCTATAAGGGAGTAAATGATGGAAACACTTGCAGGTTTTTACTGCCTGGTGGCTACTGCATGGACAGCTCTTTAAAATTCCTGCCTTTATAGAGAAAGTCTATCTGAGTTTACTAGTGCTGTATCTTTCTTCCAACACTGACTTTAACACATCTAGTTGAAGCTCAATCTTGGATATTTTTCACTGTTCATATGCAAATGAATTAACTGACTTTTCTGCTTTCATGTGTTCTTAGCAGCCCTCGCCTACCGACTAACCCTGCATGGTCACCCCTTTATTATCTTGACAGACAGTGATGTCAACAAGACAGGGCCATTTATTCATTTGCTATGTTAAATGAAAGTCCATATGCACATTGCTGTCCTGCTTGCACAAGTAAAGAACACTGTCAGGCTTCAGCCTCCCTGCTTGTCATCTTGGTGTCATGTCAGCCTCTTTCATCACACTGTCCATTCCTCATAGGATTAGACCATCGGAGCATGTTAAAATTAAACTTGCCCACCCTGATATAGAAACTAGACTCCTGTTTCATGTTTCCCTTAATTTAATTAAATTTCTGCTACATGACATAGATGTGGAAGACTTTTAATGCCTAAATTAAAATAAATAAAACACAAATATAAAGTGAAATACATTGCTATTGTTATTTGTATTTGCTTTTTATTTGTACATTTACATAATAAAACGAAAAACATGTTAAACAATTATTTTGCCTTTTGTCCTTAATAACTGAAGAAACTGCTTTCATATGTAGTAACTTTATGCACTGCACCATTCATCCATCCTCTAGTCTGACACATCCTTCATCCATCTACCTTGTAGACTTCTGCTAGCATTGACTCATCAGCGTCCATTAAACAAGCTAGTTACTGTAATCTAACTGTAGCCAGCTAACACTAATTAGCCCACTAATATTTACTGAGGCTTCAGCCAAGAAGCTCCCTCTGTGTGTTTGTATAGCCACCTGCAGCACAGTCCATCTCTTTAAACTTCAGTCAGTTATAATAGCAGCAGTAATAATCCGTCCTGCCCACAGGAAATTATCAGCTTGTGTCACACATGGATGTATTATAGGAACTGGATATCAGACTCAAAGATGGCTCCCACTCACTTGAATGAAAATTGCAGGGCAGGAGCATGAGCCAAAAATGTTTCCTAATTTTTAAAAGTATAAAACCTCTAATACCATGAGTGGTAAATGACAACTGTGAATAGTTTTAAAGACTTCTCTCTTTTTTTAAATTATAGTTAATATAAAACATTCTTTTTGCTTATTCCACACTATCTAGCTGGCACTGACATGACCCACAACACAGTTCTGTTGGAGATTCTGGTGTGTTATCCTTGTAGGGGTGAGCTGCTAGCCTCAAGCAGAGATGAGGAGCAGGCTACAGAATCCAGCAAGTTATATCTAACTGGAACGACAGAGTTTTATCATTTGCAAACTGCTAGACACTGACTCAAGTGACATCACTTGGCACAGCTCCCTCTGAAACCTCAACAGCTTTATACAACCATTTTCACATAAGTACTCCCCAGTACCTGTTAACAGATGTGTAAAATTTAGTTTCTCTTTAAGAAGTGTAAATACACGTTGGTTTGGAGTCAGCCCTTGCAAATTTTAACAGTAAAACCGGAATGTTTCGAGTTAGCCTCTCATATGAGATCAATTTCACAGTTTTTTTGAGAGTTCATTTGTAACTGAAAGCTTGCAGAGATCCATTCTGAGCTTCAGCATATCTGGTCCATACAGCTGCCCTGCATAGACGCCCTGTCTTAATGATAAACTCCTGCTCCACCATTTGTTAATTATCCAGGCTAGGGTTGTACCCATGTTTGTTTTAAATGCCATTTTTTTCAGTGTCAGAGCGAAGTGGCCTTAGGCTGTGAGTGTGTGTCTCTGTGTTTCTTCCACAGAAGCCAAAGATAGTTTGATAAAGAATGCCATTAAAGTGTCATTAGGCAGTGAGCTTTAAGGCACCAGGCCCCTGTAGATAAAGCATGGGGCCACTTTTAGTGCAGGGAGGTGTAGTTACAGGGTGGGGATATGCTAGACTACACAAGTCATCAACTTGATTCTCATACAGCCATTGCACTGTAGCTCTCTTATGAGCACTGTGTCCTACTGACCATGATGTCCTTGAAATCCAGTGTCTCCTGAAGTCAAAACAGTGCGATAAAAGATGTTTGTTATGTTTTCTAGAGAACTACTCACCACATGAAGTTTAAGCTTTCCCAGAAACCCCAGCTCTCCAAAGCTAAAGCAACTTTGGCACCCAACATTGTAATAGAAATCCAGCTGGCACTCAGAATGAGTAACATCAGCAATAATAACATGTAGCGCAGGTGATAACTATGGCAGCATGGGCTGGGAGACTTGACTGAGCTTGTGAGAGTGAGCTGCATGGGTGCTGAGGATAGTGTGTGAGAAAGGTGATTGCCAGAGAAGTGCAGAAAGATCCTCGTTTTTTGAAGCCTTGAAGTGAGGAGTGCAACAGATTTAAAGAGACATTAATCATTTTGTGTTAGGAGGTTCTGTCAATTACAGTCATCAGTGTTCTGCTGTTCAACAAATTAAACCTGCTGTAGCTGTTGGACTTAGAGAACAATCTAGGTCATGATTTATATTTATATATGTCACTCAGGGCAATAAATCATAAGTCTCTTAGCACTGATTAAGTATCTAAATTACACACTTGACTTTGAGCCAGACTGTTAGCTTTCTTTGCAAAACCTCTACTGCCACCAAGTGGCTTTCTGTTGACATAGCAGTACAGCATAGCTAGCCATTAGGAAAGGGTTGGGTCACAAAAGACAAACAAAAAACAAGTCCTCACCTACCTGGCTATGCAGAGTTTAGGTTTTATTAGGCCTGTCTTTCACTGTCAACAGTTTTAATTGCTCCAGTAAAATCTAATTGCACTTAAAACTGTTCACAGTTACGTTTGTGGATTAATCAAAGTGACAGGGACAGTATTTCTTTTCAGTGCCATAAGCATCACTCCACACTGGGGTACAGGCAAAAATAAAATCATCTTATATTTTGCATGAAATGATTCCTCCAGCAGCCTATATAAATATCATGCATACTGTTTGACCCGCTCTGTCTTTTCTCCTACTTGCAGTGTTCATCATGGCTGCTGGACTGCTGGTCTACCCCTTTGGCCTAAACTCGTCACTGGTCAGGTCCTTCTGTGGCAACTCTGACATTTACTATGCTGGCGACTGTCAGATTGGCTGGGGCTACATGCTGGCTATTGTTGGCGTCATGCTTACCATCTTCTTGCCCTTTTTTGCCAAATATGCACCGCAGGAGCAGCTGTCCCCCACCCCTTTACCCACATTGTTATAGTGCACTGAAATAAAGTCTTATTTTTTCCTTCCCGACCACTCTCTCTAATCTCGGCTTGATGTGACAGAGAGACACCTGCATCCTGTTTTTAAAGATGATGAGAAGCCCCACACAGTGATAACTGAAGCTGACACTCAACAACAAAGTCTTCCCGTATCTGTTACAAAATTAATTTAACTCAATTAATTTACATGGAATGTTTTGTGTTACAATAAAACTAGGTGGTTGTAGTTGTTACCTTCAATCTCTGAGGTTTCCATACAGTAGTTTAACCTGCCTGTTTTCTTCATGTCAGCTCTGGAGATGATGCAGTCAAACACAACTAATCAAATGATTTTATATGATTTAAGAAAATGGCCACAGTACTTGCTAAAGTTGTTCCCTTCCTTTGTTTTGTAGAAACAACACACAGTATGTAACATTCCAAAACAGACTGGAAGCCGCATAAAGAGAGGATGCATGCAATGATGTGGCAGTAGCCTATGACTCAACCAATCAAATAATGTTTCATTAAGAGATGCTGAACAACATAAGACTCAAAGTCAGAGAAGCTTTGAATGGTTGAACTGCATCTTGTGATGATGTATTGTGCTGAGGAATTTGAACTGTACATATGGTTTGGATTTAATAGAGCTGAAGTCTGACATTTGAAAATGACATGATTAAAGAGAACTGGTGCGCTGAATGATTTTTGCTCTTCAGACTTCTGTGTCCCATTCTTGTGAACAGGCAGTCACAGTTGTGTGCTTTTAGTAACTGTCACAAAGAAAAGGAAAATAAACAACCCACCAGATCTGCCATGGCAATAACAGGAACTCTCTTCTTAGAGTAAGGGAGTGAGTGAATCATAATAGGTGGTTTCAGAGCAGTGTTGTCAAAAGTTTTATGTTGATACCATTTTCCCTATAATTGTTTGTGAAATGTAACTTGCTTGTTGAACAAAACATTTTGTCTACAACACACAATACTAAACATTCAGGAAATAATGACTGCAAATAGCAGGGACATGTAGGAGTTGTGTTTAAAAAGGCATGACATAATGGGCTGTGTTAATGGTAGAACAGTTAGTCAAGAGTTTAAATGTGATCTGACCAACTTGTGCCTTTTAACATAACCAAGACAAGTGTTTAATACAATTATCAGGTTATCATCTTCTTCTGTGTGTTTTTTTTCTTTGATATTTTTTCCTCTTGGTGGTAGTGTGTCTCCTGTACTTCATGGAGCATGATCTCATTAACTTCAGAATATGTTGTGGAGGGGAAAAAGAAAGTAATGTACTTGTGCTCAATTATGCCACGAGACATTATTGTGAACTATAAGATTTGAATCATTTGATGAGTATATTAAAAGGTGACATGCAGCTAACATTAATTTCTGGCATCCTCGTCTTAGGTGATTTAGAATTTGCATGGTTAGGTGCGGTAGCTGTACAAACTGAGCTTCACCTTGTGTTATCTGTACTGAGCTGACAGTATTCATATCATAAGTGTGGCTGAAAATAATTAGCTCCAAAAATAAGCTCATGTGTGTTGGTGTGTTTTTGTCAACCCACTTCTCCTTTAAAGTGCTGCCACCATTCCTGTCATGTTTCAAGGTCAACACGTCTACTTTCCCACTTATTGTCCCTGTACACTGCCAAGTTCATCAAGCTGGACTCCCTTTTCTAAGTGGGTGTTTATGTGCATATTAGTGTTTAATAGAGTTAAATAATTCCAAAATTTGGGTTCCTGCAATGAGATATTCTGACATTTTGAAAATGGCTGTGATTATTTTGCCATATTTGAAAGAAGGTCAGAAGACAAATGTTGGTATTGTATTGGACCTCATACTGTGCTTGACTGGCGTGACTGCACTGGACTCAACCCCTGCATTTGTTGAACTGTTGTTTGTAAAGTCTTAGCACTGGTGAAACTGTTTTGGTAGAGTAGAATTATTGTTTCTTCCATTGTGATGTTTGACTGTAAATAAACTAACTGTACTTGGTATCATATTATCCTTAACTGCCCCATTTTTTAAAGATATATTTTGAGATATTACCTTCTCCTGTTTGATTTACCTGATAATAATGTTTGCTGTTCTGTGAACTTTCTTTGTAATAAAAATATTTCAGAACTTGCATAAAGAGAGGCTTTACTTTCCATTAAGGTTTGGTTAATTGAAACAAATCTTTATATATTTTTCTCACAAATAAATACAAAAAATGTCGACACCAGAACATGCAAGTGAATTCCACTGTTAAAGTACAAGTACATTTTTCTTGTATATGATAACCTAACGGCAGTAACTCCTTTTACAGGTCAAAAACTTTAATACTTTTAAACATGCAAAACTTGAATCTGTAGCAACAGTAATCTATGAATATAAAGGATTAAGCTTGGCTCTCACAAACACTGGTATACATTTTTCCAAATAGTCTTGTAGTGCTGAAGATACCTACTCATTCTCAGACCTCACTGAGTGATTTGACCAGCGCCCTCATTTCAGCATCACAGGCTTTGACAGCCTCCTGGGAATTCCTCAGCTCCGAGGGCAGGCCGGGCCTGACAGACACACATATCAGGACATCTCTGTTGCGGTCATAGTTACCCACACAGCGATGCACTTGACCACGGATGAGGCGGGGCAGTTCCTGCTCCTGTTGGAGGCAGATATTAAGATAGACTCAAGTAAGATTCCAGTGATGTTTTTTGTAATGGTAATCCTGTCATTGTCTGCAAAATGCCTTCGATTAGATGTTGAGTTTTTAAATTTAAACCAAGATGAATGGTGACAATAACATTTACACATACTTGCATTTATAAATACTAACAGATTTTCTTGTAGTTAATAGAAAACCAATATGCAACATAATCATCAAACTGAACATGAATAACACATTGCTTAATAAAAAACTATTGTTTTTGTCTGACTGAGCAGAATCAAAGCAAGTCAACGTGAGTAAAGTGATGCTGTCTCTGATAAACTCAGGACACATTCATTGGGATTTTCTTCTTAAATTGGGGGTGTTACTTTCTCACATTTTCATAAAAGACACACTGTACAACCGCCTTCCCATCTCTCATGAGGAAGTTCTTGGCTCCGTGGTGACCCAGTGTAACTGCAGAGTCTAGTGTAGCTGAGGCAAACATATAGTCTGTCAGATTAATGGTGTTTACAAATGACAGAGTATCAAACAAAGAGAGCAGAAGCTCCTAATCAACTAACCAAATAGCTCAAATAAGCAAGGGACTTTGTCTTTAAACTGGCTCCAGTGTCTCATGCCATCAATAACTGCAGTCAGAATCCTCAGCGAGGTCTCAGTAGCTGGCTTCATTGGAAATGCTTGCTGCTGAACACAAATACAAATGCTGCACTTAGCACTAATGTTATTATGAAAAATTAATGGCAAAAATTTCAACCTCTCTATATTATTATACTGTATTTTTCCATATATTTCTACCTGAGTTTGAGTGGATTTTTGAGTCTGAGGTTGGCTTGAGCTCCTTTTCCCCTCAAAGCCGGATCTCTGTGGCCCAAAGCTGTTAGTAAATTTCCAGGAGTTTTGTGGCTGCACTGCAAGAGCAGAAGGCCTGCTGGAAGGTGGGAGAGAAGGAGGCAGAGGTCTAGACTGCTGGAAAAACTGATGTGTGGGCTTGGGTGGTCTGTAAGATGGCTGCTGATCCATCTGAGACAACCCAGGATGAGGTCTTGGCTTGCTTTGTGCACTCTCACTAATGTGAGGAGCTTGATACTTGTACTGTGTGGAACTGACACTGGAGATGGATTCCTGTTGTCTGGCTGGGTTGCGGGGCTGTCCCATGTTAGAACTGAAATGAAAAAATTCACATCACCCTGCCTCTGAAATGCTTGCACTGGCAATATTTGAATTTCTTTATCTTTTTAAATACATTAAATACACTCTGTTCATGAATGAATCAAGTGAGAGTAAAATCATGGCTCTGACAGACACCTTTACACCATTACAGTAGCTACATTTATTTCTTGGGAATGTCAAAATGTAAAAACAGCAGTCTAATTTAAACAGTTTATGGGTCTGACTTTTAGCTTTTTTCATTGCTGATGACAAAGGGGTGAAACCTCAAACAATCACAGTAATGGAAGAAGTCAATAAACTATACCTTGTGCTTTCAACTTTGTATGGATGTGGCATGAATGCGTAGTTTCTCATTGTAGGGGTAGGTCCAGGAGCAGGCCTTGCACTTCCATACTGCTGGGGCTGAGAACCTTGTGTCTGTCTGTTCCACTGGTTTTTTGAAGCCCCAGAAGATGGACCTGAGACCTTGTAGCAACCATATACACCTGAGTAAAGGTATATTCACAGACAAAAATCTTATAGCTCCCTCCACTGTATTGAAGCTGTGAAGGATTATCCAAATTCATGAAAAGAGGATTTATGAGATTGCCATTTGTTTTATGTAAAATGGCCTAAACTGTGTGATTCAGCAGAAGATTTTTGTTTATGGAAATTTAGACATTAAAAACATTCAACAGCAAGATTTTTAAAGATTACATGCCCTTGGGTTATTTGGAGCAATTTTGTAAAAAAAAATAAATCCTACCCTGGTGTTGTTGAAGATCACTTTAAATCAATTAAAGTATATTTATATTTTTCTTTGGGTGTACTGCCACCTAGTGCCTAAAATACAGTAGAAGCTCGGTAAAGCTTGTTTCACCTGGTGTGCTATGAGATGCAGCTGAGTTGGTGCTTGCAATGTATTCAGTGTAGGAAAAGGATTCATTCTCAGAGGGAGCAGAGGTCAGAGGAACTCTGTTTCTTTTCTTCTGGTTAAAGAGTGGCACAGAGAGGCAGCCTGACAGAGACAACAGAAGAAACGGAACTGAGCATACACTATGAATTCATTAACATAGAACCATATCCATTACGTACGTTTTCCTTTTGATATGGCACAGAAAATTGAAACCATATATATA
>NW_018127927.1:956179-965831 GCF_001952655.1 Monopterus albus
ATAGACACAGAGAGAGAGAGAGAGAGACTAAATCTCCTTTACAAACCTGGTGTTGGTTTGGCTGGTTGGTTTTCCTGTTTCTTCATTGTGGTTACTTAGAAAAAGCAGCTCATCCACCTAGTTCATATTAGCTACAGGGAGAGATACGTCAGAGAAAAGGGGATAAGGAAACTATATTATGACTGATATACTGATTAGAGTCAATCTCTCACTTGGCTCTAAAAAACTAAAGAAATTATACGTTAACTGAGTTGGAAGACTTGACCAGTTAAGCCTGCTTATATGTTGCTTTTGTGTGCTGTTAGTTTAGCATCAAATTAAAGCTAGCTACCTCGCTACGTTAGCAAACTAAAAAGTGAAACGTTTATACAGCTTGTCTAGCTAGGTACCTCGAAACTACCCCAACATTACAGCTGTAATGTGCTGCTACCATTGGTATTTTTTGCTTTTACAATCCGTACTAAACATTTGTATATAACAACTGCACATTAGTCACTAGCATACTTGTGTTTGTAAAAGTTGGAAAAGGTTACAACAAACGAACAACTAAATGTTCTCTCGTGTTCGGCATCTTGGAAAGTTACCCCTAAAAAAATCGATGATGACGAATGTTGCTTTCAGGGTCCCAAAATAAGCTCGGAGGTTCTTATAAGAACTCACGAGATTCAAATGCTTTTCGGTAAAAAATAAAATAAAACAACAACAGTAATAATAATAATGACAAGTTTTGTGTGTGTTTTACAGCGCTTGTTCGAGGTAAAATTTTCGAAATATGGAAAAAGTATGCTGGGCATATGTTATTGGGCATATGTTATTGATGTTACCGTATGCATCATATTTCTTGTATAGTTATTGCATGCATCACCTTGACATGAGTTTAGTTTTCCCAGGCCAGCAATTATAATAATATAAGCATGTAATGTTTTAATATTTGTCCAATGAAGAATCTTTATAGAAAAAGATCATTATTGCATTAAACCAAAATACAGTATATAGCACAAAACATAATTCTGTTACTTTTGACTGAGCACCCGATGATTCAAGTTGAATCTTTAGACTGGTACATGTATGTATAACCAGTGACCAGATTTTCTTCTACTTGCTTGTAAATAACAAAATATAATGGCTACACAATCAGCTAATTATTTTATCTGGACTGTCAGAGATACTGTTATATTATACCTATGTCTTTGAAAAATGTTTGGGAAAATATAATTAGCTGACACCAAGTGATTTGTCCAAGGAGTCTGTTAGGTTATTTCTTAGTTAGATAGATATTCAGAGATTTGTTGTCTAGAAATGTTTAGTGGAGACAGGATGTCTAGCTCAGGCTGTGAACTGCTCAGTTTAATTTCATGTGCTTGCAAACTGCATGTAGGCCAAGGCTGCAGGCAAAGAGCTGTTAGTATTAACTGTAATGCTAATCTTAATATTTGTCTTAATGTGAAATGTCATGTCAAATTGTTCTAGATACACACCACAAAAACAACAGCCACACACCTTGACTTTTCCTCATGTTTTGACTAACGTTATGGTCAGCTGCAAGCTGGCATATCAGGTGACGTCACGGTTTGACGCCCTGCGTAGTATGGGCTAGCCCAAAATGATTAAAATTATATAGGTTTCATGGTCCAGGGTCTTGTCTTCTTCCGGGCTGCCTGCGAGCAGCTCTGGGGGTGGAAGATGCCTGGACGTGTAATGTTAATTCTTGCCTGTGACCCTTTGAATAAACCAGCACGGTTATATTTTTTTATATACTCAAGTGGTCTGCCTCGTCTCTCTGAGTTCCTGGTTGAAAGAACCGGATGTGGCTTTATAATAGAATAAAGCCTTTAAGTCTATGTGCTGAGCTTCACTTTGCACACAGAAAAATAGCCTCGTGTCAAACATACCATCCCTATATGACAATTAAAGAGGATTATGAATGAACTGTGAAAACCAAGATAGGTTGCCTAAAATGTGTAACTGTCATATTATTACAATAGATAGGGCTATACCGCATGTCAGGACTCTCTGAAGGCAAAATGACTAATAAAAATACACAATTATTATTATTATACATAGTTATTCTCCGGTAAATCCATGGGTACAGGTAAAAAGACAGACTGAAAAATAAAAGAAATACATTGTGCATATATTCCTAAATTCTGCACGCTAAGGTGAATAGGGAGGATTAGATGGATTACAGAAAACAAACAAACAAACAGCCAGTAGGGTTTCTTTAAAACATTTCAGTCCTATCATTACAAGTGTCAGTCTCTCTCACTCACCCCTGATAAAACCTTCTGTCAACAGAAACTAAACAACAACAAACAAAAACAAAGAATTCCCAGCAGCACCCAAAACCTTATCAAACAACTGGACCATACTGAAATCTATAAAGGAGATAGCTGTTATAAGCTTCATCTTAGTTGTCACAGTCCAGGTCTGGCTGCAATGCCTGGATCATATTTGGTCCTCACTTGATTCTTCATGGTTTTTCAAGGGACAAACAAAAGTAAATAGAAATGAGGCCATCTTATTGGGCTTTATCTATAAGGAAAGATGGGCAAGATTACAGAAGTACTGACTCTGCCCTTTATTTTACACAGACCCACTGAAGCTAATGTCAGCCTCTGTGGGTCTATATGACATCTTGTGTTGAGAGTCCAAAGCCTAATTTTTGATTGTGACACACAGGCATCTAATGTTTTGTGGATCTGAGAAAATCTTTGGTAACACTAGTATGAATGTTCTATTCGTGATGGTTTCCATTACATCCTTTGCCTCTGAGAAAATATGAGGTGTGTTTGGTCGATGAGGGAAACAAACTCACTGTTTCAGATGCTGACTGCTATCCTCTGAATCTCTTTAATCTCTGCTTGGAAGTCCAAAATTAAATTAATAAATCAAGAGTACTGTAGTACAATTTATAATTTGATATCAATAATATTATATTTTTATGTGGTTTGTTTGAACAGCTTCTGCCAAGATTAGGTTATGTTACTACAAAGAAAGTGTTTGTGTGTAGCATTCTGCAGTTTTAATGAATTATAGGGTAAGATTCACCTCAAAGTCTGTAATCAAGCCCATGTATTAACTTCTCAAGTATAGTGTAAATGTCCACACATAGTGTGGTGTGGGTTTGTCTTAACAACACTGAGATTATGACTATGATCCTTGCGTACATGGGGTTCCAATTGTCTAAGTCTACAGGTGAGAGGGATGATGTAAAAACAATGGGAAGCCTGGTTGTTACCCTCACAGGCCACCTGCAATTCATTTTGTATTTAGCGTCTTTCTGTACATCATAATATGACTATGTGATGTCATATTATATATTGATGGCATTTAAGTAATAATTCTCTCTTAATGACACCATATGATGGCATTGGTTCTGTACCGGAAACAAATTCCTTGTGTGTAACATGCTTGGCCAAATAAAGGTAATTATCCATTATCCATATAACTTAAATAAATCTCTTTATATTGTCCCTCAGAACACCCTCACGGGTAAACTTGAACGTTAGATACGGATTTTCTACATCCCTAACTGGCAACCTGTGTGTTGTTCAGGGGGAGGTGCTAGTTCGCAGTAGTTTCTGGAAGGAACCTCATGCTTGCACCATGGAGAAAGTGAGTATTTTGCAGCTGTCCTTATGATTATTGAGTTAAATTCGATATATTTCAGTAATATCACTGTATTTTTCTGAATTAACGCAATATTAATTTTAATTCTCGTTGTTATAATTTGGAGGTTAACGTTAGTGTAGTAAGCCATCTGTTTACACAAGGATTTCACTGCTTGTTAATATTAGACAGCTACCTGACTTGTTAGCGTAGCGTCAAACCCGGTAGTAATGCTTTGTAACTTAATGATTGGGCTTGATGATGTTAACCAACACAAGATATTTTGATAAAGGCACTCTACAGTGTATTTAGTTTGCTAGCATTGTAGCTAATTACAAAGTGCAAACTTAGCTAAGCTAAGCTAGGTTAGGTAACTGGTCATTTATGTACTGATGGCTAATTTCTAATGTTATGCGACGAAATTAAATGTTAATGTTTGAATATTATATTTGTGACAGCTGCTTTATCGCTAAAATGTTCACATTAAGGGTTTGCTTATCAATGTAGCTGTTAGCCCTTGTCCGTTCTTGATATAGCAAATGAACTCGTTAACTCCTAGCAAATCACCGGTCAAACGCCGCTTAGAAGTTAACGCTATGTCCCGAGTTAGCAAATCATCGTTTAGCAGCTAGCATAACAATAACCCCCAGTGTGAACACTGTCATTAATAAGGCGTCTGGCAGTTAGGTCGTAGTTACATGCGTTTCTTGAAATATTGTGTCGGAAGACCAACGGCCTAAACTGCGGCAGTCGGTTTGTAGCACATGCTGCAGGAATATTTTTGGATAGGCTTCGGTGTTGTTTTCAGTAGCCTGCACTCAGCCCGGAAGATCATTCTAGATGCACGCGGGCGCCACTCTCATGGCTGCAGTTGCATTTTTTCGTCAGCTATAGCTTCTTCTCGAATGTTCTGGATAGTTTAGGTGTTTTCCAAGTGCGTTACATTCATTTTAGACAACACTTCTGATACTTGATAATATAATTGTCTTGACTTTATCTGGCAACACCACTCTCGCTGAACTTGCTTCTTTCGGGTCTAAAGAGGGAGCCACCAACTTATAATTACGCTGATTTTGCGAGGATTTACATATTTTAACATGGTCATTTGTTAAATCATTCAAAGAGAACAAAACAGAGTCAGTCCTAGGGTGGCAATGATGTGAAAGTTTAACCGTCCCAGAAAAATCGCACTATTACGGTATTACACATTTATTTACTGTTTTTAATAGCTACATCAGCTTTCGGAAGAATGGGGAAACGGATCTTTTTTTTGTAAGTGACTGTGTCAGGTGGATTGCAACACTAGATTGACTGTGAACAGGTGTAGAGCTGCAACCCTAGTCAGTCCTGGAGGAGGATTCTTACTTTGGCGTCTCACTATATCATAGTAGTTAGCTCAGTGTTATAACGTGTTTAAATAGTAATTGCTGGTCACATAAATGATTTGCTTGTACTGGATCCATGTCTCCGTTACAGACCTGTCAGTGACCAACATGTTCTCATCAAATCTATTAGTGTAATGTAACAGCCTTGTCACGTACAGCCTACACTCATTCTCGATTTTGACAGCAGAGCAATTTAGTTTTTGATAATGGATTGTGTGTATTCTTTTTAACTAAAAGATGTGTTCTGGGATTTTCTGAGAATACCACTGACTGTATCCAATCTATCTCCATGAGCAGCCACACCTCAGTGGGATTGACATTGTTGCCCATCCCTTGTTTGAGTTGATCTAAGAACTTTCCTAAATAAACCTGTACTGGATGTTTTCAAGTTATATATGTGTGTGTGTGTGTATTCTGATAATGTCTTTGAATATAGTCTTGGTTTTCTAAGTAGGGAGCTGCCCACACAGCTCTGGATCACACTGATTCCACTGATCTGTAGTATCAGCTTCCAATTGGTTGGATGATTGGGCATGGAGTTGTGAAATATAAAGGGACTGTACAAGTAACATTAAAGGATTTTTATTCATGTTAATTAGTAGTATTTACTGACAATCCATGTTCAGCCCATTATCTTGGTCCCAGCCTACAGTGGCACAGAAGATTCTTATGATGCTACGATCTGCCTTTCATGTTTTTAGCAGTTGAAGATGTTCCGCGTAGATTAGGTTTGGTGACTGTAGAGGGAAAAGCCATGCCAGTCAACATTTGTTGTTCTTCACCCAGGATAACTGCTAATGCACTTTTAAGTGTTCTCACATAATCATTAAATGAAGCTAGAATAGCTGGAGAACCTCTCGAACACAGTTGTGCTTATTTCTGCTCAGTATGCAATTATGTCACATACTGCAGAACCACAACATGATAACTAGACAAACCACATAAGGCAACCAACAAGGGACACTAGAAATTGAGAATTTCTTTTTGCTTACTGGACTATATTTCTGGCTCATAGGTTTCAGCTTTGAAAGACCAGGGCAACAAGGCTCTGAGTGCAGGAAATATTGACGAGGCTGTACGCTGCTACACCGAAGCCTTGGCTCTTGACCCCTCAAACCATGTCCTGTTCAGTAACCGCTCAGCTGCCTATGCCAAGAAAGGCAGCTATGAGAATGCTCTCCAAGATGCCTGTCAGACCATCAAGATCAAACCTGACTGGGCCAAGGTGAGATCATCTATTCTGCCAGTATTTTGTTGACGATATACAGTATGTAGTAATTAAAACTGAGAATGCGGTCTACAATCTTTTGATCAACCAGGGCTACTCCCGCAAAGCTGCTGCACTTGAATTTCTTGGCCGATTAGAGGATGCTAAAGCAGCTTACCAAGAAGGACTCCGGCATGAGCCAAATAATCAGCAGCTGAAGGAGGGTTTACAGAACACTGAGGCCCGGCTTGCAGGTACATGGGTAGAGGATTTATAGATGGTGGCTGGTAGGATCAAAGCAAATTACATCGTTCCTAAAAGCTGAGTAGGCAGCCTTCATGTGTTTTGTGCCCTGTGATTCATTCAGAAGAGGAACAGAAACCTATGTTGAATCCTGCACCAGCACAGAATAGGTGGGCATTCATTGAGTGCTTCTTTCTGACCATATAAATCACACTAATAAACATCTCTTTTTGCTTAACCAGAGAAAACAATGATGAACCCCTTTGCCATGCCCAACTTGTACCAGAAGCTGGAGAGTGATCCTCGGACTCGTGAGCTCTTGTCAGATCCCAGCTACAGAGAACTGCTAGAGCAGCTCAGGAGCAAACCATCAGAGCTTGGCATGTGTGTGCATTGTTAAAAATCATTTTCTGATATAATAACAAGCTTAAGGTCAGAGGTTGTTACTTTGAGTAGTTTGATAGTTTCACAGAAAACCTGGTTAAAGTTGTAGGAAATGTTTTCTTTTTTATTCATTGTGTCAGTACATGATTACATAGTTTTAGCAGGACACTGTCATTCCTTACATTTAATATTGTGCAAGAACAATATTATGTTGTTGCTGACAAGGGAGAAATGTATTTGTTTGCTTGTTTTTCAGGAAGCTACAGGATCCCAGAGTGATGACAACACTATCTGTGCTGCTGGGATTGAACCTCTCTGAGATGGATGAAGAGGAGGAGTCCACTCCTCCTCCTCCCCCCAAGCCCAAAGAGACTCAGCCACCGACTCCCAAAGAGGAAGACCTACCTGAAAACAAGAGAGAGGTAAATCACTTCACCATGCTGTTTAGTTTTAATGAGTTTTCAGCCATTTTGCCTTTTCAAATGAATTTTCTGTTTTCAGTTCTGTTAATGTTCTGCTTTAACTTTTTACAGGCCTTGAAGGAAAAAGAACTTGGGAATGCTGCATATAAGAATAAGGACTTTGAAACAGCACTGAAACACTATGAAGAAGCAATCAAACATGACCCCACCAACATGACTTACATTTCTAATCAAGCAGGTACACCCAGTAATAGGATGTGCTAAAAATCAATTACCAGCTTCACACATTTTTTTCACTTGCTAACCAAATTTACAAACACACAATTCAGAATTGCTTATATGTTTAGAGTTCAAAAAGCTTCTTAAATGGAAAAACCACAGAATCTGACTTGGCAATTGGTTGTGAATGTAAAATAGTATTTTTTAATTTCAAGTGTAGGCTGTATGGATTCCCTGCCACTGGGATGAACTCTCATCTTGTATAGGGAAAAAATGTGATTACTCGCAATACAGTTTAAAAGTTGAGTTGATATGAGTGTATGGACTGCTTTGTGAGTCCTTCAGAAATCTGAAATAATGAGTCAACAGTCTTAGTTACAATTTGATACAATTTGACTCCGCTAACATGACACAACTTTTAATTTCTACAAAATGTTGTGTTTTAATGTTGCACATACTCCTTTTCCATTCAGCTGTGTATTTCGAAAAGGGAGAGTTTGAGAAGTGCAGAGAGCTGTGTGAGAAGGCCATTGATGTTGGCAGAGAGAACCGTGAAGACTACAGACAAATTGCAAAGTAAGTTTTTTAAGATCGCATCATTTGCAGTAGTTCCAAAGTTGTCTTTTTTGTTTGTTTGTTTTGTCTATATACATTCTGCTCCCACAAGGGAGAGGCAGGGATTTGGATCATCTGGGTCTTACGGGAGATGGAACAAATGTTGACGCAACAAGAACATACTTATTCTAATTGGCATGTCCTCACAATAGACATCAGAGAGGTGTGGGTGGAAGGGCGTTTCCAATGCTTTTTGATAATTAGGCAAGCATACTGGCCACTTATCAAGCATTTGACGAGAAATCACCTGTAGTACACAAGAACTACATGGTGGCACTGTTACTATTGAATTCCATTACAAACTGGCTAAATCTGATGAAGTAATGTTTAGGACACAGTGACCTGTCTAAAAATGGGTTTGTGAGTAAAATCAACAGTGAGATGGGCATGCAGGAATGGGGTAGAAAACAACCATCAGTGATGCAGCTTATGAAGAGATCAATGTGAAAAAGTGTTTATGTGCCTAAAACTGCCAGAACAATGTTAAAGTAAGTAGAATGTGTTATTTATCTCAAGAAGGAAACCTGCCTGTTAGCTCAGAGTGTATAACTAGCTCCAGCAATCTGGTCAGAGCTCTGGATTTTATGACAGCTCTGGGTGGTTTTAAACTGAGACGGCAGGAATAAACACTAGTTTTATGGTAACACAGCTCACACTATTAATTTATTGCTAATGGTGAAGACCTACTGGAAGTGAACAAATCGTATAATGATGCCTTCGCCACTTCTTGCTATCGCAGTGGGTGGGTCGACACAGGCTGACGGTGACAAGTGACAGCATTCTTATATTTAACAGAAAATGTGTATATGCTAGCCTGTTAATGTGTCTTTGTCAGTGTAATCTAGAAGGCAGGGGTCAAAAGGGAGAAGGATTCCAGAGAATGCAACTACAGGTGCATTTCAATAATTTAATTTAATCGTGGAAAAGTCCATTTATTTCAGTGATTCAACTCAAATAGTGAAACTCGTGTATTATATAAATTCAGTACACATAGACTGAAGTAGTTTAGGCTGTTGGGTCTTTTAATTGTGATGATTTTGCTCCCATTTAACAAAAACCCACCAATTCACTATCTCAATAAATTAGAATACCTCATAAGACCTATAAAAAAACATTTTTAGTGAATTGCTGGCCTTCTGGAAAGTATGTTCATTTACTGTATATGTACTCAATACTTGGTAGGGGCTCCTTTTGCTTTAATTACTGCCTCAATTCGGCATAGCATGGGGTTGATCAGTCTGTGGCACTGCTGAGGTGGTATGGAAGCCCAGGTTTCTTTGACAGTGGCCTTCAGCTCATCTGCATTTTTTGGTCTCTCATTTCTCATTTTCCTCTTGACAATACCCCATAGATTCTCTATGGGGTTCAGGTCTGGTGAGTTTGCTGGCCAGTCAAGCACACCAATACCATGGTCATTTAACCAACTTTTGGTGCTTTTGGCAGTGTGGGCAGGTGCCAAATCCTGCTGGAAAATGAAATCAGCATCTCCAAAAAGCTGGTCAGCAGAAGGAAGCATGAAGTGCTCTAAAATGTCTTGGTAAACGGGTGCAGTGACTTTGGTTTTCAAA
>NW_018127927.1:966018-980560 GCF_001952655.1 Monopterus albus
GTTCACCCAAATTCTTGAATCGATTGTGCTTGACAAACCTCTCAAGGCTGCGGTTCTCTTGGTTGGTTGTGCATCTTTTTTCTACCACTCAACTTTCTGTTAACATGCTTGGATACAGCACTCTCTGAACAGCCAGCTTCTTTGGCAATGAATGTTTGTGGCTTACCCTCCTTGTGAAGGGTGTCGATGATTGTCTTCTGGACAACTGTCAGATCAGCAGTCTTCCTCATGATTGTGTAGCCTAGTGAGCCAAACTGAGTGACCATTTTGAAGGCTCAGTTGACTAGCTGAGTGGCATGTCACCATATTATAATTTATTGAGATAAAGTCCATGTACATATACAATCCGGGTAGGACAGAGGTGGTTGCGGAGACCAGGATGAACAGGTGAGCAGACAGGCTAACGGCAGGAACCAGGGGAGTAGGAGGAGCAGGACGGACAGGTGAATAGACAAACTAACCAGGAGGACTGGTGAATGAAAAGGAAATCCACAGCACAGGAACTGTCAGCGTGGATATCAAAATAACGTCTGGCTAACCTCATGGAATAAACATACAAAGAGATCCACAGCACAGGAAATGTCAGCATGGATGTCTAGAGACATATAACACAAAACATGTAACCTATGTACAAAATGAGATCCACAGCACAGGAACTGTCAGCATGGAAATCAAGATGATGTGCCTCACATACCACGACTATATGTATAGGTGAGTTAGGTATATAGGTATAAGTTCTTTTAATGCTCCAGCGATGACGGAGCGTCTGCCAGAGGTTAAAATAAGGTAGGGAAGTCATTACAGTAACGCACCTCAGCTGTGCACAACAATTCACGAGTCACTAATTACAGCAAGCGACACAGCTGAGTTGCTGATCCCACAAAAAGGAAAGAGCAGGAGAGAGAAAGGCAAAAGAGGGGCAGGTCGCGCCGAGCGGACCTGACACTTTGACTCAGAAATTTTCTACACTTCACACTTCTGAAATATGTAGCGTTATTTGGAAAAAATAATGGGAAAATTGTACTTCAGCATACTTTCAGGTAGATATGCCTTTCAGGTGTCAAAATGTTCAGCATTTTCAGGGAGATCCTTCAGCACATTGCATCCACACGCATTTTCGACAGGAAATGCATTTCTTTAGTTTATTATTTTGGGATCTTCCACCCTTTTTTTGGCCCTTTACAAGTCCAGCATACTTTCAGCTATACAGGCCATTGAGGTCTTTATCTGTTCAACTCTTCAAGGACATCCCTGCTTGTGTGTTTTTTAAATACCGTTTATACTTTTTAATTGATTCAGATTTATATTTTGCAATACAAGTCAATGGGCGCTCAAAGTGTCGATTCAATGACACAGTCTTGGAGTGCCATCTGGTGGTTCATAAAATGCAGCGCAATTGAGACATGCCACTACATAACTCCTCTCTCTCCTTCTCTCTGTCTCTCTCCCCCTCCCACCCCTTTCTCTCTCACACACACGTTCACACCTACTTGTTTTACCTACTTTGTGGGGTCCTATTGGACTATTTTCACATTTTGATAAGTTCCGCATACGTTCAACTAGAAAAGCCATTCACGTATCAAAATGTTCAGCTCTTCAAGGCCATTCCTACTTTATTGCATCTCATCCTTCAGATTATTCAACAAAGAACCTCAGCCAATTCTTCTCAACTATTTCAACAAAGAAATTCATCCATTTCTTCTCATCTTTCAGCTGTTTCAGCAATTGATTTCAGGCATTTTCAGGATGATCTTTCAGCTTTTATTAGCATCCACACGCATTTTCAACAGGAAATGCATTTCTCTAGTGTTATGTGCACTCTTACCTTGTGTGGCAACAAACAGCATGACAGCTGACTATTGTCTGAGGAGGTGTCTGTGTTTTTAAATGGACCTTGTGCTGTCAGTTGTTTTTGGACACGCAACTGATCATCAGTGGAGCTAACTGTGTGTGTGTGTATACCTGCATTTAGCATTATGTTAGCTGCCACAGCTGACGGATATCCACATATACAAAAGCATTATATTGTAATGTGTTCTGCTGTGGTGCTGTACACTCATCCTTGGTCGTAAACAGAAAACCTGTTTGTTATATTTAGTAATTTCTTCGAGTATAAATGTGTTTTTATGATTTATTTTTATAAATATAAAAAAATCTCACTCCATTAAACTTCCCTTTGCTTAAATGAATGTTGCTCTTTCTTAGTTGTTGGCTGATATAAATTTGATCTATTTTCTCTTGCACCTTTTACAGGGCCTTGGCTAGGATTGGCAACTCGTACTTCAAGCAGGAAAAATACAAAGAAGCAATTCAGTATTTCAACAAGAGTCTGACGGAGCATCGTACTCCTGATGTCTTGAAGAAGTGTCAACAGGTGCAGTGCAGCTGATATTCCTAGTTTGAATTACAGTATTCTTTATCCATACTTAAGTTTTCAGTAGATTTTTAGGGTTTCCTAGACCTGCATGTGGACAGTTGAGGACTTGACTTGTACCTTGATACTGTCATTGTTTGTACAGGCAGAGAAGATACTGAAGGAGCAGGAGAAACTAGCCTACATCAACCCAGACTTAGCCCTGGAAGAGAAGAACAAGGGCAATGATGCCTTCCAGAATGGTGTGTATAATAGTCGTAGCATATGTTGGTTTGTTGTCACCCGAGTCTTTTTTTTTTTTTGAACATGTAATAAGTTAAAGATGTTTTCCTTTCGACAGGAGACTACCCCTTAGCCATGAAACATTACACAGAGGCCATCAAGAGAAACCCCAATGATGCCAAGCTGTTTAGTAACAGAGCAGCCTGCTACACAAAGCTGCTGGAGTTTCAACTGGCCCTGAAGGTACATTTCATTTTTACCAGGCACCTCTGTGAGTCAGTTAATGAGATTCTGTCCTGACAACAATGTGCCTCTCTATTTTACTGCTTGTTAAAAATTACCCTTGTGAAATTTTTTTTGTTTTTTTGTCAGGATTGTGAAAAGTGCATCAATCTTGAGCCTACCTTCAGTAAGTAGTAAAACATTTTATTAATTAAGTTTAGCTCAAGTTATGGTATATTAATATTAATTAATTTAAAATGCTGATAAAAGTTTAGAATCAGGTCAAATCATTCAGATTTTACAACTAACATATTTTCACAGTTAAAGGTTATACACGTAAAGGAGCTGCTTTGGAGGCCATGAAAGATTATTCTAAAGCCATGGATGCATACCAGAAGGCTCTAGAGCTTGACTCTTCCTCCAAGGTAATTTATGGGTTTCTACACAGTTCAGAAAAGACCTGTAATAAATGGAAGATATAACCTGAAAATCCCAGGCAATGCAAAGTAATATATGAGAGATAATGTGTTACTATGTATAACATTTCTCCAAGGCATAACTGTTCCATATTTACTGTGTACACTAATTACTGTAGAATGCTAGTTTTCATCCTGCCTTCAACTCATGTTGGAAATTTCAAAGTTGAGTTTGAGTTTTGTTTATATTTTTTCCCAGCATTTATACCATCATTGCTCAATTTGCACATGGTGACAGTTTATTGCATGCAATCAATAAATGCAGTACATAGCAATTGTTTAATTTTGTGACATAGTAGTTATGTGTCAGGATTAGTAGCTTTTAGCAAGAAGGTGATGTAAAATCTAAGTATTGAGCACAATAACCTATAAAGAAAATCAGTGAAAATCAAAACAAGTGAAATTTTAAGGTTCTCTGTAGTAATGGTGTATAAATTCTTGTCCATATTTGCTGCATAGTCAGGAAATAGATTTTTTTTTTTTTTTTGGTAAATCATTTACCATCTCTACCTTCAGGAAGCCACAGAAGGCATCCAACGCTGCATGGTCAGTCAGGCGATGAGGAATGACAGTCCTGAGGACGTGAAGAAAAGGGCTATGGCTGATCCTGAGGTACAGCAGATTATGTCTGACCCAGCCATGCGCATGATCCTTGAGCAAATGCAGAAGGACCCTCAGGCACTCAGCGAGTAAGTTTACTAACTTGTGTGTTAGTTTCCTTCTCTGCACATAGTCATTATTGTGCAAATGAACAGACATCCACAGAAATGAATAAAGAAATGTTCATTTTTTTCCTCTTTGATCCTCAGCCACTTAAAAAATCCGGTTATTGCTCAGAAGATTCAAAAACTCATTGATGTTGGACTGATAGCAATTCGTTGATGAAAGATGAGCCAGATGTGTCAAGAAACTCCCAAGACTACATTGGAACAACATGCAGATCCTGACCGAATATTACATTCTCTTTTCTTGCCTTCAAATTATATTGTCCTTGGTCTCACTGAGACTTGGTGTGTATGTAATTTTTTTTTGTAAGTTCACAACTTTTTCATTTTATCAAGGAAAGCATCTTGTCTGGAAAATTTCAGGACTCCAGAAATCTTTCTTAAAAAACTGTTCATGTGTACAGATGCTTAAATACATCTTACAATAAAGATCACAATGCAATGCACCAGCATGCTCAGTGTTTAAAGGGGAGGTCCACCCTAAAAGGCTTCACATATTCCTATAGGTTTATGAATATGGTTTAAGAGAATGAGACCAAAAGTAAACAAATTTCTACTCTCAAAATCAAGATTGTAATGTAGATCACAAATTGTGATTCTCAACACTGGTCACTGTTCTTCACTCTTACGATGTCCTCTTTAATCTTGACTAAAAATGGTGCTTTAAAGTTGAGGTGTCATGTTTGTTTTCCTTGGTGCTTCCTCCATTGGTCATCTCCCACACCTTAGGGCCAAAGCTAAAACCTCCCCATCTTTTAAACTATTTGCTTGGATTTTGTTTATGTACCACATATATCAAGTAAATGACGAGCTTTTTTTGACTGGGACAGAGACGGGATGGATGTAGACAAACTTGGGACTAGGATGGTAAGAATCATTGCCTTTAAGGGTTGAGAGATTTTTTTTTTTTTTGTGGTCACAAGAAAAATTAATGTTTTATTAAACAGTTCATAAAGCCATTTAGGCAGCCATGTTTTTGTTTCTATGTTGGTGGAAAAACTTGGGGTTAAAACTCTTGTGCTATAGGTGAAATATCAGCAAGATTGTCAAAGTCATAAGAATGCTGTTGATAACGCTCTGCTCTGTGAGCAGGAGTGTAATGAACTTATCTAGTACACCAGTATTATGACATGGTGATAAAGTTTAAACTTTGCATAGGAGGTGTGTCAGTAATTAAAACGGTAGGGTAAAGTAGAGTAGATACCTTTGGCTGGCCTGACAGAGGAAGTATTGTGATATTTAAAGGGTGGATTTGCCTTTCAAATCTAGCAACTAGTGGTTGCGTATTTGGGGTCATTTATCTTGCTTAATATTTGCTTGTCTTAAGAGTACTGAAGACCCAGTCCTACCTGTCATCACATCCTGATGTATTTTACGAAAGCAAAGAGGTAGTTCATTAGGTGACTTGTGCCAGCCTTTTCTGATTCAAACTGTAATCCTGTAATCAGTTTTCTTCACACTTGGTGAAATTTGTCCTCCCATACAGCTCCCTGGGTGCTTAGTTTCTGTTTGCAGAGAAAACATGTATGCGGTAATATTGCTATTAATCTTTAGGCCACACGTGGCTTCAGATACCTCAGAGTCACAACATTGTCATATTTGTGCTATGGTTTCCTTGGGGAACTCAGAAATGTTAGAAATGTATTGTTTCACCTTTTGTTCTACAGTAGAATTGCTTGGGAATTCTCTAATAAATCTAGTAATTATACACTACATGTAACAAATGTGGAACTCAGTGTAAAACAAACTGTCCCAAGAAAACTGAAATATACAGTATCTGAATGTATTTTAAAGGTCAGCGGTGGCTTTTTTGTCCTGCAAGACCAGCAGTGTTGACGCTGGCTGAATGCAGTAGTAGACCTATATTTCATAGTAGCGACTTAGTTAATGTGATTGCAACTTTACATTATACATGCACCAGTAAATACATAGTGGAGAGATACTTCATAGGAGCATGTATAAATAGTTATGCTTGTTAAAGTTTATACATTTCAAGCAAAAATGACATCTTAAACAGGGTTAACAGATATTTTTAGTAAGTTATACACAAAAACTCTAGGCACCCTAGGCTTTCGTTTAAAACCTGTAGTTGATCAGCCATTTGGTCAATGTATTATTAATTTTGGTTTATATGGTTAAGAAATCTAAACAATTCCATACAAGAAAAAACTTAAGCTTGTGGTAAAACTGGGTCTAGCGAGATTTAAAGTTACGTCGCTCCACCCACACTGAGGGTTCACGTGATTGACCGTCGCCCAGGTTGTGTCGAAAGCATCCTGGTATTAGCAGTTAGCTAGCCGCTGACAAAAAAAAAAAACAAACAAACAAATTAGGGTGTGAATGTTTTCATCATGGACGAATTATTAAGTCGACTCTAGTGGATACAAAGAAGATAAGGAATTATCCAAACTGGCCTTTTCCAACATGGTCTTATAGCTGGTATCTAGAGAGGCCAGTTAACATAGCTAACTAAACATTAGCATTAGCCAACGTTCAAACTTTGATGGGCAGTAGTAGTAAGTTGCTAGCTAACGGTTGCTGCTAGTTTACAAATGTACTACTATAATACCCGCTAGCTAGGTAACGTATTGTTACTGTAGCAAAGATGGAAACTAACTGCCTTTTTAGCTGTTCACACACTGACTAACAATGCGTTATTTATCAGTCATTCATGTATAACTGGTGGTAATGTTACTACTAAGTAACGTCAGCCAACTTATGAATACGAATAACGTAAACGCAGCTAATGCTAACAGTAGTCACCTATACTGTGTTAACACTTTAATGTACACAGCACTGGTCTTTAACTGAGCTAAACGTGCAATAAAGCACAACATTTAATTTGTATCCGGAATCTGAATAACAACACGTCTATTTTTTCAGATTATTTTCGGCGAGTCCTATGAGATAAATAATGCGAAAAACCAGAATGTGAGGTTTAACCACAGGGCAACATTATTGTCTGGAAAACACAGCTGTCTGGTCATTTCGATAGTCCTTGCATTTCTCATAATGCCTCTATAATAGATGTTTGAAATTGTTGAGCGTGTAGTGTAATATCCTGTAAATACTAAAATATCTGGCTACCCAGTTTATCTTAATCAGTTGGTATATAGTCTACTTTTATTTTAAGTTATGCCAGGGGACGCATCTGATAGTAGTGATGACTCCGATGCAAAAACAAATGAAAAGGCCTGTACCGTCAAGCATCAGATCACTAATGGTAAGTCATCTATACAGTACTGTTTCTTGTCAAGCACGCTCATAACCAGAAAAATAGAACAACGCGTGTACACTGTAATTCCATCCTTTAATAAACACAACATTTGTAACATGCAGTTTCTAATTGTTGAAGCTTTGCCAGAGAGGGGGTGATACAACTCTGCAGATTTTAAAAGTTACCATGATGCTGGATTTTTGGTAGCAAGGCACTGGATTTCATTATTTATGACAATTCCGAGTATTTATGCTTTATATAAACGCTGTGTATAAAATATTAGAAATACATTTTCTTTGTGATCTTGTGATGTGCAATAAAACACAGCTCCAAGATGTGGCATTGAATTGAATCAATACACAAAATAGTATTCTTAATAATATTTTATGTCAGCTATTTTTTTCTGTAGCACTCTGTTGCATAACACTATACAGGTGTTCTGCTTTTCAGAACTCAGTGTTATGTACAGTAGCTTATGGATTTCCTTTCCTTAGCTATTCAATTCTCAATTAAGATGACAATTGCTTATCCACCTATGTGCCAAGCTTTCAGGGCATTTGAGAGTCAAGACTAAGGAGCTGCACCTTCTTCAGAAAGGGATGTTGTCCCAGTTTGTTGTGTCTCAGCCAGAATACAAAAATTAACTGAGGATCTTGTTGTTGTTGGAGAGGTGAATGTAATAATCCTGAACTGGGTTTTTATTACTTTGAAGTTTAAAATAAATGAATTGATTAAAACTAAAGTCAGGGCAGGATAAATACACTGCTCTAGTTAAGGTGCATATTCCTTACTATATGAGAAATCTACAGTATGATTGTGGTAATTCTGTGGCAATTCTCAGTTAAAATGGATTAGATCTCTTGTAGTTTGTTTAGGGACACTTATTACTGAATTCAATTTATAGTGTACATCTACAAAGAAAATCCACAAAAAAAATCACACAAAGCAGAGAACTGCTGCTGTATCTTCCTGTGGTTTGATGAAAACTTTAAGGAAAGCTTTAAGGTTAGCTTTAGATTGGCCACACCATAATCAGTGGTATCTCAGCATATTTTAAGAGATGCTAATACATTTTTGAAATGTGTCTGCCTGTCATTTTTAAAACAAACAATCTGTCTGGAGAGTACACCATTTGACCATATATACTGCATGTTGTGTACATGACTGTGGCATTTGCTCTTTGTTACTAGCTAACTTCACAGGTAACACTGAGAGAGTTGGTATGGAGAACTTTGAGCTGCTCAAAGTATTGGGAACTGGAGGTAAGTGTCCACATGGAGCATGAAATACAGTCAGTATGGAAAGTATTCAGACCCTATTAAGTTTTCCATATTTTGTTATGTTTCAGACTCATCTTAAAATTGATTCAGTTTAATTATTTCCCCATCAATCTACACATAATACCCATCAACAATAAAGAGAAAATAGGTTTTTGGAGTGTTTTGTAAATTCATTAAAAATAAGTATTCAGACCTTTTGTTAGGACAGTTGGAATTGAGCTTTGGTGCATCCTACTCCTATCATTGGTCATTGAGATGCTTCTACAGCTTGATTAGATTCCACCTGTGCCTAATTTAATACATTGGATATGATTAGGAAGGGCACACACCTATCTGTATAAGATCTCACAGATGATCGTGTATGTCAGAGTGAAAAGAAAAGCCATACGTTTCTCGAGAACTGTCCACAGACCTGCAGAACAGGATTGTGTCAAGACACAATGGCAGTTTATTGATAATCGATTAATCATTGACATTCTTATGTAAAACATTTTTTTACAACCTGATTTGGGAGTTTCAAATCATCAAGGCAGCATGAGTAGTATCTGAATGTTTAGAGGGTAGCTCATAGTCTGGAGATAGATCCTAACTGGTCTCATCCATACTGAATACGGGAGATGCTAGAGGCTGGTTCTGTCAACAAAACAACACCTGATTAAATTGTGTCTGCAGGATTGTTTTTAAATATGCATGGTTGATTGTAAGACAGTTGAATAATTTTTGCACCTGTTCAACCTCTGCTCATGTTGCAGTGGCTCCAGACTTAATTGGGGTACAATGTGATTACATTTAATTGTTTTATGGTAGTTTTTAACTTTCTTACTAGCAGTAATTTGAATCACTCAAATGAGGAAATATTTGTCTTTGTTTAGCTTATGGAAAAGTGTTTTTGGTCAGGAAGAACAGCGGTCACAATGTGGGCCAGCTATATGCTATGAAGGTAAGAATATTAGTTGATGTGATTACAGTCATAAAAAGTTTACATTTTTGGGTAATGTTTTAATTTCAAGATGGGAAACCCTTTAAACTGTTTAAATGATTCAATGACTTTGCTCTTATTCAAAATTCAGTTATAGTACAGTATATAGTAAAGATTGAAAGTTGAAAGAAGAAATGTAGAAAAAATATGCCATTTATTTTAGCTGTATTATGGATGTACACATTGCATTGACTTAGTGTAGTATTTTACCTAATATCATCTTTAGAATTTAAAAATATTAAATTAAGCCTATTTTAATGACTACCCTAGGTGTTAAAGAAAGCAGCTGTTGTTCAAAAGGCAAAAACAACAGAACACACCCGGACTGAGAGGCAGGTGTTGGAGCACATCCGCCAGTCTCCGTTCCTGGTCACGCTTCACTATGCCTTTCAGACACAGAGCAAACTACACCTCATATTGGGTGAGTGGTGGGACCCTAGAGCCAGATGTGGAGATCACATGTCCTGTCTTGAAGAGCTCAATGGATTTTCTCTTCATGTTTCTGTCTATCATTGTATGTCTGTTTATTGACCTTTTGTACATGATGTGTGTTTGTGTAATATTTGGGTGATATTTATTTAAGATTCCTGTGTATTTGTCTCTGTGTGTGAGTACAGACTATGTGAGCGGCGGGGAGTTGTTCACTCATTTGTACCAGCGGGATCACTTTCCTGAGGAGGCGGTGCGGATATATATTGGGGAAATAATCCTTGCTCTGGAGCACCTGCACAAGGTGCGTGTCACTCAGCTCTATAACGTCAGTGTTTTGACTCTAGGGGGAAGAAGCAAGACAGCAAGCTTACAGAGCCACTGCACTGACATAATACCCCCATACAGTTGTTATAGGTGATGTTTGGCACATCACCTTAAAGACACATTTAGCAGACACGGCAAAATTATCAACCTATTGGAGTTGTTTGTGGACATCTGATTTGGTTGCCGCCAACTCCTCAGTAAAATAAATGGGTCTTTTTTCTTCTAAATGGGTGACCTTCTTCACTAGATAGTCACAAACTGCGTCTGTCATTTTAATCTTACTGCCTGAAATACTCTCTCACATGCTGATGTTGCCTAATGGTTACTTAATAAAGTTTCTCAACTAGCTGCAGGTGGAAACCTACTGAATTTCAGCAAGCAACGGTAGTTTTGAAAGACTCTTACAGTATGTCATTTTGCATCATGTGCACTGTATAGACGGAGGGTAGAATGTGCACATTTTAAGGTTGTTTTAAGAATATTTTGACAACACTCCTGAGGTTTCTATTAATAGTAGTCTAACTTTGTAGCATCACAGGCATTACCAAAATAAATAAAATTGTTTACTTTGGAACCATTTGCTATATAGTAGATTGATGTAGCTTGTCATGTAGCTTCTCATTTTCTCAGGTATTGCGGCAGTTAATGTTTGTGTTTCCATTTGTGTTGCTTTCTGGGCAGTGGTTTATTGTGACAAGTTTAGGAGTTAGTAGTTCTGATTTAGAAGGTCAGAACTTCTTAATGTGCTTTAAAATGCTGTGATTACTGTACATAAGCAGTAGATTACAGGGAATGTCTGTCATCTGTGTTTGTAAAAATGTTTACTGTGTATATTGCATGTCATCATACATTACTGCACTTACCATGAATGTGACAGGCAAGTTTTCAATGTGTTTTCTATACAGCTTGGGATCGTCTACAGAGACATCAAATTGGAAAACATTCTTCTCGACAGTGAAGGCCATGTGGTTTTGACAGATTTTGGGCTCAGCAAAGAGTTTCTGGACGAAGAGGTATATGAGCACTTTAGTAATATCTAAACACCAAATGTGTCTGCATCTGGACAATGTGTGTATTCTGTTATTGTAATCATAATATTTTTTTCATTTAAGATGAGTTTTTATCTCTTCTTTCGCCTCATTACAGAAGGAGAGGACCTACTCTTTTTGTGGCACAATTGAGTACATGGCACCTGAAATCATCCGGGGGAAAACAGGGCATGGCAAGGTAAATGTATGAGAGTAAGGCAGCCAGGAGGGGTGGTAAGGTTAAAGATTTTAAGCGGTAACACATCAGGAACTGCAGTGTTCAGACTGTAATCCTATATATTCAGATGGTTTAGGATGATGAAGCTCTGTTATGACTTGAACATTTAGTGTGAATTTAAATGCTGAGTACTATATGTCTTTGGGTAACTAAGTAGCATGTACTTGAACACTGTATGGGCGAATGTACTGTACCACACATTAGATCAAAATTAAGATTAGATCATGGCAGACAACACATCTTGCACTGAAAACACACATTGTCCGCATTTGTTTAGTTCTTTTTCCCTTACGTAGTGTTTTTAACCGGTTTCCCCCTTAAGTCTGTAGATTGGTGGAGTCTTGGGATCCTGATGTTTGAGTTGCTGACAGGAGCATCTCCTTTTACCTTAGAGGGAGAGAGAAACTCCCAGAGCGAGGTGTCAAAGTAAGTGGTTCTGATTCCATTTCTATAGAATATGTATTCAAGCCTTTATAATTCTCTAATTCATAAAAAATGTTGCAGCTGCTGTATTGGATAGACAAATCACTTTACTTAACATGTGCAATTGTTAATAACACAATGACAATCATAAAGCCTGATTTGAGTTCTGATTTCCTTCTCCATCTCTTTTGTCCCTCTTCACTCAGACGTATTTTGCGCTGTGATCCACCATTCCCCTCACTGATTGGACCTACTGCCCAGGACCTGCTCCGGAAGTTGCTGGTGAAAGATCCCCACAAGAGGCTGGGCTCTGGACCACGAGGAGCTGAAGACATCAAGGCACATCCCTTCTTCAAGGTCCTGCTTACCTCAATTGCTGTTTACGCAGATAGATTTCTTGTCCTGTCACCATTTTCATTCATCCATAACTGTTTTTATCTGTTTGTATGTTTCCTAACAGGGACTGAACTGGGCTGACTTGGCTCAGAAGAAGGTGCAAAGTCCATTCAAGCCAGAGCTGAAGAGTGAGCTTGACGTGGGGAACTTTGCTGAGGAGTTCACAGGGATGGAGCCCGTCTACTCTCCGGCGAGTACTCCTCCGAGCACTGACCGCCTCTTCCAGGTCAGTAAAACGTTTATCAAAACAAAATGCATGCAATCACCATCTTGAAAAAATATTTGGATTTAGTAGACCCTAGTTTATTAACAAATTAGCCTATAGTAATAGATGTCTGAATGTCTTTTCTAATAAACCCATTGTGCAGTTTGTTGTTCATTCCCTCTCACTCAAAGCACACTGTTCATAATGTATTACGTCATCATACGCCTCATAACTCTTCTTTGCTATTTTAGGGTTACTCCTTTATAGCTCCCTCCATCCTGTTCAACAAGAATGCGGTCATGGGAGACTATGTAGAATCCCAGTTTAGTGCTGATCGACCAGGATTGGCCTCTGTCCAGCGCAGTGCCATGTTAGAGGTATGGGTCTTAAACCTCTAGGTCTTGTCTAATAACACTTTTTGGTTATACTTAAAAGTGATTTTTACATTAGTTGTTGGTCTTTACTTTAAAATTGGTGTCTTTTTTCTTTATTGGAAGCCCTTCTGTAAACTAAACAAATGTAAAATAGTGTCTTCAAAGCATGAGCAGTGCTTAGATTATTAAGATGGCTTACGTTATTTTAAAACAGTATATGAGAAATATAACAATTATCAGGATATTTTGTTCTAATATCATCATATAGAATCATAGTATCTCTTTAGTATTTCAAGTCTGCTTGTCTAGGTGATGTTTATCACATTAGGTTACATGGTGTAAAGGAAGTAAAAGCTGCAGCGGTGTTCAGTGTTACAGAATTCAGTTGAAGAGAAATCAGAATTAGTAATTGCTTTGTATTGCTAATTTAACAACAAAAATGTTCATACTCGTCATATAAAGAACATTAATGACAAAAAATGCATGTTCATACATTGATTAGCCCAGTTTTTCAGTGTAAATTCAGATTGTAACCCTGTGTAAATCCATATGTTCCTTTATGGTAAACCCTTCTCAGGTACATTGTCATTATAGGTTCTGTTACATATTGGTCAATGTACATCAAAGTTGTTGCTGCTGGGTACCATTTCCTTTTGCAAAAGCAGGAAAAAAAACATCTGCCTTCACAGCTCAGTGTGATTCACAGTGCCCCTTCTTTGTTCAGGAATCACAGTTTTTTCAGCACTATGAGCTGTGTCTTCAAGGACCACCCCTAGGTGAGGGTAGTTTTTCTGTCTGCAGGAAATGCAGGCACAAGCAAAGTGGCCATGAGTATGCAGTCAAGATTGTAAGCCGCAGGTGAGTGGAGATGTAACGTCTTAGTAATAGCTTTGTATTTGTGTGCTTGACTTAGCTTTATGCTATCACCATAGCAGCAGAACACTGGATGTTTCTTTTGACTGTGTTAGAATGGAGGCAAACACTCAGAGGGAGATTGCTGCTTTGAGACAATGTGAGGCTCATCCCAACATCGTCAAGCTGCATGAAGTATATGCTGATCAGGTACAATGGAGAGAAACCACATAAGATGATGTACAATTATTGGCATAGCATTAATGCAAAAAAAAAATTTATATATTATATGTGCTTTCTAGGATGTAATTCTGGATATTAAGCCACGGGCAACAAGTGTCATAAACCTAATTTTTGCACATCTCACTCTCCGTTAGTTCCACACATATTTAGTGATGGAACTTCTACAAGGTGGGGAGCTGCTAGAAAGGATCAAGAGGAAGAAACTCTTTGGCGAGGCAGAGGCCAGTCAGCTGTTACAGAGCCTAGTGTCAGCTGTCAGCTTCATGCATGAGAACGGAGTCGTGCACAGAGATCTCAAACCAGAGGTGGGCTGTGACTTACTGACTTGATTATTTCCTGAAAATATACAATGTGTCCCATATCTGATGCAGATTTTATTTAAAAAAAATCCATCCAACACTGTTGTTTTATAATTCTACTGTATCACATTACTGAAATTAGAAATGCATTTCGAGAATTAAAACAGAAACTTATGTTTTAGAAGTTAGGAAGGAGGCCATGGTGTCTGAAATCACTGGCCCCAGTAACATGG
>NW_018127927.1:980736-986457 GCF_001952655.1 Monopterus albus
TTCCTCCCTCCTCCACTGTGTGAACTTCATGTGTCCTGTGCACCCTTAGGATGTCTTGCATAAACCGGTTGAGTACATGGTGGTAACCGACCAGTCTGATGTGCGTGGATGCTGGTGTGGTTACTTTGCACCATTTTCTCTAGGTTTAATAGAGGTCAGCATAGTGGACAACAGTGCATATTGTCTCTGTGCTGCTGTGTTTCAAAATGAAGACTGCAGGTTTATCACACATGTATGTCCTGGTGTCTTCAGGTGGCTGTAGGATTTAATTAGCGGAAGGAGAAGGCGTTCATATAGTATTAAAAAGCTGTGACTGACAGATAATGACAAGAATCACCCATTAACTTTTAGTTCTACACAGTGTTTTACTGAGATGCTCAACTTAATCGCACTAACTTTTATTTTTGATGCTTATATAAATGCATTTACTTGGACAGTTTTATTAAAAGGATTTATCTACATAAATCTACAGTTCTGGCACATTTCTTAAGTATTGAGTTTGTGCCTGTTGACAGAATCAGTAAATGATGAATCATGGTCAGATCAGTGAGAAACATGTAGCTCTTGTTGTCTGGCATCTAATCAGATTTTCACCAAAGGTTATTTTTTCTGCCTCATTTGAATCTGTTTGCCTTTTACTCCCACCTTTGTGCAGCATGTTCTACATTGGCATGAATATGCTATACACACAGGCACAGCATATGTGAAGGTCAGGAACATACCAACTTGTATTCATTTTTGTTTTTCATTTGTTTTTCTTTACAGAATGTGCTGTTTGCAGATGAAGGGGAGGACTCGGTGCTGAAAGTAATCGATTTTGGATTTGCCCGTCTGTGCCCTACAGGCAGCGCCCCTCTGCAGACTCCCTGCTTCACACTGCAGTATGCTGCACCTGAGCTTTTTGAGAGTGCAGGTTACGACAAACCCTGTGACCTCTGGAGTCTTGGGGTTATCCTGGTAATTTCAACTTAAATCTTTTTTTGATTCTGGCACATCACTGGCTAGCTGAAGTGTTAATGACTCTGTGTGCATTTCCAACAGTACACCATGCTGTCAGGCCAGGTGCCATTTCAGAGTGAGCAGCGTTGGATGACCTCATCGTATTCTAGAGACATCATGCAAAAGATAAAAGAAGGCGATTTCTCATTGGATGGGGAGGCCTGGAAGGGTGTATCAGAGGATGCCAAAGAGCTTGTTAAAGGTGTGGGATAGTGTTTACTTTTACTGACACATGCTGTTAATTACTAACAAGCAACTAACAATAATAGGCACTTCATTAGATGTCTCTCTGCCCTGTTTGATAATGGAATGGTGGTTTATGGACTTTCATTGTTTTTAAAACATGCCATTTAGCAGTCAGAGAAATATTTTCCACATCCCCTCTTCAGAAGTCAGCTTGTTCTATCTGTATGCCTGATATCTTAAAGTCACATTAATTAACTTCTCCATCTAATTTTTTGTAATTAAGGGCAAAGTGATAATTAAAACAAACTCGAGCAGTATCCGCTCCTCTTCTCCCTCTGCTCCTCTTTGCCCCTCCTGCCCATGGTTTTCAGTGGCATTGCAGTAACACAGTGTCAAATAAGGAGGTTTACATTTTAGTGATGCCATTTTAGTAGTGCCACTTGGACTTGTGTGTTATGTTAGAAATAAACTGGACCAAAACCGAGTAAAAATTTGTAAAATTACTTCATTTGCTAATCCAGGAAAACATGCTGGTTTTCACTCATTGGACAACAAAACACTAATTATGCAGTCAGTTGGAATGACTCCAAATTGCAACCAGAATTGTTCAGTATAAAGGTACAAAATTGAAATGCTAATGTTAGCTTGTGAAATATGCCGACATATACATGTTAGTCAGCTACAGTATTTGCGTGTCTAGCAGGAAGAAAGCCACATCCATGTCAGATTTCCATGTCTTTCCGACACTTTTAATACCTTCCATCTCCAACATGCCAAACTGATGTTAACCCTGGTTTTGCCTCATTCTTTGTTGTGCTTTCTGTGCCACAGAATGCCACCTCTTGGATCTAACAGGTCCACTCCCTTATTATATCATCAGATCAGCTGGGGCATGGAAGGCCTGATGATAGTCGAGTGGGGTTGGGGTGGGGGCGTTAGTACAGTAGGGAGAAAACACTAGACAGTTTTTTTTTTACTTGATTTATCAAAATCTCTTTGTTTGTCCTTATGTTTGTTTTCTCCTGTCCCTCTATGGTTTAAGGCCTACTGACTGTGGATCCAGAGATGCGTCTCAAACTCTCTGATTTGAAAGAGAACAGCTGGCTACAGGGTGGTGCTTCCATGTCCACTACTCCTTTGTGCACTCCAGATGTGCTAGAGTCCAGTGGGCCTACAGTTCGCACCTATGTCAATGCTACCTACAAGGTAGTCTACTAAATTTCTCTAAGCTTTCATGTATTTAATGTGTTTCATGTTACTGTCATTTCCATTTTTTTGTCATATTCCTCTCCCACCAGGCTTTCAACCGGTGTAAGAGAGAGGGCTTCTTTCTGAAAAGTGTGGACAATGCTCCCCTAGCAAAACGACGGAAGCTAAAGATGACAAGTACAGGTGTAGAGACGCGATGGAGTTCATCCTCCTCCTCTTCCTCTTCTTCCACTTCCTCTGCCTCTGCAGCAGCATCCAAAACACAGCCAAAGCAGACTGTGACCCCAAAGCAGAGCTAGCCTAAATAGCAGGGGAGAGAAAGTAGATAAATGAAGTGATATGTGGTCATATGGCAACAAGTCCTCCAGTAGTGACAAGAGTCACACAGATCCATACAAACACACTGAGAAACCAAAAGACTGGTTCAGATTAGTGGGGGGGTTTTTTTGGCTTTCAATACAAAATCGAATACTGCTTTTTTTTTTTAACAGCAAAACAGACTGATTCATCTTCCCCAAACCAAACAAGTGTTTTCCTTGAGTCGATGGAAGAGAAGATGGTAGAGATCTAGTCTGGCATCTTTAATATTTTCAGAAATCTGTGGCCTTGGAAAAAAGTTACTTATTCAGTATTCAATCACCATGATTTGGTGATCACGCACTAAAAGATACAAATGTACTTATTGTCCTTGTGGCTAAGAAACAGTGCCTGGCTATATAGGGTTAAAGGGAAAAAGGAGCCATAAATGAGCAGAAGCCATATATACAGCAAAGCACCCTTTGTAAATACACACAAATTTGCACAGAGCAAATGAACAGACCTTTCAAGAATTTGCAGACATAATTCTTTGATTGTTTCTAGATATTTTTAACATTCCCACACTTACAATGATTGGAAAAAAACAAAGGTTTGGCCACAAGTGCTGCGCCACATGTAGGCACTGTTATGTAAAGATAACAGTTTTTATAAAATGTGTTTAGGTTGGGGAAAAATGTTGTTTGCACTATTTATAGAGATCAGCAGTGATCAAATTGACACAATTCTGAAAGGACTGAGTGCAGAGAAATTCCTGTGTTGTGTATAATGTTATGAGACTGCATAGGGTGAATAATGCTGTAGTCAGAATGTTCCCTATTTGACACAGATTTAACTAGGTGTCGATCTACAGTCCAAACATCACTGTCTTTTCAGAACAGTTGCATCCCCAGGACACTACCAGTGCTACAGATCCCACTGAACACATGTGAAATGTGCTTTGGTAGGTTGCTCTGAATGCGTGTTTTCAGAATCTAGGTTTGACTTGGAAGAGGTCAAAGTGTATAGCAAGTGTCCAACTGTAGCTCCTGTAAAGAGATGACGGCCCAGAAGCAGTCATGATAGACAGTTTGATTTTATTGTCATACATGCTGTAAATTCCTTTGTCTGAAAATGTCTAGCATGCTAATCTATTGTGATGATGTGGAATGTTTTTCTATATTGTGGTGTCTTGGGCCCATTAAGGAACTGTCACTCAGTTTTTTTTTAATGCTAGTGCAGCTTAAGTGTAGATTGGTGTAAAATCCATTCTGGTGATTCTGAGTGCACAGTGCCTTGGGCTTGTGAATTTTAAAAGGGTATTACAGGTTGTATTGGCATGTTAGACCAGCACCAATGGCTGCCGCAAACACAGTCTGATTTGACACGATAAAGCTCAGCTTGTTGTTAAATGGCTGACCATTTGTCTTTTTACAGAAGTGGTTTTGAATCATTGTAAGGCTTCAAACTGTGCTATAGAATGAGACACTTATTCATGACGATTCTGGCCATCTTGCAAGATCTGTTGTAAATACTCATTCTTGCTTAAGGGCAAAAAAGAAACAAATAATGTAATGATTTAAATCTGACAACTGTTTTAATCGTATATTAGTATTCTGAAGTAGTTATTTTTATTGGACATTTTTTACATGTTGCACAGTCAGTTGATCAGTTAAACATATTTCAACTTTAAAGGGGCTTTCATTGATATTTATTAACTGTAATTGATTTTAATGCTGTGGTAATGGGATTATGATAATTTGGCTCCTGCTATGTACCAGCACCCTGTGTGTGTGTGTGTGTGTGAGACAGAGAGAGAGAGAGAGAAGGGGAGAGGGCGTGTGTTCCTGGGAGATTGGCTGTACTGATACTTCTGTATTAGATGAAGCATTATTGTTACTTACTGTATTATTGTTTGCTGCCCTTGTCTGTTTAAAAGTAACAGATTGTTAGTGTTTGAACCTTGATTTTTTTTTTACCTAAGAAACTGCTTTTTATTGGTGTTCACATTCTTTTGATGTAGTAAATGATTTTTCTTTCTTTTTGTTGAGCATTACTATTTTGCTGAGATGCACTGTCACTGATATCGTAACTGGGAGTTAATCTTTTGCACCAAGATTTTTTTGGCTGGTGCAAAATAAACATTGAATTTAAATGGATGGTTGTATGTTTTGTCATGAGTGTTGTAACAATGTAATGTTTAAATGATTGAGCTCAAGAGTGCTCATTGGTTTGAGCACTGTGAGCACCTGCTCCACTGAGATCCACATCCTTTATTAATATTGATGGTGAGAATTATTGGTGGTAAATTCAAACACAGTCAGTTAAATAAGACTGGTATGTGTAACCTCGCTAAAACAATGAGGGACTCCGTAGTTTTCTCTGGACCCCTACCCAATCTGACCAGTGATGACATGTTTAGCCGCATGTCGTCATTCAACCGCTGGTTGTCTAGGTGGTGCCCAGGAAATGAGATGGGCTTCATAGATAACTGGAAAACATTTAGGTGAAAACCTGGTCTGATTAGCAGAGACGGCATCCATCCCACTTTGGGTGGTGTGGCTCTCTTATCTAGAAATCTGGACGAGTTTGTTTTACAACCTAAATTATGACAACCCAGAGTTGAGTCCAGGATGCAGGGTCGCAGTCTTACACGCCTCTCTGCTGTCTCCTTGCAGCTGCTACCCACCCAACGCTCCCAGTACCCCATAGAGACTGTGTCTGTCCCCCGCCCACCTAAATTATATAAATCAAGAATCAACTCCAGAGGAGTTATTCATAAGAACCTAAGACGACTCCTCTTATAGTGGAAAGTAATAAGACAATCAAATGTGGACTATTAAATATCAGATCTCTCTCATCTAAATCTCTGTTAGTGAATGATTTGATAAGTGAACATCACATTGACTTATTGTGTCTTACTGAAACATGGTTACAGCAGTAAGAACATGTCAGTCTAAATGAATCCACGCCATCTAGTCACAGTAACTGTCACATCCCCCGAAACACAGGCCGAGGTGGTGGCGTGGCAGC
>NW_018127927.1:987030-997127 GCF_001952655.1 Monopterus albus
GTCAGAAGAGTTTTTCATAGCCTGGAAAGATAGTTTAATAACATATAAGAAAGCCCTTCATAGTGCCAGAACTGCATTTTATTCATCACTGATTGAGGAGAATAAGAACAACCCCAGGTTTCTTTTCAGTACTGTAGCCAGGCTGACAAAGAGCCACAGTGCTGTTGAGCTTAACATTCCCTTAGATCTCAGCAGCAATGACTTCATGAGCTTCTTTACAAATAAAATCACAACTATTAGAGAAAAAATTGGTCGGACCACTCCCACAGCTCTCGCAGATGTGCCATCTACTACAATGGCTTTAGAAACATCAGTGAGACCTCATTTATACTTGGACTACTTCTCCCCTATAGATCTCTCTGAGTTGACCTCAACAATTGCTTCATCTAAATCATCAACATGTCTCCTGGACCCCATCTCGACCAGGATGCTCAAAGACGTCTTTCCCCTAATCAACACATCCATACTAGATCTGATTAACCTTTCTCTATTAACAGGTTATGTTCCACAGGCTTTTAAACTTGCAGTAATTAAACCTCCACTCAAAAAGCCTACTCTTGACCCAGGTGTCCTAGCTAATTATAGACCAATATCCAATCTCCCGTTTATTTCTAAAATTCTGGAAAAAGCTGTTGCTAAACAGTTATGTGACCACTTGCACAAGAATGATTTGTTTGAGGATTTTCAGTAAGGTTTTAGAGTCCATCATACTGCATTGGTGAAAGTCACCAATGATCTTCTCTGTTACGGTTTAGTCCCCCTCACCAGGAGGGTGAGGGAGAACTGAGGTTGGACTCAAGATGGCTGACCCAGGTGCTAGTAAAAAACTTGTTGGTTGGGATTACAAAAAGGAACAGTCGAGGAACACATACAACCAGGGCTGAGCAAATACTGCTAGGGAGACCAGGATGACCAGGGGAGTAAACAGGCTAATGTCAGCGTGGAAGTCAAAATGACGTCTGATACATACCACAAATATAGGGCTGTAACGGGGTATGCAAGTTAGGTATGTTAAGTTAATGCTCCGGCGACGACGAAGCGTCTGCCAGAGGTATAAATAAGGAGGAAGGTAATCAATGAGATGCACCCCAGCTGTGCGCACTGACAAACGAGTCGCTAATTACTGAAAGCAACACAGCTGAGGTGCAGATCCCACAGGATCAAGAGAGCAGAGGAGAGAAAGGCGGAAGAGAGGCAGGTCATGCCAAGCGGACCTGACATTCTCCTAGCCTCAGATAAAGGACTTGTTTCCATACTTGTCCTCTTAGATCTCAGTGCTGCTTTTGACACCATTGATCACAGGATCTTACTGCAGAGACATGAACATGTTATTGTGATTACAAGAAGTGCACTAAGTTGGTTCAAATCTTATTTATCAGAAAGATTTCAATTTGTTCATGTTAATGGTGAATGTTCCACACAAACTGAAGTTAGTCATGGCGTTCCACAGGGCTCTGTGTTAGGTCCAATTCTCTTCACTTTATACATGCTCCCTTTAGGCAATATTATTAGGAAGCACAGCATACATTTCCATTGCTATGCAGATGATACTCAGTTATAGTTGTCTAGGAAGCCAAATGAATCAGATCAGCGGGTCAAACTTCAAGCATGTCTTAAAAACATAAGGGCCTGGATGACCTGTAACTTCTTACTTCTAAACTCTGACAAAACTGAAGTCACTGTGCTTGGTCCTGAAAATGTTAAATATCTGCTATCTAATCATATAGTTACTTTAGATGATATAGCTCTTACTGCATAGCTCTTACTGTGAGGAACCTTGGAGTCATTTTTGACTTTTTAACTTATTTCACCTGTGCAATATTGCGAAAATCAGGAGCATCTTGTCTCAAAGTGATGCTGGAAAGCTGGTCCATGCATTTGATACTTCCAGGCTGGACTACTGTAACTCTTTACTATCAGGATGTCCCAATAATTCCCTAAAAAGCCTCCAGTTAATCCAAAATGCTGCAGCCAGAGTACTGACAGGAACTAGCAAGAGATCATATCTCTCCCATATTAGTTTCTCTCCACTGGCTCATCATTGTTTTCACTTTTCTTCACATTCTCCTTCTTCTCTTTTATTTGTTTCTCCTGCTCTTTTTTAAAGTTGTTCTGCAACTGTTCCCTTGTTTTCATCACAAGCTCCTGAAAAGAAAAAAGCAGTATTTTTCATTCCATATCTGTCAGGTTTGCCCGGCTGCACCTTCCTCTCTTCTCTCTTTCTCGCCCTAGTCTGCTTCCTCACACTGATTCTCTTGATTAGACACACCTGCCCTGATTTTCCTGACACTCTTCAGCTGCGCCTCCTTTGTCACTTCTTATTTATACTCGGCTTAACCATCACTCCCTTGCTAGTTCTTTCTCTGTCGTCAGCCTCCCTTAGAGTATGTTTTGCTTATTCTCTTGATTCTTTGTATGTTGGTTATTCCTAGCGTCTTTTTCATATTTGGACCTCTCCTCTGGATCCTGGCACCCTCCGCTCCACCAGCCACCATCACAGGTCGATGCACAGTCTCCACATTAACTGAACCCTCTGTCACCTCCTCAGTCTACCGGATCTCCAACTCGACCAGCCCAGGAGTGACTCCTACCCCTGCAGCCCGGCCCATCATCACTCCACAAACAAAAACTCCTGCTTCCACTGGTCAACACCCGGTTATTCATACCTTCATTTTTGTATATATTATTGCACTATTCTTAGCACTGTTAAATAAATCCTCACTTGCACCGAAGCCAGCTTCCTGGGTCTGTTAATTTCTCCGCTCGCTCACATTTTGTGTCGAGCGATCCTAACAATATCCAAAAAATCTCAGTTCATCTAACACAAGCAGTTAGAAACCAACAAACTAAAACAGTCAGCTGAGGTGTCATACCTGAAGCTCTTTGTTCATGAAGGAGAGGAAACTGATCTGTTCATCAGTCTACTTCACCTCCTTCCTCCTGAGCAATTCCTCACAGACGTTTCTTCTCTTCTTGTGCATCCTGGACTGCTCTCTTCCAACTTTTCTCTGCAATTCAGCTCCTACTGCAGGCTCACCCCCACAACATCACACCTGGCCTTCCACTGCTCTTCACTGCTCTGTAACTCCAGGTCTTTCTGTGCCAGCTTGGCCAGGCACTCCAGGTGGGCTCTGGTGTGAACCCACCGTTTTCTGGTGATGAGGAGCTGAAGTTTTTATTTGACCTGATTCTGTCCTTTCTCTAGGAGGCCAACCTGCTCCTTTAGAGCCCTGTTTGCCTCCTTGAGGGACTTTATCTCAGTGATGGCAGAGCAAAGAATATTTCTGAGGCCCTGCATAACTGAGTTTTCAGCAAGCTGGTCAGTGTACTACAGATACACTGCAGCCTGTCAGTGCTGTTTTAGGGCACAAAAGGCAGCTCTGAACAGCTTTGGTCCAAATGCCTGTAAATACAAACACCTGTAGTTTTTAGTTAAGATACAGTCACATCCTCTCACTCAATACAGCTGAAACTACTGTTGTCTAACAACTCAGATTCAAACATATTCTACAAACAGCATACATTTCTATAAAACAGACTATTTAAAGTGTTCAGTTTCAGTTGAGATAGTTTGGGTTTCAGTTTAGATTAAATGATTAAAGTTGTGACACTAATCTATGAAAGCTGGAGTTCGTCAGAGTTGTAGCACATTCTGATACAGTAGTTAAAGTCAATGATGTTCAAATTGTAGACATAGATATAATCAATCATTGTTTTGTTAAATAAGTTTGAGTACAGAAAAACACTAAGTGATTTTTTTTCTTAAAAGTAAATGAAGATTACAAATCACACTGTTAATATAGGTGAACAGATTCAAACCATCAGACCCTTCACTTGTGTGACTACTACTACTACTACTACAGTATAACTATTCTCATCTCTTAGGATGGGACATCGCAGAGACTTCATATTTTTAATAGGATACTACCACTCCAAGTCACCAGAAACAGGACATTTTTATCTATTTGCTTGGTTTTAGTATAGAATCACGTTCCCCACTATTTGCAAAGGTTTGGTTTTTGATGACAATGTTATTGTAGCCTACCACTTTGCTTCATATCCTTCAGACTATGAATAGGCCTGTGTGAGGTGCTTGACACAGAAAATGCAGACCTTTGGCCCAAATAGGAGTTTATAAAAACAATGAATCATAAATGCAGTACCCAAAGGCAGGCTTAATCCTGCAGACAGTTGGCAGGGCTGTAAGGTACTGCTGAGCTTTATTCTACATTCATTTATCTCTGGTCTTCAAGTTGATCTTGATATTCCTGATCATCATGGCTGTTAAAATCTTTAACTAAAAATATTTTCACAGTTTGTAGTATGAATGTGTTAGGTGGCGGGAACAGGAACAAGATGCCTGATGAAGGTCATCAGGCATGGTCTGCACACTACCTGATGGTTCAGCCTACTTTTCTCCATCCTGTTATTTCTGCTTCCACTGAGCCTATAGTAAAGCGGAGCTGCTTAACAATAATATATGATCACTGCCGTAATGATATGTCTGACTGTCATATATTTTTTGTGCTGCTAATGTTACTGCATATCTGTACTGTTTTTTCTGTACAAGTAAATTAAAGCTTATTTTCCAGCTTTTCTTACATTACAGTAAGTTCTATTACTCTTCTCATCAGCCATACACTGAAGTAGATATATACAAACCAGATCAGGCAGCTTTTCTCCTGCTGGAGGACAGCCAAAAATATTCCATGCTCTGTAACAAGTTTAATATACTGTTAGGTGGCTGCTGTGTGCTGTTCTAGGCCCTTAGTGTCTTGTTTGATCTGTCCCTGTCAGGTGTCCCTTCTCTCATCTTTTATGTATGATGGTAGTATGACAGTGTGCTCAATAGAGATCCAAATGCTTAATGCACTTACTTGATTATTCTATAAATGTACTAATCTAAATGATGTGTTACATGACACATGTCTATGACCCTATTATGTGCTATGTTTTCCCACCAGGCCACATGAATGTTTGAAACATTCAGAAGGAGAGAGAGCAATTAACAGCACAGGACACAAAGAACATGACACAGTCAACACAAGATGGACAGAAGATGAGACAGCGTCTGTCTAATCATACAAGGCCTACATCCTAGCCTGCAGTCTGAGGTGTTAAGTCCTGATGAAAGCGCTAATGACAATAATGCCAAGCTGAGTAAAACAGAGATGATTTTGTGTTGGATATGAGAAATTATAATATAATACATAAACATCAGGTTTGCAGTCTACATTAATACAGCCATGCTAACATCTGTGAGGCTGCATTTTGGCGCAAGGGTTCTTTGAGGTAAATGCTAGCATCAACATGCTAACACGCTCATAATGTCAGTTCTAGCATGCTAATGTTTAGCATGAACAATGTATACCATGTTCACCATATTAGTTTAATGTGTTAGTATGCTGTCTTAAAGTGGAGTCAAATGGAAGGTCATTTATTTTTCAGGTATTTGGTGGACTAATTATAATTTTGACCTAATGGTGGTACTAGAGTAAAAGTCAAGGGATCAACAAAAGCAATAGAAATTGTTACTGCTGGGGTCACAAATGTATGCAACAAATTTTATGGCAGTCTATGACCAAATTTGTGGACGGACAGACAAACACTGCCATCCTTAGAGTGACACAAGGTAGTTTTATGTTGGTGATGGTGATGCATTTGGTAACACAAAAGCAAGGAGAAGCCAATAAAACTGATTGACATGCTTTGCAGGCTGCTTATTGATTGTTGGCAGCAGATGAATCCACTGCTGAGCCTCTGGGCTAATCAAACTCTTCGCATCACATATTCTACAGACTGTGTGCTGCAGCAAAGACTGCTGTTACTGGCATGGCAACCCTTACTAACAGCTACACTTTCTGAAGGGCAATAGCGGCAAATTACAGCAGCTGTGTCCTCGTTGTGTTCTTTTCCGTGTTTTTATGAATTCCTGTTCTTATGTGTCTGTTCTTATGGTTATGTTGGTTGTTCTCTATTGCTGCTGTAACACAGAAATTTCCCCACTGTGGGATCAATAAAGTACCTACTCTACTTACTCTAGTTTGTCTTCGAAGGAAGAAGCCAATGTTTACTAAAAATCACATTTTCATACAGAACAAAAACGAAAGCTAACAAACTGTGGACATTGGAATCTAAAACTATATTCAAATTTTGTAAGGAATAAAAATAACAGTTCTGCAGACACTCTTAAATGTGCCATAAAAGCTGTTGCTAACTTTCAAGTTACAATCTGCACTTTATTAAAAATGCAAAGTGTTATGGTTCCTCATTGTGTGAGACCTTAAAGCTTTAAGAACTAAAGCAAAAAAAATGTGATATTATACTAAAACCATGTCTTTTCTGAAGTAAATAATTATGGGAATGTATCTGTAGTCTAGCCTAAGCTTTAAGTTAGAAACTGTGCAGGTTTTAACTGATGAGTGTGCTTAATGAAACATTTAACAAGCATTAACATTAAAATCTATGGTTCATTATGATATATATATGTCAACATGCTGCCCATAAAGAAGCCAGCATGCTCAATTAGGTCACTGATAAGTTTAATTAACTGACGCTGTCCGTGGTCCTGAACACTGCACCATAAGTTCCATACCACCGGGGGTCAGCAAGGTGCTTGGCACCAACAGCACAGCTCACAATTAACAACTGAGAAGCAATGGATAACAGGAATATAATGTGTCATTACGCAATTAATTAAATCAATCCCCAGGTGGATAATTTGCACAGAATAATTCTAATAAATTGAGCATGACGAAGACGGATTTGGATGGAACACTTGCTCAAAATCATCAATTACAATCTGTATAGCTTGGAGGTGACCCAAGAACAGAGCACGTTTTCTTCAGCCAGCAGTGTGCTCACATAACAAGCATTTCGCAGTAGCATCCATTGTGCTACCGGAATGTACTTATCAGTGAGTTTCTTCAACAGATCATGCAGATTTATTTCTTAGATTTTACTGTTAAACAGTTCAACAGTGGAAAAAATGTTTTGACATGTTAATGGGATCCTCAAATATCTTTAGTTTTTTGTGTTGCTTTATCAGGGTAAATTAATGCCTCAACAAGAAATCAAAAGAGAACATTAAACACATTACATTGTTTACTATTACTGTCATCAGTAAATCTCCAAAATGAAGTTTAGAACTAGAGGACTATGAATTTTTATTTCAGTCTATGTTGCTGATTTGAAGAAGTTTCATTAACCCCAGGGGCAACACATTTTCATTGCTTACAGCTTCTTTTAATTAAAGTTAGCAATAACCAGTTAAGAAGTCTTTACCTGGTGGTGACAGTTTCAAAATTAACAGCTAGATGTAACTAATTTTGGAGCTACTCAGTGAATCCTCTGTTACCATATGCACAGTTAGACAAACTGCTCTGTGAGCTGCTGAGTGCATCTTTGGCCAACAACCTTGCATTGGAAGACAATCCTTTGTTGTGTATGTCTACTTCCTACTACTCCTCCTTTTTTGTCTTGTTCTGATTCAATGGCATTTACGCAAGCAACTCTTAATTTAGCAGTAGCTAACATCTGAATAGATCACAGACAACCGTCTCGTGTGGTGCACACAGAGCTGCTTTCATTAAATTATGTAGGGCAACCAAATAGATATTGGAAGGATAAAGAAAAATATTTATACAGTAGCATATTTCTTTGGTAAATTGGGAGGGTATCAATGAAGCTGACATATTTAGAAAGAAAAAAACTGTGAACTTGAAATGTCTTATATGTTAACTGAGTGCTGTTTGTGTTATGAGTATATACAAGGTGTGTAGCAGATAGAAAGATCTTTACTTTGTGTTTCTCTTTGCCCTACATCCTCTCACTTCTATTGTAAAAGAGCCTTTACCACTAACTGACAGGTTCTCAGAGCACAGAAACTATGTATTGATTCAGCTGCTAAAAAGGCATTTTCAGTTCACATTCCATTTAAACAGCCTCTCCTACAATTTTTACTCCACCAAATCCATTAACCTCTGGTGCTCATCACCCCTCTCACTGTCTGTTAACCCCATCTGCTTTATTCTCCTCCCACCATTTCTGGTTTCAGCTGAGAAATTACCATCACTTTCCCACACACATCCATCTTTAGGCATAATTGTGTAGTGATATAAATACTACAGTAATCTTAGGTGTGTTGTGAAGATGCAAAACCACCAGCTGCAACATCTGCAGCATGGCGTCCCTGCCAATGTGAATCACTTTAACAAGCCTGTTATAGATTCAATCTGCAGTGTGTGCAAACAAATAATTCAAATCTTAAAAACGATAAACATTATAATGAGATTTAAAAAAATGACATTAGACCTTCAGTAGAACAAACCTGAAAAAATGAGGAGCTTTTAAACATGCTGAATATGTCAAGCTGAGGGTGTGTGTTTGGCTTAAAATGAGCTTTCACAAGAGGAGGATGGTGCAGAACAAAATGAAAGAGGGGAAAACCAGGGAGGTGCAGTTGGTATGATTTCTCAAACATTTGTGTAATATAAATTACAATGTGTATCTGGCTCTCTGGCATTGGTAAGTGATCCTCCTTGGTATCTTACCTGCGGGGCTGTGAGCGATTTATTAAAAAGTCATTCTAAATCAGCTTGTAATGCTCAACCCTTTCAAGAAATCTTAATGGATCCCAGCCTATCTCTGACAAGGTTAAGCACTTGGGGAGACAGTCTGAAACATTAATAGACTCGATTATGGAGAGATATGAATATTAACCAACAGCAGATTCAACCGGCACATTAGAAAAGGTCATGGATAAATACAAGTATTCCAGATATGCTAGAGACAGCTTGACAGCTAGAGAATATGTCTGAAGTGTGTAGCCTTATCATCAGTCCTTCATAAGCTTTTGTATTGCACTATAATTAAACAGACACAAACAGGTGAGAAGCAGTCTAAAGTCTAAAGCATTATCTGTTGCCACCAACCCTCAACATTAACAAAGGCACAAAACCAAAATAAGCAACATTCTGTTGACTAAAGATCATCAAAGCCACCATACTGTTGGATTACCATTCAAAAGGCTGCATAGACTATAAAATGCCACATGGACTATGTGTCCTTCAGATGACACCACTCAGAGGATAAATTTAGCCTCATTAACAATGAATAGTCAAAGCAGAGGAATTTGTGGTACAGTTTCATGACATGAGATTATCTGAATAATGTATTGTCTTTGTTTGTTTGGTGAGGAGTGTCTTTAAAGTCTGTGGGGGTCTGTGTCATGATTCGGTTCCGCTGCTTCCCGTCCGGTTTTTATTTTGACGTTATTTCCTGTTTTTGTTTCACCTTAGTTTCGGTCTTTTTACGTTCTTCATCACTCACATTAGTTTTGCTTTGCCCTCTTGTCTCGGACTGCCACAGTGTATGATATCGGACTTCCCTCTAGACTACGTATTTTGGATCACCTCTGTTGGATATGTTTGCTGGCTCTGACCTCGGACTGTTAAGGACATGTGAGTTTTGTGTTTTCACCGTGTCTTGTATGGTTTTCTTTTGTTCAATGTTAGTTTTCTTAATAAAGAGATGGTTTTGTTTTACACTTCCTCGTCTGGCCATTTAATTGAGTTCACCTAACACTTTTCAGCTGCATTACGCGCACCGTTTCTGACAGGTCTGTTCGTTCACTGGGTCTGTTCATATCCATCTTTAATGTTGTACTCCCTGTGTATAATGAATAAATATATTCTGAACATGCTCACAGATGCCAGGGAACCCAACATGCTTAAGTTGACATCCTGACATACCAGGAGTATTTTTAGTGCTTCTTGTAAGTGGAATGAGATCTTGGCTGGGATTTTTCTGAATATTATGTTTACACATTCACAGTCAAAGCTACATAAAGCTCATGGTGTGCAGCCAGGTTTTCCTCATGTAAACTGACTTTATGTACTATAAGGAATCTCCGGGGTACCAAATGTATTCTGATTTGAAGGAAACTGGGTTTAAAATGATGCACAAGAAAGTTATTGTGCTTGGGCCTGAAAACCTTAAAAATCTGCTGTCTAATCATATAGTTACTTTAGATGACATAGCTCTTGCCTCCAGTACTACTGTGAGGAACCTTGGAGTCATCTTTGATCAGAATATGT
>NW_018127927.1:997630-1002122 GCF_001952655.1 Monopterus albus
TATGCTGCTATAGGCCTAGGCTGCTGGGGTGCCCCATGATGCTCTGAGTTTTTTTCCCCTCCCCTCCTGCTCTCCTCTCCTCTCCTCTCCTTCCCTCTCCTCTCTCTCCCTATGCTTCTATATGCCTCCATTACACATTACTCACTTTGTGCCCCCTCTCTCCCGTAGTGTGTCCTCTCTCTCTCTCCCTGTACCTTTCTGCAGGTTGCCCTGGCCTTGGAGCTCTACGTCTCTGATGAGCAGTCACCAGCCACATCGACCTGATCAGTGTTTGATTGTTGTGTCTTGTTGCTTTTCTTCTTTTGTCTCTCCTCTATCCACTCACCCCAACCGGTCGAGGCAGAAGGCCGCCCACCAAGAGCCGGGGTCTGTCGGAGGTTTCTTCCGTTAAAGGGAGTTTTTCCTCCCCACTGTCACCAAGTGCTTGCTCAAGGAGGATTTGTTGGGTTTTCCCTATGTAATAATATTGATAACAGTAAGGTCTAGACCTTACTTTGTAAAGTGTCCTGAGATGACTTTTGTTGTGATTTGGTGCTATACAAATAAAAATTTGAATTTGATTTGACAACAACAACAACAAAAAAAAAAAAACATGATGAGAATGGTAGAGGATTTCACTTAAAGAAGGCATCAGCAGCTTTGCATGGAGATTGTGTCAGGGCCGCTCGGTGCGACCTGCCTCTCTTCTGGCTTTCTCTCTGCTCACTCTTTTTTACAGGATCGGTGCCTCAGCTGTGTTGCATTCTGTAATTAGTGACTTGTGGGTTGTCGTGCACAGCTGAGGCACATTATTGTAATTACTTTCCGACCTTATTTATACCTCTGGCAGACGCTCCATCGTTGTCGGCGCATTACTGAAAGAAGTACATAACTATGTATACAGATACGTCTTTTAGATTTCCACGCTGACCGTTCCTGTGCTGTGGATTTCTTTTTTGTTCCCCAGTCCTCCTGATTAGTTTGTCTATTCACCTGTCCATCCTGATCCTCCTATTCTTCTGGTTCTTGCCGTTAGTTTGTCCACTCACCTGTTTGTCCTGGTCTTCTCAGCCGTCTCTGCCCTACCCTGTTTTTGTACTGTCCAGCCTCATTATGCTACATACATTGACTCTTTTACCTTGTTTGATTTTTTCCATTAAATCACCTTTTTTTTCCACTAGCACCTGGGTCTTGCACATTGAGTCCTACCTCAGTTCTCCCTCACCCTCCTGGTGAGGGGGACTCAACCATAACAGATTGTGAATGCCCAGTCTGCCATTTAGAACACAGGGCTTTGAAAAGGACAACTTGTCATGCATTATTATGTCTATCTATGATCTGGGTCAAGCCCTTGTAATGCATGAGTGCAGGCACATACAAAACCCGCACAAAGCTACACAGGACCACCATCTCAGAGTAGACAATCAAGTCCATTGTGAAGTGAGCACTGCTCTTATAATGGTCTCTATGTTGATCTTAGCTGATGTGTATGTGTACAGCAACCAATAGAGCACCTCCAGCTATCACTCAGGCCTTACAGAAGCAATGCATTCATTGGCCACATGTGCTGCAGCTGCCACAAGCTGCTGAGGGAGACCGGCCTTATGTGAAAACAGAGAGGAACACAGCGGTTGTATAGTAAAGGCAGAAATTTGTGTAGGGGTAATGTCATTATTAATTTAGTTCCTTATGTGTTGCCTCAAAGTTATTTTCATGTATTATTCCTGGACTCCCTTGCATAGATTGTACAAACAGATACACACTCCTCATGTGTGGTGAAGGTATATATTTAGTATTCCGAATGTTCAGTAGCTTGCTTGACCAAGTTAAGTATCTGGCAAAGAATGCTGTGATTGCACAATCCAGCACTTTTATGTTTTAGTTTGTCCATAAATACAAAACAAAAGGAATTATATTCTGAATGCTGATAAGCTATTTGTTGATAATAACTGGTGGTGTCTGTTTCTTATTGTCTAGATAGGCTAACAATGAAATTACTTCCTGTGGAGCCACAGTCTAATGTTAAACAGCGTATCCCTGCTGTTGACCAAAAACACATCAGCAAGCTACAATGTTGTACTGGGTGACATGTTCTATCGTCATGTGTAGAGTGTAATGCTGTGGAACATACAATTTTTTTTTATGGCACTAAATGTGCATTCATTCACACTTGAAAGTAATCCCCAAGAAATGCACCATTTATTTCTGTTTCAGTACAAGCTGTTTAAAACAAGAAAATTACCACCGGGCCTTTTAAAAAAATAAAACTATACATTTGTGAGCATGTTTTAAAGATTTACATCGTTGGATAAAAACAAATGTGCTCTAGTGCCACAGACAGGATAGAGAAGCTTGAAAGTACTAAGAGATGAACTAATATAACCCTAGTGTTGATTTTGGTCATGGACATTGACAGTAAAAAAATTATTGACCACTGGCAGCCTGATCCTTTGTCACTGTGGGAACAACACCCAACTTCTCTGATTTCAGACTTTAAAAAGTACAGTAAGCAAAGCCAACACTGAGATGGCAGATGTTGCACTGGGCAAGACAGATGAGAAAGGTTTGACAGAAAATGAACAGTAACAGCCAGAGCTGCTCTCCCAGGTTGGCATGAAGCCATTCACTGCACCAGGGAGCTGCAGCTCTGACCTCCTTGCAATCTTGAACGCTGTTCTGCCTCCTTCTGCCATAAAACCATTTTATTTTGGTTAGTAGAAATAAAGTATAGTATTGCACTCTTGACCCCCAGCCCACATGTGGAGCAGATCACCAGCGTTGTGGCACCGGACAGTGAAGGCTGTCAGTGGCATTGAAACAGTTCCCTCAAAAAAGTAATAGATTCCTGTCCCCTACAATGCAAGACTAATTTTTGCTGTTAACATACAAAGTAGCATCCTGCTATGCATGTACCTTCTTATTTCTCCCAGAATAACATATTACATATCTATTTATTACCTGTTGTTCAGTTAATGCCAGAAACTTAAGGTTATTTCATTATTTCTGCAGGCAAACATCACTTCTTGATTCATATACAGATTACCTGGATAGTTCTCTGCTTCTTGTTACTCGTGTCCAAATGCCAAAGAGTACATAAAGCACTGAAGTTAAAAAAGTAGCTATAAAAAAGAATAGCTGTTGCTTGATAATATTAGAGATCATTGTTTGATAAATTACTTTTACTTTAATCTGCACTCATTTTTTTCACCTGTTTTTACCCCAATATAAACAGCTTTGCTGTCAGGTTTGCCCGGCTGCACCTTCCTCTCTTCTCTCTTTCTCGCCCTAGTTAGCTCCCTCACACTGATTATTTTGATTAGACACACCTGCCCTGATTTTCCGACACTCTTCAGCTGTGCCTCCTTTTGTCTCACTCCTTATTTATACTCAGCTTACCCATCACTCCCCTGCTAGTTCTTTCTCTGTCGTCAGCTCTCCCTTAGAGTAGTGTTTTTGCTTATTTCTCATTGTTCTACGTATGTTGTATATTCCTAGCACATTGTTCTACGTATGTTGTCTATTCCTAGCCTCTCTCTTCATCTTTTGGACTTCTCCTCTGGATCCTGGCACCCTCAGCTCCACCAGCCACCATCACAGGTCGATGCACAGTCTCCACATTAACAAAATCATTACTTGCACCGAAGCCAGCCGCCTGGGTCTGCTGATTTCACCACTCGCTCACATTTGTGTCAAGTAAACCTAACATTTCCCCCCACCGGAAAGCTGCCAGATTGTTGTCTTGACTCCTGATCAGACTTTCCAGTGTTCTTGTTTTTTTGTGATTCCTGTTGTGACCTCGAACTGTTTTTTGACCATTGTGTTCTGCCTTGCTCTCCTGCTTCGGACTGCTTTCTGTGTATGGATTATCGGACTTCCCTCTCTGACCTCTTGTTTGAGGATTCCTTGGCTGTGTAAGTTTGCTGTGCTTCGTGTTTTACGTAGTTCTCTGTATCATTTTGTTGTCCGTGCTCTTATTAAAGAGACAGGGTTTTACTTATCCTCATCTGGCTATATAATTGCGTTAACCCCTTGACATTATCGGCAGCTTCACCCACCGGCTCCCTGACACTGTCCCACTTTTCATCCCTGTTTCACCTGCTTCTAACCTGTGGAATCACCCAGCCACTATTTAAGCATGCAGCCTGTGCTTATTCCCTGGTAGATTGTCAACATAGATGTGCCTCTTGTGACAGTTCATCCATTATCTATACCACTTATTTCTGAATAGGGTCACAGAGGGGCTGGAGCCAATCCCAGCTGACACTGGGTGAGAGGAGGGGGAACACCCTGGACAGGTCGCCAGTCTATCACAGGGCTGACATGTAGACAAACAACCACACACACTTACATTCACTCCTACGGGCAATTTAAATGATGAGAAAAAAAAACTGCAAATTGTCCAGGTAAGATTTATGAAACTAGTTAGTTGTTTTGGTTTGAAACTAAATTCTGGTTTAGTCCTCTGGCTCATTCTCCAGTGTTAGTATTTGTGAAGCTATTAAGCTAATGTTTG
>NW_018127927.1:1002566-1003682 GCF_001952655.1 Monopterus albus
GAATATATCCCATCATCTGAAGAAGACCCCTGCAACACAAACAGCAATGATGGGAATCCTGATGACAGCGGCGACAATGAAGATGAGGGTAGGACAGTGGTTACAGTGAAAACCTGCCACAAGGGTCAAAAAAGAAAGTGGGACAAGCGTCATTACTGTGTATACTGCAAAAAAAACACAAAGTAAAATGGCACGGCATCTGAGGCAGAAACACAGCAGTGAAACAGAAGTGGCCCTAGCAATGTGCCTTCCATCAACATCAAAGAAGTGTCACCAAACATTTGAGCAACTACGTAGGAAGGGAAATTATTATCATGACATTGAGGTATTGCAAAAGGGTAAGGGCGAGATAGTAACCTATAGACAGTCATCAAAACATGCAAATGCAGAAGATTATTTGCCATTTGCTATAAAAAAGAAATGATCCCACTCACAGAAGATGTGATGAAGCTGCATCAAGTATTGGAAGTCCACAGCAGAGGAGGCAAAAGTGAAACTCATGGAAGCGCCTAACCCTAAAGCATACAAGATTCTCATTGAGTGCCTTCTCTCACAAATCATAGTTTTCAACCGAAGATGGCAAGGTGAGGCAGCAAAATTGCCTCTGTTGACCTATAGGAGCAGAACCAAATGAGGACATTATGCAGTGCCTCTCAAAACTGGAACAAGATTTGAGTCATGAGTTTACCAGGTTGGTGATAAGAGGGAAGAGAGGCAGTAAAGTACCTGTGCTGCTGACCAGCGAGATGACAAAATCACTTGATTTCCTCATTGAGCAAAGGGGTGAGGACAATGGCATTTTGGGTAGTAATGAGTAAGGCAGCATTCGGATTCTCATCTCCGAGGTTCAGACTGTTTGAGGAACTATGCAGCTGCAAGTGGGGCAAGGAAGCCTGAAACACTCACGTCAACCCACCTGAGGAAACATGTGGCTACACTTAGTCAGATAATGAACCTGAAAGAAAATGAGTTGGACCAACTTGCCAAATTTATGGGACATGATATTCGTGTTGATTGTGAATACTATCGCCTTGTTATGGTTTGTCCTCCTCACCAGGAGGGTGAGGGAGAACTGTGGTAGGACTCAAGATTGCAGACCCAGGTGCTAGTAAAAAA
>NW_018127927.1:1003806-1005370 GCF_001952655.1 Monopterus albus
GTAGAACTGGTGAACGAAAAGGAAATCCACAGCACAGGAACTGTCAGCATGGATATCAAAATAACATCTGGCTAACCTCATAAAAAAACATATAAAGAGATCCACAGCACAGGAACTGGAAGGAAGTGACATCTCTGTCAGGCAAAGATCAATTATGATTTCTGCTATGACTGCAAACTCAACACAGCATCCTTTATTCAGTGGATTAGGTAAGTCTAGCTAACCTCATGGAAAATCATACAAGGCGAGCCACAGCACAGGAACTGTCAGCGTGGAAATCAAGATGACGTGCCTCACATACCACAGCTATAGATATAGGTAAGTTAGGTATATAGGTATAAGTTCTGTTAATGCTCCGGCAACGATGGAGCGTCTGCCAGAGGTTAAAATAAGGTAGGGAAGTCATTACAGTAATGCACCTCAGCTGTGTGTGACAACCCATGAGTCACTAATTACAGCAAGCGACACAGCTGATGTGCTGATCCCACAAAAAGGAAAGAGCAGGAGAGAGAAAGGCAAAAGGGAGGCAGGTCGCGCCGAGCGGACCTGACACTTCGACTCAGAATTTTTCTACAATTCACACTTCTGAAATATTTAGCTTTATTTTGAAAATTTTCCCCCATTCAAAATAATGGGAAAATTGTACTTCAGATCAAAACAGGTGGTTTGTCTTCTGAAGTTAGAGCTTTACAAAAGTCTCAAATCAGTGAAAGTGACACAGAAGTCTTCAATGAGAAGTCTTTGGAACCAGCTCAAGACTCCTATGGTATGAAGCCATCGAAGCTGTTACCTTGAATATCAGCTTTTGTTCCCATCTATAAATGACAGAAAGTAACTAAATGTCCATCCTGGTTACTTCTTTTCTTTAATTGTTCTCCAAATGCAAGAGGTCAAAGATGGCATCTGAATCATCTGAAGTGTCAGACGGTATGAACACGTTTTGGGTCATGCGAGGAGCACTGTGGAATGAAACCTTGCATTATGTGATAAGACAATGATTCGTGGTTAATAGTGAGGTGACGCGTTTTTCTGCTGCAGAAGAATCAGACATGCTGACTCAACAGGCCTCAGCTACAGGACCATCACACAAGCTCAAAAGGACAGAGAAAACAGGTACTGCTCAGTTCTCAGACTTGAGTAGTGTTAATTACAGTAGATGTGGATTAACAACACATTACAAATTAGATCACCAGATAAATTTTTGATTTATCAATATTGAGAATGTCTATCACATTTGTCATTTCTATTTCAGCTGTGGACCTACAGTTACTCAGAAAAAAACAAATGCTAGCATAGGCCGTGGAGTTCTGCAGAAAAAGCAGCGGTGTGGCAACAACTGGGGCAGTGCATCACTATGCAAAGAGTTCCTGGTAAAGAGGTCTGCCTCAAGGCACTTGAAGCAGAACCAGCACTGGGCAGTCGCAACTGGAAAGATGTAAAGAATAATGTCCACAACTCCATTATGTCTCAAAAAAAAGGAAATTTTTGTAGTTCATTTTTAATTTATGTTGTGCAAATAAAACCAGTTGTGACTAATTTCGTGTGCTAAATTGTTTATCAAGCT
>NW_018127927.1:1005566-1011508 GCF_001952655.1 Monopterus albus
CTGCTCTGCAATAGGCTCCGGTCCTCACACGTGTAGAAGAAAAAGATTTTTTTTATTTCGAGTTTTCTGAATTCTAAGGTGACATTCTGACTCTCTATTGCCACCTCATGATAGATTTGTGTTTTGCACCATTGAAGTTATAATAGAAGTGGTGGCCCTCACAACGAAGTCACAGAAGGTGGGCCACACAAAGGCACAAAGACGTGTGTGTATATATATATATATATACATACAGTATATACTGTACATACACTGTCAAATCCCATGAACAAAGAAAAACAAAAGTGTTTTAGTCTAATTCTTACATTCCAACTACACTTTTACTGGCTTGTCTGTGGTACTTTAGCCCAATGTCTACACATTCCTTTTGAACAAGTATTTCTGTTTAAAAAGTCATACAGGTATAGTAGTGTGTTTTTAAGGATAAAAAAACAGGTGGGCATTGTCGTATTGTTTAGAAAATGTCATTTCAAAAGGAAGAAATGGTGCATTTGTCAGGGAGAATTTTCCGCAGCTGATTAATGCACATATGGTGCACTAGTCAATAAAGTATTTACTGTAGCAGGATGGTGTACTGCATATGGGTTTGATTCATGATGAGAATAATTAAAAATATAGGCTTCAGTAGTACTGCAACTGACCTTCCACCACATGTTGACACTGTGCCCAGACACCTTAACCCAGATTTCCTCCCATCTTCCTTTTATTTCCTGTTTGACCTGCTCGCCCTGCTGTGCCAGGCGCTCTGTGCCAAGAATACTTCATACCTGCCTCTGCAGGGTACAAATGATGACTGCGATGTGGATTTAGGGATGTCAATATTTGGTTGCACCTTGGCAAATCCTGGGGAGAAAATGCCACTTGGTAGAAGAAAAATAACTGGAGCGCCGACTTATGACTATAACTTCCCTGCTGCAGACTGAAGGAGTCCAGCATGCCAGTAATTCCCAGGACAGATTAACGTAGGAGACCCACATCACTTTTGTTTTGTTACTGTTAGTTTCTTGATGCTTTTCTTTTCTCTTGAGGCAGATGGCTGCCGACCCTGAGCCTGGTTCCGTCAGAGGTTTCTTCTAAACACTATTGCCAGGTACTTGCTCAAGGGGGATTTGTTGGGCTTTTCTCTATAATACCATAAGGCACCTTGAGATGATGAGATATTGTGATTTAGCAATATATAAATTGATTTTGTACCCACAAGGACAAACAGAATGTACTGATCAGTTATGATTTATTAATATGCATGTCATTGCATTTTAGTTGAATTTGACAGCTGCTCCAGGTTTGAGTGCTCTGATTCAGTTCATCTAGTCAAAAGGACTGTCATCATGTTATAATGGATCACTACCCTTTGCAGTGCGGTTAGATGGCTTGTTGATTGCATGAATGGAGAAGAGGAATATTCTAATCTAAAAGGAACACTTTAACTCTTTCATTCCTTCATGCTTGTTTTTTTCCTCCAGTTTAATTGCTAATTGCCATAGTTTACCCATCTGTTTCTATTTTATTTATATTAATGGAACATGTAGCCAGATGAATGTTTAAAAAGGGAGAGTGAGCACTGAAATGTCTGTGTAAATGTCAGAGAGGGAAATTATATTTATAGTTTGAGGCAGAATGTGATATGGTTGGAAAGCTGTCATTGTTACAGGTCTCACAAAACCCATTTACTTTAACATGAATGTAAAATTTACTATAAATGCTTTCCCTCAATTTTATCTCATTGGATGGTGTGATAGGCAGGACAAATGCAAGTTCAGTTCCTTAATCTTCACACTATAGTAATTTGCTAAATGTAAATATGTTTAAGATGAAGAAAGCTTTGAGCCAGTTGTGGTAAAATGGGTTGTGATATGACCCAGTGTTGCAAGCTTCCCAGACCATACACTAAACTTAGTATCCACAAACTATTTTGTGATTGTGTTTTATGAGGTACTTGCATTGAGTCTTGGGGGTTTTGTGGAGAGTTACTCCAATGATTTATATCTGTTTTTTAAATTGAATTCCTGGGTTCATCCAAGAGGCTGTAAAAAGGTTTAAGAAACACAGCACTGAAAAACTTTTCATTTTCCCCAGTCTAAATCTTGGACACATAAATATTCATCTTGCTCCATCTCTAGTGTTTTATGGGCTTCTGTAAAATGAAGTACTGTCTAATGTTCCCATTCAATGTCAAAATTACACTTAGGGAGTGACTGAGTTAAGTCATGTAATTTTTCATCTAATGAACAGTTTTGGAATTTAAGTGTCCACAAGGCAATGGCTCTTATTGAAATGACAAAGTAATGGCAGCACTGTGTTTGTTTCATTGCTAAATCATATGACACATATTACATTAAAAGCACATGTGCAATAAATTCATTTAAAAGGGTGGATGTATTTTGTTGCCTTTAGGTCCTGCTATATAAGATTTTAGTGGTTTTGCCATTGCATAACCTATAAGTATTTGAAAATTTTGTTTCAAGAGCAATGCACCCTGGCAGTATGTGAAGCCGGTCAAAACACCTGCACCAATTATCTTCAATGTGAAGTCACACACCAGTGGCAAACTGACACACATCGCTGTGTCAAGATATGCTGTTGTTCTATTTCTCGAGTAATGATGTCAAAAGCATAAAATTCTGAAATACCATTTTGGTAGTCCTATGTGTTATGGACATGAAGTGACGCCACCAGTGTGTGTTGTCTTTTACAGTGATGCATCCTGTTTTGTTTGGAAGTTGAAAGCACATGCCCGTTGTTCCTATTTAGCATAGGTAAATGTCCTACAAATCCCCACAAGGGACTGCAGGGCCGTGTACTTGTACAGAAATTGAAAAGCTCAGAAAATCAGGAACGCTGTAACTGTAAATTAGCATCACAGTCAGTGGTAAGAAATCATTTTTATTCTGCAAGACAACGGAATGTTTTCAGCCACCCTACCTTCCTCACTGTCACAATTTCACAGTACAACTGCTTCTTTAAACATTACACACAGGTATAAAGCTGAAAACCTTCTGTCTGTCTTGCAGAATAAAGTGATTTCTTGACACCGAGTGGAATCCTAATTTATGATTACTGGATAATGTTAATTTTTCCTGAACATGGTGGAATCCATACGTGAAAGTCAAGAATAGTAAAACAAGAGTCAAATGACAATGGAGAACCAGACTCCAAACATTTGACTGGTTCTGAAGTTGGAGAATAGCAATAAGTTGTCATAATTGGTAGCATCAGTGGTGGATATAAAATAACACAAAAAATGTACGAGATGCTCTTACTTGTTCAGTGAACACTGTAGTCTAAAAGGAAAAAGGTGCATAACTGAAGTTAAAAAAAAAAGTTTGACCGCAAATCTAAGTCAAAACATGAGAGCCACTGACCAGTGAATGAGGACAGGTTTGCCCAGAAATACCAGAACTGGACCAGTGCTGCGGGGCCATACACAGCTCTCTCGTGCAGGTGTCTCTGCTAACACTGAAATCAGGAGCTTGCTAGCCTCCAACTCAGCCATAGCAATATCATTATAGCTGAGGCATATTCACATATTGATTGACAGCCGTGAGCTCCCACCCCTGACATTGACCTTCTTTGATTGGTTAGAGAAAGCAATCCTGATCAAAAACCAGGAGGGAATATTTGTACACTGCTGTCAGGCTGTTTGATGGGTCACAAGAGCCTTTGACAGTAACTCTCCCCATTGAGAGAGCGTTTGGGGGATATTTCTACTAAAAGATATTTGAAAATTACTGCATATTGTAACTCTAAGGCCCTGCGATGGGTGGGGACCTGTCCAGGGTGTACCCTGCCTTCACCCGATTGCGGTAGAAAATGAATGAATGTAACTCTAAGAACAGTCAGTGAATGAGGACCTATGTGTGGAATAAAAACGTTTTGCATAGATTTTGATCCATCATAACTCCAGCAATGTTACAATAATGCATTGCTTAATATGTGGCATACTGATTAACAATATTGAAGTGTTGATCCTTTCTATTTTTTTTTTTTAATCATTGTTCAGATTTCCCATGTCCCTTCTCTGGGTCTGTACAGCTCTTCTCCTCACCTCAATAAATTTCTTGACGGCATTAAGAAAAAGAATTCAAACTGAAGTGCTACCACCATAACCAGTGGTGCTCTGTGAGGGAAAACAATTGTACTTAAAATACATGCACTTTGTTTCCTGCTTAGCATGATCTCTTGATGAGCTTGGTGACATTTGACAAGTTCATGGCCAGACCCAAGCCAGGTCACAGTTGCATGGTGTGTTTTAACAACTGGCTCTTTAACTGGTTGGGAGACAACTGCTCTACCCATTGCACCACTGTCGCCTCCCCTTCTGGGGTGTCTTGATGTAAATCGTTTGGTGTAGTCATTAAGGTTTTGTACCTTGCCTCACATGGTTTCCAAAAGTCAATAAGAACCACTGTTGCTGTTGTGAAGTGGAAGTATGAATGTAATCAATGCCAGTTTTCTCACCAGTGTTCACAGCTATAAAACCTTATAAGTTATGAAAAAAGGAGTAAATGCCTGTTTGTGTTCATTTAGACAAAAACACTGGTATGAGTGAATTATTAGCCATCACAGTGTTCATGAAATGACAGTAAAGACATACTAAACTGTCCTATACATTCTATGGTTTATAGCCATGAATATGATAGTAGGTGATCTGCGTCTTTTTGGAAAAGAGCAGGATGAAGTAGCACTGCAAATGGTTGTCAGCTACAAGTAACACAGCCATAAATATACAGTATTTTTTGTTGGCATTCCTCCCTACATGAAGTCTAAAAAGATTACTTAAATATGCAGTGAAACCAGGGGTGGTGCCTTTCACATGTATGTACGCCTTGTACTGCCAGTTGTACTCAACTGTAATCTGTCGTATGTCCAAAAGCTGCTTCTCCTTCTCCCCCTCGTTTCCACTATTTGCTTTTTCATTTTCCCACTGGGTGGAGGAGCTATAAATTAAAGTGGGGAATTACTGCTAACTGTTGGAATAAATTAAGGTGCTTTTATGTCTGTAAACACTGTCAGACTGCATAATTACACTCCCACTCCCGATGAGGCTCCTTGGAAAGGGAGGATAAGCAAAGAAATGTGGCATAGATGGAGAGCAGTGGCAGTGGGAGATGAAAAGATGAACAACATGGCACTTGGGGGGGTTTGCTGACTCCTGCTTGCTGGCTGAGAACTCCAGCAGATTAGGGGGGAAAGGTGACTTTTAACACCTTAATCTCAATGACCATGTTCTTCATTACCTCTTAATGACATACTGTGAAGCAAAAATAACTCAAAGGAACTGCAAATGGCAAAGGATTTCTATACAGTTAGAGCTCCCTATTTCAGCCCAGTTTTAGCGATGCTTTCTTTGTAAAAGATTTACATGTTTAAGATACTAGATTTCATCCAACGAAAACTGTTAAACCACAAAACACTCAAGCGCTCATTCTATCTGCTGTCTGATTACAACATGGCCATGTTAATTGCAAATAACATTTAGCAGTACAGTAGTTCAATGGATGGAGTGAGAGGAACTTTATCACAAAAGGATCTTAACAGCTGGCTATAACAAGAGTCAGATACAAATGGCCTTTAAGGACAGCAACATCATCAGACTGAGCACATCACAGTTAGCCTGTATTAAGCGGACCAGGCACATTTCATTCACACATCTGAAAATGTGCGCACTACCTACATCTGACAGAATCATGCACTCAGCCACGGTCCTTGACACTGGCCACTACAACACAACAGGTATCAAAGTCAAAGTCAAAGTGTTTACTGTCTCTATGCACAGTACGGAAACACGTTTCCCTGTACAATGAAATTCTTACTTTGCCATCCACATGAATGCCCCTCCTTGAACCGCCACCTTATTGCGGTGGAGGGGTTTGAGGAACCCGAGTGATCCTAGGAGCTATGTTGTCGGGGGCTATATGTCCCTGGTAGGGTCTCCCAAGGCA
>NW_018127927.1:1015290-1017430 GCF_001952655.1 Monopterus albus
GGTCTGTCTGTGGAGCTGATGATGATGATGGTGGTCCTGTAGTCTGTGATGTGCTGCAGGCCTTGCCACATCCTTCTGGAGTCAGCAGTAGAATAGAAGCCATTCAGCTTCTCTCTGTACTGCCTCTTGGCCGCTGTGATGGCCTTCCTCAGTCTGTACTTTGCCTCTTTGTACTCCGTCTCATCGTCTGATCTGAATGCATGAGAGCGAGCATGCAGCATGCGGCGTACCTGACTGTTTATCCAGAGCTTCTGGTTGGGGAACCTCCTGACTTGTATGGTGGGCACAATGTTGTCAACACAAGTGCTGATGTAACCAGTCACATACTCAGCATAGTCTTGTGCGCTGACAGAAAAGTCCTCCGAGGTGACTGCAGCTTTAAACACATCCCAGTCTGTCTGAGCAAAATAGTCCTGCAGGATGCCTTCAGTCTCTGGGGTCCAGAGTTTAATTTGCTTGGTGACAGGATTTGTTTGTTTCAGTCTTTGTCTGTAAGCTGGATACATGAACAAAGAAATGTGGTCCGAACATCCGAAGTGTTCTTGTCCTGGGTGGGAATGTCCACATGTTGGTAATATTTGGGGAATACAGTCCATAGATTGCACTGATTAAAGTCGCCTGTGGTGATAAATACAGCATTGGGGTGAGCCGCCTCTAGCGCGCTGATGACATAAAGGAGTTTGCTGAGAGCCGCTGTAGAAACTAGCTCTTGGAGCTATGTATATTCCAGTCAAAAACACACAGCTAAATTCTCTTGGTAGATAATAGAGACGGCATTTCAGCAATAAAAACTCCACATCTGGCGAACAGTGCTTATAAACTGGGGGTGATGGTAGTTGCCACGGGAGCGTCCAATTAGTCATAGCTCTGGTGGAATAAAACCGGCGAATTCCAGAGGGCTGTGATTAGCGATGTCCAGCAATGCCTGTCTGTTGTATGTTAGCAGTGCATGACAATTGTGCACTGCACAAAAAGCGAAAAACACACAAAAAAGAAAAAAAAAAGCTGGCATTCAACAGTGGAACGAGCAAACACGTCGACCTCGATGGGCACCATGCTGATATCTGTGATAGCTTGGTAGCCTACTTGGTAGCCTAGTCTTGACATGCAGCCAAATAAATGAAGGGCCTAAGCTCAGCTCACCTTACTGTTGAACTGACCTATAAAAAAAATCAACAGTTGGCCTACCAAGCCACTGATATGTCTGAACCTGCCAGCAGTGACCTTTTGCTGACTTGTATGCACATAGTGGCAGATACAGCAGCTCCTCTTATGTGTTTCTAGTAGCACGTCTAAGGAGTGTGCACACTGAGCCCAACGCAGGAGCTCTGGAATAAAACCGAATGATCAATTTTTAAGTCAGTTTTAAAAACTCAACTTTTTGCACCTGATGTTTAAATGCTTTTCATTTCTCCATAGAGACAATGTTGTGTTATTTTATTTTATTTTGTATAGCTCATTTTAAATGTTCTTATGTTGGTAATTTTTACTGTCCAGCACTTTGTGCTCAGACGAGTCGTAAAGTGCTTTATAAATAAAGGTTATTATTATTATTATTATTATTAACACTGATGTCCCAATTTGCCAGGAGTGTGCATCCCTGGGCGGGCTTTGACCAGTAACTGGCAAGTACAAACAAGCCTTCTTACCAGTCAAAACAAGCAAATCATTATCTTAATTAAAGTGTTAAAGTTTTGTGACTCCAATTGTTCAGAATTTTAGGCTGCACATTTTCATGCACACTAGGTTGGGGTCTGTGAAGAAACATGCCCTGTCACAGAGCTGAGGTGCAACACTACTCCAACTGGTTCATTTTTGATTACAGGCCTTCTTGATTTCTGTTGAGCATGATTTCTCAGTGAGAGCAGCTTCATTTGTAAGTTACTCTCCCCCAGCACTCTGACTTTAGTTCTCTGTTCAGACAGACTATAAAACTCCCTGATGTCACAATAATTGTTTCCATGAAAACCACTGTCATAAATTGAAATGCACAAAATTACATCAAATGCACTGGAGTGCATGGTGACATAGAAAACTACTTAGAGTTTCACTTTAAATGTAGCTTTTCTACACAAATCAGTCAAATTTTTTAATGGAATACAATTGAGTAACAGAAACTGCATATTTTGTACAGTGACAT
>NW_018127927.1:1017487-1029821 GCF_001952655.1 Monopterus albus
GCTGAAGTAATGTCACACCTAATCATACCAGCTAATTCATGGAAAGCTCTCAAGCTGACAAGTCCTGGACTTTGATACAAAACTGAAATGTAAGCAGCTGGTCTGAGCTCAGCCTTACTGGTGGGATTCACAGCACTCAGTCCTCACATGGCTTGGTTCCTCGCACAGCAAGCCACGGTCCACTCCACATTGCTCTGGGGACTGTAACAGATGTCCAACCAATTTGAGAACCAGTTTGAAAATGCACTGTCAAAGCTCAGCTAATGGTGGCATTATGGGACAGAATCATAACCTGCCCAATGTGCTCTGCTGAGCAGAGTGGAGCTCTAATAAACAAAACAAAACAGAATTAAATAAATAAATAAACACACAAAAAAAAAACCCAGCCATCAGTCTGATGAAAAGGACCTGACTGTGACCTCCCAGAGCAAAATATGTGGGAAATTGGTGTTGATATTAGACAGAACCACTGCATGTACAGTATAAGATTTATTCAAAGGATTTTTGCACAAATTCACATAACAGTGAAAAAGGAAGAGATGAGTGAAGAAAGGATGGAGAAAGAGGGAGAGAGAGATTTAGGAACTATGTTATCCAAAGGACATACAGAGAAAAGGCTTTCACAAATGTATTCCAGCTTCCCTTTCCTTCTCTTGTAATCCCCTCTATCCTTTATACCCCAGTCTCTCTCTCTCCTCTGCTCCTCTTCTCAAACCTCAGTCGGCAGATTGGGGATTTTTTTTTCTCTTTCAGAAAATAAAAAAGACGTTTCCGCGTTTTATGGACAATTTAGTCCGTGCAAATAGATGTAACTGAGAGCCAGGATATTTTGCCAAGGTTTACGATGATCAAATACGGACCAGTCCGGTGATTAATTACCACAATAGGGCGCACAAGTTCGCCAGCGAGTCGGGCATGTTGTATTCTCTGTATTACCGTGTAGCCAATGCCGCAGCGGGGAGATAATCGGGCGGAGGGAGCTGTTATAGAGAGGAGACAGAGAGAGGAGCTGGCAGCACATGATCACACAGGCTATCCAGTCACTGATCAACTGGAGCATTCATAATTGCGCTGGCGATAACATATGGGAATACAGCAAGGCGAGACTGTGGTCACACCTGGTTAAGGAGGACACCAGAGGACCGGTGCGGGTAAAACCACGGCCAAATCTGAGGGACTTTGCATCAAACACAGCCGAGAGAAAGCGTGGCTTCCGAAGCACCATCCGGTAGGTGAGGGTTGATTGATGTGCACGGACTGCCAATATGCGTTTCATCATCTGATCTGGCAAAAATTTCATCTCATCGGGCTTTTATGGCTCGTTATAGCCCAACAAGTATTTTACTCTGTCTTTTGTCTTCTGTCTGTGGCACGGTTCAAGAAACCATTGGGTCTGTCAGTGAAATACAATTGACTCTTAGCAAATGCCAAGGCGCTTGATTGAAGATGCGGGTCTCAGTGAATAGCTGGCAGTCAGACTCATAGGCTGAACAGTGGATACTGGTTCGAAGGCCCAGTCTGGATATGCATTCAAACAAAGGAGAAGACACACCACCAAAGATACAGAGATTAGACAATGATTGGCGCTAGTCTTGATGCAAGAAAAACAGCAAATGGAAGCCGCATAATGTAAGTTTACAACTGAAATATTTGCACTTGTGTATGTATTGAAATAAAGGTCTGCGCGTTAGTTGCAATTAGGTGCACAACAATCTAGTTCATGAGTCAGACTGAATGTACTTAAATATTATTTAACACCCCATTCTGGTATGCGAATGAGTAAAGACTGTGAAGTTCGTCAGGTAAACCCCCCAAACACCTCCACTGACTCCTCTGACAGTCTTGTCAACAGAATTACTGCCCATTCTACCCCTGCTGCAGCGCCTCCCTTAATTAAATGCCTATTAAGTAAAACAGATGAAACTACACAAGAATTTTTAGATAATTTAGCAAATAAGGAGAGTAAATTTAAATGCTTTGTAAGCATCTTGTTAGGTGCCACGTTTTGCATCAGAACAAAAATCGAACTTCTATGTAAAACTCCTGTCCACGTCACTGACCTATAACCACATTTCAAATATTAATGTCTGAGCATGAGAGGATTTGGGCCAACAATCGTGACCCAAAGTACATAACCCAAACACACTTCCACTGTAACTCATTGAACAACCTCGTGTGCTGAATATCAGAATGAAGGCAAATTTGGCACAGGTAACTTCTGGCAAAATCTCACAGAGGTGAAACAAAACGTTGATGAGGAATCATATGAATGAGGAATTGCAGAGGCTTCAGACATGCCTGCTGCAGTTCTTGATCTAGCCTGTGCCCATGGCACATGGGTGATAGACCAACAGATGGTATCTCTGCAGGAATTCATCTTGTGAAAGTTGGACAAGACATTCTTGGATATAGGCTACCCTCTGACTCTCTGGCACTGAGGCCTGCGTCTGGCGGTAATGATGGCAGTCATGGTGAATGGTCTCACTGATTACGCCGCTCTTTCATCTGACTTACCCCCTCTCCTGCTCTCCAAGTGAATAAATAAATAAATAAATAAATAAACACTCTAAAATCATTGTAGTCCACTATAACTGCACTACAGATGCTGCAAAGGGTTACTGAGTTGATTTGCATGGCTTCATCATACATCAATAGATATGCAAGCAATTGAGATTTGCAATTGGATGACCAGCTCAGGCACAATTCAGCCTCTTCCAGCACTATTACATGTCTGGCCATTAACATGGTTGTAAATAATGCAGCTTTCTAATTGATTTGTAGATAGAGGATGCACATTATAGTACAAAGTCTGTGTATTGTAAGGGTCTTTGTGTGGCCTGTGTTGTATACCATTTGTCTGTTGGTTGGTTTGTTTGTAATGCTGTTGTCCCATGGATGCTAGCTACAGTACAGAAATCACTATGGCTGCAATACTGATCTGCCTTGTTAATTACTTCATTGCATTAGGGGAAGACACAGCTATGTAATAAGCAAGATAATATATAGGGAGTCATTCATTATTGTATTTCACCTTGGAGCTTACTTTCAATAATGACTAGCTCCTTGTAAGTAAGCCTTACTTGGCAACCTGTAGCAGATCAGAGACTGCTTGTTGCTGCCAGTGATAAGCCACTACCAGATCATTAGTGATCGTTTCAACTGGCTGTGAAATCAAGGTTATATTGCTCCCTGACATCTGACTTATTGATGTCATTGACATCTGACTGACGCCCAGATCATTTTGTCCTTAACTCTAACCAATTAGCATTAATGCATCACATAACATCAGCATGTCTTTTGCATGTAGAAGTCAGACAAAACAGGCATGAAAAGTGTGCATCAAAGATTTTCCATAATCAAATGCAAAAACTAAAAGATCACCTTCAGCTCATAGTATTTGGTTTGTCTTTACTGACATAGACTGCTCAGTGTTGCCTTTCAAAATCAGATGCAGCTTCAGCCCAGCCAAGCTAGCAGTCCTCGGCTACAGTACTTGCTTTCACTGGGAGGAGATATGTGAACTTCCTAACTATAAAACATAACAGCATAGCCATTATATTTGTGACAGCACAGTCATTATAGGAATGACAGCCTTCCTGCTACCCATTGTTGCCATCACAGCTAGAAAATTGATGGTTTACAGTGACTATGTTGAGCAGTAGGTGGAAACTTGTCAGAACAGATTGGAGGTGGACTGAGAAACAGGATTAGAACAGCTCATAAAAGTAAGTTCAGATTGATTTTGACGGAAAGCACCTATACTCACTATTGACTCATATTGTTAATTGCAAGGTAGGTCATTCCAAGAATGCCATGGTGTTATTTTCAGTGCCATAGTGGGGATAACCATGCTGATTAAAGAAGTGTACGAGTAGTAATTAGTGCTATTCAGTAACAAAAAGGACATTTTATGAGCATGTATTCAGATGATAGGTATAAAGGGGCTGTTTGTCATTAAACATAGCATACTGCTACGTTTATCTGGTGAAACATGATATACTGAAAGTGTTCTTGCAATTGCAAATTTTCAGCACCTGGCAGTGGTATAAATTTAGCAAAATTTCTGTGGACATATGCTAGTTTGAAAGGAATTTATAATGCATGTAGTATGCTTTTTTTGTTGCTATTTTAATGAAAGCCATTCTTAAGCACTTGCCATTAGCAGCACCAGGAACAGAAATACAGCCCTTCTCTTCTCCAGTGAAAATGTTAGAGGGGAGGAAGGGAAGGGAACGAGGTGAAGGGAGGGCTTTCTGGAGGCAGTGTAGCCTTCAGTAATGGTACCCTTGTCACAGGCCTGCGCTGAGCTGGACAGCCTCTGTCTTTGGCCATGACCACAAATTAATTAGTTGTACATTTGCAGCGTAAACAGCACGTTGAACTACTGCTGACAAAAATGAGGTTTACTGGACCAGCGTTAGTTAGTTAGCTGGCTGGGAGTCAAGACAGGGGCAGCTTGTGACAGGTAGTGTCTTTACCTCCAGCTAAAGGAGCAAGGGCATCTTTACAGACCAGCCTTAGCTCGCTTTCCACTCACAACATCCATTTTCTTTTTCATGTTGTAAAGTATTTTATTCTAATAATGAACAGATGTGTATTACCTTAATTTACATGTATATTATGGTATTGCATTGGCTTCTTTTGAGCAGCCATTAGAATATTTAATTTGAGAAGAGTTGGCAACAGTATTTTGTGGATTTATCCAGACATTTATTGTAAACTTCCTGCCATCCTGTGCAGCAGACGCCTGCGTTTTATGAGCGCTATTTACTTGGCAGGGTGCGAATGGTGATATCAGAGCAACACTGCAAATTCAAATCCTTCCAAGACAAATAAATTACAAATGGACATGAAAACATTTCAAATTGTTCCCTAATTGCTGTTGACTGTTGTAATGTTGATTGCAAATCAGCATGAAATATTCACAATATTAGTTTTGTGGTAGGCTAAATCATGCAATAGCGGTTGTGGTAATAATCAAAAGGATTCTGTCCAACAGCAACTTAAACACAGTCATGCAAGCAGTTAAACCCACCCCTTCATGGCTCTAGTTCTGCAGCCTAACATGTAGTTTTTTTCAAATGCTGCATGAAATGGACATTCAGAAATGGTGTTTTACATCATTTATAAGAATCAAAACATACTGAGGTCAAGCAGAGCATGCAAACAGACCATAATGATTGTAAACAAACCTATGACACAAGTTCAAAGTGTTTATTTGTCATATGCACAGTTAGGAAACATGTTTCCCTGTACAATGAAATTCTTACTTTGCCGTCCACATGAATGCCACAAAATACAAATGAAATATAAAGTAGATAAATAAGTAACACAAAATCTAAGGCACTTTAAGCAGTGCAGATGCAGCAGTATAATAAAAATTTATCAGAATATAATAAAAGAATGTATGCTGCATGGGAGCAGCATGTGCAGCAGTCAACAGTCAATGTGCAAACTGAGAATGTAAACAGTACATCACGTATTTCCTGGTAATAAACTCCTCAGCTGTTTAGGAGTCTGATGGCAGAGGGAAAGAAAGGGTTTTTCAGTCTAGAGGTCCTGCATTTCACACTTCTGAACCTCCGGCCAGAGGGCAAAGAAGTGAACAGTCCGTGCTGGGGGTGGGTCGGATCTTTGAGGATGGAGGCAACTTTCCTACGCATCCTGCAATGGTAAATGCTCTGCAGAGCGGGCAGTGGAGTCCTGGTGATCTTCTCCACAGTCTTTACCACTCTCTGCAGGCGCTTGTGGTTCATAGCAGTAGTGCTGCCATACCAGACAGTGATGCAGTTGGTCAAGATGATGTCAATGATGCAGCTGTACAAGTTGCAAAGGATCCTAGGTGACATGTAAACTTCCTTAGCCTCCTCAGGAAGTACAGCCACCGTTGGGCCTTCTTGACCATTTTGCTCATCCCTCAGCCAGAGCATCGTTCCCACAGGTGGGAACGATGCTCTGGCTGAGGGAGAGATTGAAGATGGTGGTGAGAACATCAGCCAGCTCACTGACACATGCCCTGAGAGCCCTCCCAGGGAAGTTGTCCGGTCCTGCCGCTTTGCCTCTGCTTGGTGAAACAGTTAGTGGAAGGGAGGTGGGGGGCTGGGTGGTCTCCGTGTATGTGTGCATGCTTCCTCTCTGTGCTGTGGCTGGAGGTCTCAAAGCGGGTCTAAAAGGTGTTGAGGTCATCCGGCAGGCTGTCTGTGGAGCTGATGATGCTGGTGGTGGTCCTGTAGTCTGTGATGTGCTGCAGGCCTTGCCACATCCGTCCGGAGTCAGCAGTAGAATAGAAGCCATTCAGCTTCTCTCTGTACTGCCTCTTGGCTGCTGTGATGGCTTTCCTCAGTCTGTACTTTGCAGCTTTGTACTCCGTCTCATCGCCTGATCTGAAAGCATGAGAGTGAGCACGCAGCATGTGGTGTACCTGACTGTTTATCCAGGGCTTCTGGTTGGGGAACCTCCTGACAATGCAAAGTGTTCATCAGTTCTGATGCTTCTTTAAGTCACAGATGTGAAACTTTAAATTCAGACTATTCTGTCCAGTCAGTTATACACACAACTGAGAAGAACATTCTTTATATTGCAGACTGAACTGATGCAAAATGGATGTTGATAAACAGGAAGTCAGTTCATTAAAATGCCAGTGTGAACAGCAGGAACACCAAGCTTGTCAAAATAATAAGAGCCCCAAAACATGACATGGCTCCAAATTCACCCAGACAGATAATGAAGGAGGGATTTCTGTCATACACCTGAAAGTGGGCTACAATGTTGAGTCATTACCACAAGTTTGTCCCTTTATTGTGTCTTACATTGTTGGCTGATCTATTTGGATTGGTTGAAGTCAGATGGTTCAGCTCAGGGACAGGACATGCCTACTTGATTTGAAGATCAGATAGCAAAGGGTGGAGTTTTGGTTGTTTGTTAAATAAAATGGCCTAAATTCAATTACATTCTTTATAAACAAAGTACAGAAATTACTCAAGGTTTGTCTACTGAATTATTAAAAAGTGGAAACCAGTTCACAGTTTATTCTGTATAATATTATGATAATATTCATATTATATCTCTGTCTGGACTTAGAATATATGTAGTACAGTTCGGCAACTTACAGTGAGCTGAAAATACTGTAAGGCTTAAAGGTGCATGAACTAAGATATTACACATGGCTTGATAAATCAAGTGAAAATGGGACAGGATGTGGTATCTTTCTGCTACTGTTTACTACCCCTTTCCATGACACTCTGCTGCTTACAATGTTTCTGTAGTTTTTCCATCTTTTCTAAAGTATGTTTTAAAAATATAGTCTATAAATCAGCTCTGCCTGCTGCTCAGCAAAGGCTATAAGTAGAGATGGGCCTGATCTGATCCTATGTTGGTATTGGGTCCGATATTGGCATCATTCACTCATCAGATATCGGATGGATGAGGTTAATATAACATTACATGACACGTGTAATTAATCCATGTTCCATTCCACATCTTACCATAAACCCATGGCAGCTTCAGTCTGTACCAGAGTGAGCAAATAACATTAGTTGTTGGTTTGACTAAAATGTTGGTTGTTTGCAGATATTTTAGTCAGGAAATAACAAAAAGCAAAACAACTATTCTTGGCCCAGTCTTATTTTCTTTATATCTACTTCTGTTAAGGTAGATTTTTAGGAAATACGAGCTGTATTTTCACTGTTTTGCCGATGACATCCAAATCCACTTACGGGTTACAGGAAACCACAGTCCCCCATTATTGTCCCTGTTTGAATGTTTGCAGGATATTAAAGCTTGGCTTTCATTCAATTATTTACACATCAGTAAAAGTAAGATGGAGTGTGTGCTGATTGGCAGACCTGATAGATGGTCTAACTGCGACTTTGGTCCACTGGTTGCCTTCTTGAAACCGCATGTACAAAACTTTGGGATGATTTTTGATCCTGACCTCAAGATGGATTTACAGATAGACTCAGTTGTTAAGGCAAAATTTTTCCGTTCAGACTGTTATCAAAGAATAAACACTTTCCTTCTTTCGAGGATTTTGAAAAGGCTATTCATGCCTTTATTGCCTTGAGGTTGAATTACTGCATTGCACTGTATTTTGGGATCTCAGGTATCCCCTTCTCATCTCCAAATAGTTCAAAAGGCAGCTGTGCATCTTTTAATCCTCATTTAGGCATCTACATTGGCTTCCAGTCTGTTTTAGGATTGTTTTCAAGATTTTAACATTTGTTTTTAAGGCTCTCCATTCTTTAGCTCCTTCATATATTGCTTCATATGTTGCTTGCTCGCTTGTTTGTAATGTGTCTAAAGCCAATGTGCTGAGGGTGGAAGTATGGTTGCAGTGTACAATATTCAAACCGTAAGTAGTCATTTCAAACAGCCAGCCATGGAGGCTCTCTTGTCAGCTAAAAGTCTGAAACAGTGATTTTCAGACCTTTGCACTACATAGCCTCCCTTTTTTATAATTAATGATAACCTCACCAAGCCTATACCAACAAATATACAGTATAACAACAGTGGGAACATCAAAACACCATCCCCATGTTTGGTTTACAGGAGTTCATCATGACACTGTTGAGAGAAAGATCATTTTCAGGGATAAACATGAAACAAGATGAACCAACAATAACACAAGCACCATCTTGAGATGCACTTAACTGGTCCAAAACCATTCTGTTTTGCATTGTCATGAGCTTGATGTTACTCAAGACATTTCGAGTGGCACCCACAGAGACAAGGCTGGAATTCATAAAAGAAAGAAACTGGTAGCTGAGGGTTTCTATGCACAAGAGTAATTTTCCAGCACCCATTTGAGAGAACATTGGCAGAGCCACTTTCTGACCCATGGTCCAGAGCTTAAAATCCTGTGGGACATCAGAGCCTCAGACTGCATCATATGGTGGAAAATGCACTCGCGTTTCCACCGCATGTGTGAGGGAAGTTCAGTGGCTTCAATGACATAGGTGTGGTCAGAGTTACCAGATTACAAACGCCACCCCAACTGTCAGGTAGATATGAATACAATTTTGAGCTGCAGCGCTAGTAATAGTCTAGAATAATGTGGGAGCTGTTGGCACCTGGTGCAGCAGTAGCACAGGTGAGGTTAAATGCAGGGCGTAGAAGAGCAGAGGTATCATAGTAATAGAGATCACAGGTCTGATTCAGATCAAATTTAGACAGATAGACAACTGTATTATCTATCTGTATTATCTGTAATCAGGGAAGGCAACAGTGCGGTGGGTAGAGCAGCCATCTCCCTACAGGAATGTTGAAGGTTTGAATCTCGGTGCCTGCAGTCCACATGTCGAAGTGTCTGCCGCAGATGGCTGCCTTGGTTCTGTACCGGAAACAAATTCCTTGTGTGTAACATACTTGGCCAATAAAGGTGATTATCCTTATCCTTATCCTTATCACATTGCATAGGAAGAAACAGACCCAATAGGTTTGTACCATTACCATAGTAACATGTGTGATAAGTATCAGTTGGCTGGGCAGGAACAATACCATTATAAGGACTCTGGGTGGAGTCGCGTTACTGTGGCCAGGCTGTCATCTGTGGGCAGGCTGTCAGTTGCCTCACTGTAGAGGAGGAAACAACACTGAGGTTAGACATGAGAGCATAAAAAGAGAAGAGAGCATGTGGCAAATGAAGTTTGTCAGTCGTTGCCTCACTGTAGAGCTAACCACAACAACTCAGTTCCCTTCTTCACATATATTGGAGTTCAGAATGCGGGCATGCCCAGTCAGAACTCTTCCCTCCTCACTGAAGGACGTAAGCTGTGGGATTGAGGTTAGTGAGGTCTTCTCCCTTCTGGCTCCCTGCTTCCCCTCAGGCTGTAGCCCTCCAGTGAGCATCATACACAGAAGGGGAGAAGTCGTTGTATGGCTTAGCAATTTTTTTACAGTGATTGGCGTGTATCCAAGTAACTCGTACTGCTACTTTCACTTCAGTGTTGGTTGTCAGCAGCACTTGGAATGGACCCTGGTATCTCCTATGCTTTCAGTTCTTCCATCTGTGGTCCTTAATCAGCACCCAATGGCCAACATACCAACATACAATGTTCCTTTGGTTATTGTAATATAGTCAGAGCACTAATAATTTAACTGGTATTAGGTTAAAACATTGTAAATGCAGTTCACATGTGTACAGCTCCAAATCCATAGCGACTTTCCATGTACACTGTGAGGGATTAATTGTCTGTCAATTTACAAGCTTCAATGAGAGCAACCAACTCTGCAGCCTGCACTGAAAAGTGAGATGGGAGTCTGCCCTTGGTTAAAACAACATGAGATGAAACAACAGCAAAACCCACATGTGTAGTACCAGTCTGAGGGTCTTTAAAGGCAGAGCCATCAACAAATAAAGTCAGGTCAGCATTTAGCAATGGAGTGGATTTGAGGTCCACCCGAGGTGTGCAAACCATGTCCACTACTGTTTGACAGCAGTGTGCATCTCCATCATCCTCTATAGGGAAAAGAGTAGCTGGGTTTAATACATTACAGCGTGAAATGGCTCTTATCATCAAACATGAAAGCAAACCAGTACTGGCTGTCGGGATGTACTGGAATGGAAAAGAATGCATTTGCCAAATCAACAACAGAGAAATATGTTGAGCCTGGAGGCACTTGAGATAAAATCGTGATGCCTCATTTACTGCGCTTAGATCATGCACAAATCTCCATTCAGTAGGCTGGCCAGAATCTCTGATTTTCTTTACTGGGAAAATGGGTGTTCGTACTAGGGACTCATCATAAGGCACAATAATGCAATGAACGAAGCACATGTAATGAATGAAACACAGGCTTAATGCCATCAATGGCTTCTTTTTTGAGTGAATACTGCTTTAAACAGGGCCTGTGGGTACACCACTATGGGTTTGGAATTTGTCACAAGGCCCACATCATATTTGTGTTTTGCCCATAGGCAGTCTGGAATTTCTGCTAATTCCTGTGTTGTCAGTGTGTATATGTTTTCTGTCTATGTGTGTGTACATGTTGATGTGTGAGCAGCCAGCTGCGCTGTGCAGTTCCCTATAAAAGGAGGTAAAAGCGGTGTGGTATACATCATCCTGCATAGTGTACTCTGTTCTGGAGTCCCCATGGACAGGTTGGAAATCTGTGTACTCTGTTTTACTATGCAGCCACAACCCTAGGTCCCATCAGTGCCAGCTTGATGGTTTTGCAGGTGGCACATGTGGTGCCAGTCCTGTGAAGAGAGAAGTTTGCCTGGGAGACAGAGAGATCAGAACAGCAACCATATTCTTTGTCCAGTCAATACTACATAGCCCCAATGTTTCAACGTTTATTTTCTGTCACATACCATTTATTTTCAGTCATCATCTGGCCCATCACTCAAGTGTACAGTACAGTGAAAGTTTTCTGCCTGCCTGCATGAGAGTGTCTGCATTTGTATGGTGTGTGTGTGTGTGTGCAAACTCTGTGAGCCAAGCAGTTACAGGTGCAGTGACATTGGATAACAATTGCCATGTAAACACATTTAATGGAGTTTCCTGGGTAAACTGTAGTAGATTATGTGTTAGTTAGGTGAGTCAGGTGGTGTAATGACAGATACTCCTTCTGGTGTGGAGATAAGCCCTAGATGGAGAATACACATCAAATCTCTCCCTAGTAGGTTAACAGGGCACAGAGTGGAGTAAATAAATAAATGTTTCAGATTGACATTCCCCAGCTTGCATTTCTGTCTATGTGTGTGTACGTGTTGATGTAGTAGTAGATAAGTTTAATAGGTTCTTTGTCCTGGTTTAGCAAGAAGCATTTGTACAGATGATACATCCGTCACTATAAATAATAATAGAATCGAAAGGAACATGAGTTCTATGTTTTTGAAGCCCATAGTTGAAAAGGAAATTATAGAGATAGTGAATAAATGTGGCAATAAAACATCTAGTGATAGTGATGGTATCCCTATGACAACTGTTAAATGGGCAATCGAGGGGATATGCAAACCATTAACCCATATTTTTAACATGTCGTTTCGACTTGGGCAGTTCCCCATGAATATGAAAATAGCAAAGGTTATTCCATTGTATACATCTGGTGATAAGCACAACTTCACAAATTATAGACCGGTTTCTCTGTTGTCACAATTTTCAAAAATTCTGGAAAAACTCTTTAATAACAGATTAGATACATTTATTGACAAACATAAAATCCTCTCTGATTGCCAATAAGGTTTTAGGTCGAACCGATCGACATCTTTGGCCATTACCGACCTGATGGAGGACATTACAAGTGCTATGGATGAGAAGAAATACACGATGGGGATATTTATTGACCTAAAAAAAGCATTTGACACAATCAATCATGAATTATTAATGGACAA
>NW_018127927.1:1030693-1052986 GCF_001952655.1 Monopterus albus
AATTTTTTTAGTATATTACTTGTGTGGTGTAGAAGAGAATTATTTATGTAGAGATACTGCTTGCAAACCAATGATGGTAAGATGATGTCATGGGGTAGGACTGGATAAGTCTGACTTCCTACTCCATTCAAGCATGTACTAGGTATAAGCACATTGATATTGGATTAGCATTTGTTGGATATGTGTAAAATTATGTGTGTTGACATATCAACTGTCTTTACATGCTTGAAAGAAAGAATAAATCAAATCAAAATCATTCCATTGGAGTGGTGTAAGACTCTAATGGAGGCATGTTGTTGCAGCCAACAGTGTAACATGTCCTGCCACTCCGTTTAGGTGGAGTGGGCAGAGATCCAATAGTTAAAGCAGAAGCTGTTGCACCAGAATACACCAAGAATGTCACGTTGTGACCCTTGAACCTCTATTGTGATTTGTGGTAACCCAGCAAGCTTTATGCATTGAAAAAAAGCTACACTGAAGACTTCAAACTTGTGTGGGTGCATGTATGGTGTAAATGGCTGTAAGCTGTTACTTCGTTGCGTGTGTGTAGGTGTGGATATTTGTGTGGACAGTGGAGGGTGGGTTGGCGTCCTACCCCCCTCTTCCATGACCCCGTCCCCTGCCTCATCTCCAACCATGCCCACATTCTGCTGGGTCTTGGGACAATGCTGTATACATTGTTAATTGTACCTGTTCCAGCTTATCTTGCCATGTCTGCTTCTTCCGTTCCACTTTGCGTTTAAGAACATCCTCAGCATGTTGTAATATGTCAACCAGACAGCATGTTTTCTACATCAGACATCTGCTTTTGACCGCCTCATCCTGTTCAGGAAAGCCTCCTTCAGGTGCACCTCATATGGAGAATAGGGTGGTTGCCCCATAACCGTGGGTGGTGTATGTCCACTGTGCACATCAAATGCCTCAGTAAGGCACTGCAGGAAACCAGTAACACTTTCTTCAGGCTTCTTATGCATGGACGTTACGGCTGTCATGTTCTGTTTCAATGGAGAAGCGTCCTTCACCTTGGTGATCGGTGCAGTCAGTCCATCTCTGTACTGGGCATTCTCAGCATGGCCCCAGCCTTCTTTTAACATTCTGAGCTCTCGTATCTGCTCTGTGAATACATCCATGAATCACTCTGACCCACAGCATTGTCTCATCCTTCCCCCGACCCCTCAGGTCCAGACACTGCATAATCCTCTTCTTGCTTTAACTGTCCCTCTGCAATCCTCTCTGCTCATGTTGTGGAATTGGGAACGGTACCCCAGATGACTCTGCAGCAAAAGAAGAAGGGTTGCCATTACGGGGCAGTGGCGGTGCACTGGTCCTGGAGACTGGCCCTGGGGTTGGTCCACTGGCATCTGATACGAAGGTGGGAGTGGGCAGGAGTCCAGATCTGGATCCACCTGTGATTTGGACTTGGGAAGTCCAGTTAAGACAGAATACATGTTAGTAGCTGCAGCAAGCTTGACATAATTTTTAGATTTCTCTTCATCCTGTTTTTTCATGTTTTGATTTATTCTCTCCCCTCATTTTCTTCTTTTCCCTGTTTTCTGCTTCCCTTCTCCACATGTCATATGCATACCAGTCAGTTTCGAATGGTGTGAATTTCTTTTTCTGTTTCTTTATTATACCCCCAAAATAGGCTGCATCCAATCTCTCTGTTCCAGCCTCTCCTTCAGTTGGTCTAACTGGGACAGATTGAAACTGCCCCCTTCAGGGAACCCAAGATGTTCCCACTCAGTTATTTGAACAGTACTACCAGGATAATGTTGTCTCATCCAGCAATATGTGGAGGACTGGGGCTGACATTGGTCAGAGCTAGGACCTGGCTTGTTACCTCTTTTACTGGTACCATTACATCCTTTACTCTGTGACTTTCCAATTGTCTCCAGTGTGTGAGCAGCTATAGGGTTTGCCCAGTTCCTATACCATGGACCACTAGACAATTAACCATATAGCCCAAGAACACTACGTCCACAAATTACCGTACAACCACTACTGTAATAAGTAATTAGTAGTCCCAAACCTTTTACCATGAGTACTGTCGTAATGAGATCAGTGCTTATAGGTCCCTGGCTAGTTCCTTGTCCAATTTATATGGTATTGTCTGATTCTTTACCTTATGGTTTGGTGATAGCGGAAGACAGCCTCTCACCCCTTGGGAGGAATTGTTACTTTGATGTCAATCTCTGTTGGTCCCTCGGAGCTAAACGGTTGACCTGTCCTATTTTTGACACCAATTTCTGTCGTGGAAATCAATAAGAGGTTCTCAGGTAGTCTTTCTGTAATTTAATAAACAAATCAGACAACAGCATAAGACAATACCAGTATCTTTATCAAGAGATCACACACTTAGTGCAAAGAGTCAGTGAATGACCAAGGAGAGAAGTTACAGTCAGGTTTTGTAACATTGGTCAACTATCACTCCACTAGCTGGAACCAATTAGAAATGTGTCTTAGGTATGTAGTCTTCATAGGTACTGTATCTTCTAGAAGGAAGGAAGGAAAGCTGGGGCCAGACAGTTGTGCTGTGTAGGTAACAGACTAGGTCTGTGTGTATGAAGTGTGTATGTGTGTAGGTGTGTGTGGAGACTAAATCTGTGTGGAGTGTCTGGGAGACAGAACTGTTGGGGAGAACTGTCTGAGAGGAAAAGAAAACAAGGTTATACAGCACAAATACATAGATAATATGAACATTAAGCATACTGTGTCATGATTCTGTCTCACCTGTTTCCGGTCTCATGCTTTTATTTTGACACAACTTCCTGCTATAGCCTTATTTCCGCTACAGACTTTTTACTTTAATCAGTGCTCATTGTTTACATCTGTTTTCACCCCGTTATCCACAGCTTTCCCCCACCAGAAAGCTGCCAGATCATTCTAACCCATGTCAGACTTTCCAGCGTTTTTTCCTTGTGCCTGTTTTTCCTGTTCTGACCCCGGATTGCCATTGACCACCGAGGCCCATATTTCAAAGTTGCACTGGTGCACCTAGTTATAAAAATTAGTCATACTGTTACTAAAAATTCTCAGAAAATATGACTAAATGGCCACTGTCTGACACCCTGCAGTTTGTTTTGAGTCTCACTAGATGCTCTAGCACCTGAAAATATATTAGGTAGACTGACTTTAAAGTACCACATTCTACCATGTAATTTCCTATATCTCTTTAAATCCTATATATAGACTAGTAACTTAAGATTTTGCTGTGGCACATCTAACATTATATTAGTATTAGTTATTCAAGTAAGTTTGATATTTTTCTCCTCTAATATCAGAATCATATTATAGTGTCTGGCAGGTGCAGCAGGCAAAGCTGAAGAGAGCAGGGAGAATATTCATAAAACAGCTTCATCAGAATCACCACATCTAGTGGACTGTAGAAATAGAGAGCTAAAAGTACTGGATAAGTAATTGAAACAGCTTAAAGTAATGGAACCATTTGAAATGCTCATAACCATTTCCACTTTTATACAACTGTAAATGACATCCTTCAAATGAACGCAGGGGACAGGATGGGAGGTGAAGGGGTATGTGAGCTCATCTGAAAGCTTTGTAGCTATAAATGACTAACCACGTGTTGTACCTGCTGTCAGGCCAGCAGCCAGTCCTACAGTACACAGACACTCAGCAGATCAGATCACGGTCTTTTGTAAATATGCAAAGAAAGAAGTTGGGTTTAAGCTCACATTCTAAGACTGAATCAATGCCAAGGCAGGTGCAAAGATGAGACGTGACAATCTGATGATATCGTAATAAAGACCAGACAGGAACTGCTCTTGCTCCCCTGCTATGTTTTAGTCTTGCTGTGTGTGCACTGCATATCTTTACCTGATTACATCAGATGTGATGCTGATATAGCCACTTACTATGGTTTGAGGCCAAAGAAAAATAGCCTCCTGCATTCATTTAGTATTTTTAGTCTTTACTATATTTGTCATTTTGACAAAATAAAACATATCCATGAGCCAGTCTTTTCAAAACAGAAAGCTCGTTTAAGGCTGTGAGCGATAAAATTGCTTCATTTTGACATGCATGCAGAATGACCAGTTCATCCAGAGATGAAAGCTATGTGCAGATAAAAGTGATGTGAGGATGTGGAGTGACCACTGCATTGACACTGTCCAGTATCTGGATATACTTCAAAAGTGGTATACTAGAGTCCCTGAATTGAATGACATATAACAATAGTTATAGCTCGAAGCTGCTTGTGAGAGTGTACTGAGCTAGAATAAAATCACAATTTGTCTGTCTCTGAAGAGCCTGTGTTGCTCTACCACAGACAGTATTATTTCCTCTTTTATACATTACATGGCCACACTGAGAGACTGAAAAAGCAAACTTCATCATCTCTGTCTTCATTTGTCCTCTATCTTCAGTCACTCTGGGTACACAAGTGCAGGAGATATTATACTGATAATATTTAATGCAGTAATAAAAGTCTAACCCTGTGTTTTATAGTCTGGGTTGTCCCATTAGAAATATGTTTTTATAACATGTGAAGTTCATTTGCTGTATTTTAATTTAAAAACACCTGTTTCTTTTAACCATGCAGCCTATAATTTATTACATCATGGCACTCACCAACTGTACATGAAACTACTGTTTATCTGAGTATAATAACAACATGCTGACAGTGCTCCTGAAACCTTGAAAGAACTTTTCATTTAAGCCAGTGTATGTATGTGCTGGGTGGATTTGTATTGTTCATGCTGTGTTACTCAAATAGATATTGCTGGAGCTTAAGGCCTAAAGTGAGGCCTGATAATTAATATTCGCATGTATGATTTTGAAAATTGTAAAGACAGAGACATTTGAAAAGCTTAAACCTGTCAAATCTAAAAAGCAAAAGCAGTCAGGAGGTAACAGTGGTTCACTTTTATTGTGCTGAAGCTCTAAATGAGACAAAGTATAGACACTAGGGATGTAATGATACTAAAAGCTTAGTATGTATATACATATATATGTATGTATACAATTGCAGTAGCAGGATCATGTAAATAAAATTAGTCACACTCACAGTAGAATATCACTGTTATAGTACCCGCTCAGCAGGTTTAAATTTCTCTGTTTGGTGGCCATTCTGACTGATGGCCGTGTTCTCAGTAGGCTCCTAGCCCAAAACAGGAGATGTTTTCCAAACATCATGGTCTACTTTTTCAAAAGTAAGAAATAAGGGTGGTTACTAAGTAGTTGGTTTAGCGTATGTACATCCGGTTTGTTTGCCCATCTTCACTAAAACCGCATTAACTAACTTCTCCCTCTAATTTTTGGCTGTTAAGGGTGAAGTGAGAGTCAAAACTAACTCAACCAGTATCCCCTCCTCTCTCTCTGCTCCTCTTTGCCCCTCCTTCCCTGTCTCTGAAATGATGTCATATGTGGTCACAATAGCTGGAGACAGCTGTGGCAGTCAGGTAGTGCAGCAGTAATAACTGGCTCCTGAATGAGTGTATATGGAATATAGAGCCTGTGGTTTTCAGTGACATTGCTGCAACTCAGTGTCAAATAAAGAGGTTTGCATTTCAGCGATATGCATACGTATGTTTAAGATCTAAGTAACAACTTCTCACTAAAATGTTAATGGACTGCTGTGTTATGTCCGACATAAACTGGACCAAAACCGGGCAAAAATTGACAAAATTACTTTATTTGCTAATCCCATAAACACTAGTTGGAAAAAAACCCACTAACGTTGCAGTCTATTGGAATTACTCCAAATTAAAACCAGAATAGTTCAATACAAAGATACAAAATTTTAATGCAAACGCTAATGTTGCTGACATATACACGTTAGCCAGTTTAGGTGTCTAGCAGGAAGAAAGCCGCATCTGATACTTCGGATGCTTCTAATGCTCTGCATCTCCTGGGTTGTACCTGCATAGGGAGCCTCCATCCATCTTTGAAATCAGTCATACTGGTTTGAAAAATGCTTCTTACAATATACCTGGGATCAGTGGGGGTGTGGAAGAAGTTAGGTGTGAATTATAACAACACTAGCCACAGAGAGCAAGAATTAAACACAAAACCTGAAGATAGCAGAGTTGGGGGGGTATTAGTACAGCAGGGAGAACACTTCTAAACATTTTTTTTTACTTGATTTATTCAAATTGGCACAAACTTTTAGTCAACACAGTATACAGTATTGCGCACAGTCTTGTCCTGACTGTTTTTGTGACATGGATCCAGGACTGACTAGGCTTTTCCTTTGTCCGGGAGTATTAGCAAATTATTCAGCTTTTGTTAGTTTCCTTTTTGCCCGTCTCATTTGTTAAAACAGGAAAACTGAAATTCTACCACACAACAGCTCTAAAGTCAACACTGGAGCATCAGTTATGTCATTTTCAAATTCTGTGGCTAGCATGCAGTTATACAAACAAAATCACCATATGTAGATACCCTCATCATCCCACATGAGTGAGACAATTTCTGTCCTGATATCATGAAATTACAAATATTGTTAACAGTCCTAGTAGACACTAAAGCATTTAAATTGAGTTGAAGTCACAAGACTTCTAATGGTTTAGTGTTCTCTTGTATTCTCTAAATAACAGAAATTTTTCTCATGACAAGCCAAGGGATTAAAACTCAGTTTGTTACTAACTGAATTGCATCTGACACGTGTTGACAAAATATACACACAAATTCAGAATTTGTAAGAATCACCCAAGCTGCATAGCATGGCTGAATAGTAACCTATTGTATGTGCCAAAGGTATTAAATATTAATGTTTCCCATGAGGTGGAATATGAGCAAGTTGCATGCGTCATGCCCAACAACATAAAAGGCTTCAAGACATCTATTAGTCGGTAAATCTGCTGTAGTAGAGTAAAAATATCAGGTACCTTCATGACAAATACAATGTACAGTATGTGCTGATATACAGAATCTTTCAAATTCCTTATGCACAGCATTGTGGCTGTATAAAAGGTTGATTGATGGTCCCAAAGCAAGAAGTCATGACATGACATTTTTTATAGTGTGTTGTTACTGCCACAGGCCCCATTAAGGGTTCATGACAGTCTTCATTTGTCATACAAGAGTAGAAAACAAACTTTTTTAAAACATTGACTGTATCCGTTTACTTTAATTGTAGTTTATGTGGTTGGATGGTTTAAACCTCCAAAAATCTGAATGACTCTGTTTGCCAGCTTAAACCTTCTTGCAAACTGTGTATTTTGTTAGACTGCATTGTTGAATGCTGCACTGAGAGGAGATCATTCACTCATATGGATGAATTTGTATTTTCATCACATAATGCAACCTGTTTTTATCACTAGCATAACAAACAGGGGCCTGTGCCTTCCTAATGAAAAGAAAGTCTGAATGGCTGAGAAGAAGCCCAAAAGAATGTATTTTCCACTGTGCTTTTTCTGTTCCTCATACGAGCAGTTTCTCTTTGTACAGAGGAGCTTTATTTTTCCACAATCTGTCCTAATTAGTCGAAGGAGTATTGTAATGAGTAATGCAACAGGCTGTGGGTAAACGTGTGCTCCTGTGCAAACAAAGCAATCCAAAGTGTGCATAAAATACCACATGACTGTATGTTATTACTGTCATGGGAAATCCCGGCTTGCACTCATTCGGGCTAATGCAATAAAAATGAAAATGTGTTGTGGGTTGCATAGTCACTCATTTTGCCATCAACATGAAAAATGGTTAGTCATGTTTCTTTTCCATATCACTCTCTCTTTCCTTTCCTTCAGCATTGTTGCCTCCCTTTTTTCCTCTGATGTAAACATCTCTTCTTTCAAGCTGCCATGTTTTTTTTTTTGTTATAATCAGAGAGACAAATGAGATACAAGAGAGAAAGACAGCCTCGGGGCTCATGTCCTCACATCCTCACCACTCCCTTTATCTCTGTCTTTCCTCTCCACCCTCGCATTCTCTGTCCTCCATCTTTCTGTCTTCCTGAGTGACAGCTGGCAGCCAGTAGGGTACAGTGGGCATGCCAACCCAAATGCAGATTTGCCAACTGACTTGAGAAAATGCACATTCTGAACGTGACTGACGCACATGTGCTAAAGCTCTGTATCTCCAAACTGCTGCTCTGTTTAAGGTAGTTCAAACACATACAGCACACATTACACTCCCAGCTGTCCACAGAGCTTTGTGGTCATTAAAACATGCAACAGTACGTCCAAACTGGGCCTGTAAATGAATCCAGTGGGACAGCTCGAGGCAGAGGTCACACAGGCAGGTGCCATAAAATCAATCACTGAAAGCAGCAGTACGTGGAGAAGAACTAATTAGAAAAAAACAATTATAAGTAAACTGGTTTAAAATTTAAATTGTTTTTTAATAGGCAAAGATTTAAAATCCATTTGATATTTGTTACCATACTCTGATGAAGGTCTGCTTTGTTGTTCATGTGGCTTTTGGCTTTTCTGTTTCTTTCTCCTTAAGAAAAATGACTGATGCTTTGCTTTTAAATCCAGGGGCTTTATAGCACACAGCAAAATAAAGAAATGTCTAGTAATGACTCTGCAGTATGCCAACAGCACCTTTTATTATACAAACAGCAGGTGCCGTCCTGCTGCCCCCTGCATGAAAATATTCTCAGACATATACTGTATAATGACTCAGCCTCACATTACAGCATAGCTGATGTTGCAGAGTTTTGATATGTGAATTTCTGACTAATGAAAACAGGAGCAGAAGTTCCCAGGATTATGCTTTTTCCACTGTAATTTCCACTGTTTATCACATTCAACAATTCCCCAATGGCAAACAGCCATTTCTTTTTATTCCTGCACCCTAAATGGGAAATGGCATTTGAGCCAGGTTCTCTGGTTGATGTAGGCTGAACAACAGCTCTGAAAATCCAGTATCTGATTAGTGTTTTGTGGAGACTAGATTTCTAATTTCGACAACAATTTATCAAGGTCAGTGGTTGCAAAGAGAAAATTACAAGACATGAGATTACATAAAACACAGAGGGAGGAAAAGAAAACTAGATGTGTGTTTTATTAGAGTATACACAAACCCCAGACACACACTGAATACCTAGGTGTAATCTGGGTTTTTTCTAGTACACAAGAAAGGCATGTCCAGCACACCATGAATAAACTGAAAAAAGAACTAGACCAAACAGAAGCATCAGACATAAACCTTGAGGGACAAAGCAAGAGAACCTGTTAAGGAAAATCAGAGATACAGAGATTTGTCATTTTGCTTTGATGGAGGTGACAAAGAGGGGAAGCAACACCACCAACAATGTCCTGGAAACACCAAGCATTTCTATCTGACTCTGATATCGGTCTAAATGTTGTTGTTGCTATTAGCACCCGTTAAATGTGTTAACATCCAGCATCTCAACAGAGATTTCTGCCATTAGCTGAGATTTGTTTAATTAACAAAACAAATGGGGCAGCCACTGTGAAGCTCTTACTCTATGGGGTTTTTTTTCCAGCCAGCGTAGCTTCCAACACAGTCTATATGCTATTTTCATTGGGCACAAGTGTATTGGACATTGGCGTGTTTGGTATTTTCTTGCCATGAATGAATGTGTTTACACTGAGGTGGAAAGAGAGGTGCAGCTGTGGCTGTGTTTATGCTGATTAGGCAGCATGGTGCAGTTTTGGTGCTTATTTTGCCCCAAAATGATGTTTGTGTTAAGACCACCTTTATTGCATTCCTAACAACGGCCTAGGCTGGGAAGCAAGAAAGATGTACTGTAACAGCCACATCAGCTTAAAAATAAACCCTTAAATCGACAACTGATCTGTTGGAATTCATTGGGAATCATTTATTGTGAAATGATCTGAATTATGAAATATGTGTAACACAAAGATTATTTTCAAATAAGATAAACTAGTTCTCAATGTGTTCTTTTATATATGAATATCAAAGCAAATCAATCAAATCAAATTTTATTTGTATAGCGCCAAATCACAACAAAAGTCATCTCAGGACACTTTACAAAGTAAGTTCTAGACCTTACTGTTATCAATATTACTACATAGGGAAAACCCAACAAATCCCCCTTGAGCAACCTGTGGTGGCACTTGGTGACAGCAGGGAGGAAAAACTCCCTTTAACGGAAGAAACCTCCGACAGACCCCGGCTCTTGGTGGGCGGCCTTCTGCCTTGACCGGTTGGGGTGAGTGGATAGAGGAGAGAGAAAAGAAGAAAAGCAACAAGACTCAACAAACATCAGCAAACAATCAAACACTGATATAATATGAATAGAATAGAATATGGTCATACAGGGTTAGCTTGCATCATGATGCAACATCTGTCCTTGAATGTGGCAGCTGTGAGTAAACTACACTACAGTATATGCTGTAATTGCTTCTGGTTATAGGAGTCTTTCTGTCTTCCATGCACAAAAGCTTGTAAGTCATATTAGCAAACTATTTCGTGAATATTTATGTACAATATTAAGTGTTTTCCCATCATGGTTTAGGAATGGAGTATATCATTGGTAGGAGCATACTGCATATATTTCAATGTCAGAGGAAGAATGCAGGCAAAATCTGCACCGCCAGAGACCTCATTGATTATGTATGCGGGCTTGTTGTAGATGTGGTCATGGCAGCTCTACACCTCACAGACAAGTGCATGAGTTTCTTCATGTGACAGTTTTGTCTGACAGAGCCTCTCCAGATCAGCCATCATGACATCAGTGGCATCAATCAAAGCCTCTTCTTCAGGTTGTGCCTGACTGTGCCCATGCCTGTGTGGTCACCAAAATAGCAAAAAATATTTGGACACAACCATATACATCACGTGGAGTTTAGACTTGCATTTGCCTTTGTGCCCTATTTCAGGAATATAGAGTAGTGTGTGTCACTGCATTTTGCTGAGATCTAAAAACAAAAACTGCCTAATGACATAAATGTGAGATCGGTAGTATTTTATGGCACAGGGCAGGTTGTTCTTGCAATGGTATAACATTTACCTTTATCGGGGCTGCAGTAATTTGTTGATTAATCTATTAAGTGGTCATCAGAAAGTTATTCTGCAAATATTTTGAAAAAACAGGTTTCAGCTTCTCAGATGTGAATATTTTCTGGTTTTTGTGGTTTTCTTTGATAGTAAACTAAATATTTTTGGTTTTCAGACTTATCACAATTTTCTGGTATTTTACAGACTAAACAGTGTGTTAATTAAGAAAATAATTGGTGGATTAATTGATCATAAAAATAATGGCTAGTTGAAGCCCTAATCATTATTCTCTTCAGTAACGTGTGCTTTCAGCAGAAGCCCTTATCCCAATGTATCTGCTATTTTATACTTTTATTAGATGATGATGCAGAGTATTGTAGCTGAAAACATTCACCAGTGGGAGCATTCACAATATACACACACCATATTTCACCATCCCCTCCACACCAGCTAACATCCACCACATATGTGATTTTTACATAGAGAAAACAGTGCACAAGTTGAGAGAGTGTGTTCTAACCAGAGTGACACTGGTTGATCCTGTCAGCATGCTGTCAGGCAGTCATTTAAGTCACACTTAGGTTTCAGTGGTCACTGGCATTCCTTTTTATGAGCCCACTAATCAAGCAGTCCTGTAATTCAATCCTCTGGTCAGTCTTGTTTAAATGAATAATTCACAGACCATCAGAGAAAGCTCAGTGAAATAACTCACAAGCCTTTAATCTGGAGACCTGGAAGGAATCCATCTAAAAACTAGATGCAATGAAAATGTATAAAGGGGAAGTGAACATTTGTGTACAACTGTTGTGTTCAGCCACTGTGTGAGAACCATGATCAACAGATGTCTGTTTATTTGGCCAAAGCAGTTACAACTGTCAGGTCCACTCGGCGCAACCTGCCTCTCTTCTGCCTTTCTCTCTCCTGCTCGCTCTTTTTTGCGGGATCGGCGCCTCAGCTGTGTCGCATTCTGTAATTAGTGAATTGTGAGTTGTCGCGCACAGCTGAGGCGCATTTCTTTAATTACTTTCTGACCTTATTTATACCTCTGGCAGACACTCCATCATTACTGGAGCATTACCTGTAGACATACCTGTATTCATGGTATGTGTCATATGTCTTTTCGATCTCCACGCTGACAGTTCCTGTGCTGTGGATTTCTTTTGGTATGTTTTCATGTGTTAAGCCATGCGTAAGTTGATTTCTTTTTTTTGTTCGCTACTCCGCTTCCCTGTATGCGTTCGCTAATCCTCCTGGTTATTCTGTCTACTCACCTGTCCATTCTGGTCCTTTGACTCTCCTGGTTCCTGCCATTATCCTGTCTACTCATCTGTTCGTCCTGGTCTCCTCAGCCATCACTGCCCTACCCTGGTTATTGTACTTTATATGGACTCAGTTACTTTGTTTGCATTTCTTAATAAACCACCTTTTTTTCACTAGCACCTGGGTCTTGCACATTGAGTCCTACCTCAGTTCTCCCTCACCCTCCTGGTGTGGGGGACTCAACCATAACAACAACTGCTCTACTGGCAAACTGATTTACATGCTGTTGTTAATTTCAAACTACGATCAATATATGCTAAATGGATAAGAAGCTGATCAGTCATTGTGTTTCAGTTTTCTAAAGCCACATGAGTAAATATTTGTGGAGGAGTTTCAAAGTTGGAAGATCATGATGACCTGGGGGTTCACGGCAGATTAGCTTTGGAGTGTTAAAGTGAATAAATAACACCTAAAGATTCTTGCACATTTAATCATTTATTAATGTTACAATTTAATGTTACAAAGAAATACTTCAAATTTGAAGCCAAGTTTTCAGGAGCTTTAATTTAAGCAACCACAGAGAAAAATACTTACTCTGGGGACAGACTCAAGATTTACTGAAATCTACAAAGACTGAACGATCCACACATAAAGGTTGTTTTCACCAACTTGTACTCTTTAGGCCTTTATAGTCAGGAAAGTGCAAAAACCTTATGACTGAGTAAATGTAATGGACAACACAGTGAATAGCTTGGTCAGTAACAGCTGGAACTCTGGTAGTAGATTATCCCACAAATCTCATGAAAATGCCAATTGCTGTGTGTTCTTGTTCCAAAACAAACATGGACAGCAGCCAGCATATTTATATATATTGCCGTTTGTGCTGTAAAAGCCAAAAAGGGTGGAAAAAAGCTACATTTGGTTGAAGGAAGGCTGTGGGCAACATGAACTGTATAGCCAGCAACCTACAGTGTATCCTATAACCAATGTAGTCTATCTTATCTAAAAAATATAAAGAAATGGCAAAACTAGAAGAGTGTTGTGCTAACAGTAGTGCATATCAGTGACGTGCGGTGAGGTTGACAGCTGGTGAGGCACTGACTCTTTTACAGTCAGATTTACAAATAGAAATTGTCTGTTAACAGACAATGCGTTATGTTTTATATCTTATATCAGCATTCTTCACACAAACGTGACCCATATTTAATTTGAGGTTAAAATTTATTCCAATTGAGCTTATTTCTAACTAGAAATAATAAAAGTTTATGGTCTTACCTTTACTTGTACACGAAATCCATTTGTCAGCTGGTATGTATTACAAACCCTTTTACCGTTCGAATCCAATATTAAAACAAATGTTTTCAATAAAGAAGATCCTTCTGGACAAAAATGTCCAGACTGTCGCCTCACCGAGTAACTTTTTTACTGGGTTTTATGGTTAATCTGGAGCCTAAACACGTTACAGAACTACATTTTATACATTATCCAGATTATGGCAAGGCAGAGCATATAATCAGAGTGTTTGAAAGCATTTTATTTGTGATATATAGAGGGACAGCGACACACTATTTGCATCGCATACAGTTTGTGAGGATCACATGATCCACCGAGAGGCACAGCAAAGTGCTGCCTCATCGCGCATCTCCTCCATGTATTTGAACGGGACATACGGAAATTCTGCTATTCTTTATTGAGCTATCAACATTGAACGGCAAAAGGGCCTACAACACACACCAGCCGACAAATATTAACATTTATTATATTTTATGGTTAACTTTTTTTTTCTTTTCAAGATTGACAGGGGAGGCTCTGCCTCACCTGCCTCCCCTGACCGCACGTCACTGGTGCATATCCAGTGTACTTTAAGTATGGTGTTGCAACAGCAGTATGAGGTTGTACAGTATCTTTAGATATGTTTTCCTGTAAGACCTAAAAGCATCATACAGAATTATTTGCTGTTTGACATTGTTTAAAAGTGAAAACATCTGCTCACAGCTTTATTTTCCATGTGTTTTTGTTTCAGATTAAAGCATCCAATTTATTCAATTTACTGCTTGTGTGCAGTCAGCTATGATAATTGCCATAATAAAGCAACAAAAACACTAATAATTTGCCTCTTCTAAATTTTGTATATACATAAGAGCAGAACACAGAAGCAGTCAGAGCCTGTTGCACCTCCCACTCTAGGTCAGATCACACCAGCCGCTCACAGTGTGGACGTCCCTGTCAGGGTGCAATAACCAGCAGCCCACACAGACAGGGCCCAGATGGACAGGTTTACAGTTTCTAATTTCCTTCCCTCCTCCTGCCACTGAGCAGTCCTCTTCCTGCACTTCAGGGTTTGTGAAATCAAGTGTGATGATCAATTGCACTGAAAATTTCTCTGAAGCTTTAAAATGGAGTTTTGTGGTCCCGGTCTGCCTCCTGAATTTTTTAATGTGCAAAAAGACAAATGGCTGCCCTTTGTGGAACAGCCATAAAAAGTTGCATTGTTAATACTAGGTGTTTAATATTACAGAAGAGAATATACAAACACATTACAGGACATTTTATGATTTATAAGCTTTATAGGAACCTGCATCCTATCCTTTTCATCATAGGCTTTTCATACAAATATCTGGCTTCGGGAGCTTTTGACCCCTTTGAGTCCTTCATTGTGCTTTTACAGTGTCATTTTCAGAGTCATAAGCCATCATATGGCTATGGATCACATCCAGCATACACACTTTCTGCGAATAAAGAAATGAATTGAGAATAAAAAATGCCAGGAAAACATAAAATTTCTTGACACAGAGGTTATTGGCTTTTTGACTGGAGAGAGGGTTTATGGTAGGGAGCTTTTCAGAGGAGACAAAGGAAGCTAATCTCACTTAGAACGGTAAAATCTGCTATATAGCTAATGAAGTATTATACTGTGGTCAATGAGGTGGAGGTACTGCAGTGTGTACGCAGTCTGTGTCGTGTGTATATAGAATATGTGTGCGCCAGTGTGCTTTGTTTTATGAGTGGGGGTTTGTTTGTGAGTTGGTTGCGGTGATAATGCTGCCATCAAGAAGTGAAGTCTTTCAAGAGAGAATGAGCACGTACATCAGGAAGCAAGGAAGAGAAAAAGGTGTAATAGAAAATAAGAAGAATGAAATGAAGGAAATGTAGAGACCAAACGAAGATATTAAACATGCATGATTCAGTGTGTTGATAACAAGTACTGTAATTTATTGTCAAAGGTACTAAAAATAAAGAGATTACAATAGTTTAGATTTTGTTCTTTTTTCCCAAAAATGTAAAAGATTCAGTGTAAAACATTATGTATGACTTAGTTGAATGGCTTTACTTAATTATTCCTATTTAATGTATATGGCTAATCTATAGTAGTTTGCATTCTTAGCCATACAATTGTACATTGATTGTTTATGTAACTGTTTAATAATGACCATGGTTTTAACCACAAGACGTGTGTGTATATATATATATATATACAGTATATATATACAGTAGGTATATAGTGTACCCAATATCCGTGCAGGTATGCTGTTAGAGCATCTTTAAAGTATATCTGAATATGGATAAGATTAACTAACTAAAAATAAGAACATAAATGGGCTTAGTGAAGTGATTAATCCTTATAAAGAGAATGTGTACTTAGTTTTGTATAATGTTGTCAACATAGAGTTCAACATATAGTAGCTCAACACTGAGTTGCTCTGTATACCCGAGTCAAGGAAAATAGAAACCAATTGATGGGTATGGAGGCCTGTAGGTTTAATGGTTGGGATAAAAAAAATCTGGTGGCCCTGCTTAGAGGCTTCAGGGGAAAAATTTGAAATTCTAGCGATTCAGCTACCAGCACTGTAGCTGCTGTGGAGTGGCACTGTCCACTCCATAGAATGTGAGCCTTTCAATAACTCACTGTGTACAGTTCAAATCCTACTGAAGCAAACAACAATCAAAGCTCTAAAATAACACTGGTTCATATCAGATGTCAGATACTGCCCATTTGATATGGTCCCCAAGGCCACGTGAGGGTTACTCTAGAGGCTTTTTTTAAATTAAAAATGGAGGAAGCCTGGAGAAAGAGAAGGAAATCTTGCCCTCCGTTCCTCTTTTTGTATTCTTGGTTTCTTGGTTTGTCAATTTCTGCTGTATCATTTTGTGCTTAATCTCTTTTTACCTCATGTACAGACAGCATGGCAGCCCATGGGATATGTCAACATGCAAACCCATTAAATTATTAGTCCTTGTGTATTATTAACTCTGTAGCATGCATAATTGGCTGCAGTCTTTTAATATTCATGCAGCATGACTGTTCAGAACTGATGCTAACAGGACCAAGTGGGATCAGATTAATGCTGTCACATGCACACACAGAAAGAGGACAAGCACATTCTGACAAGTAGCTTTTTAATAATTAGTGCTGTTATAGGTCAGCATATAGATGCAGTGGATTACAGCAGAATAGTGTGAATTTTCACACAAGAGGGAATGGACAAAAGATATAGTCTGTTGAACTGTGCAGCAGCCCGGTCAGATTGTCATGGCTGTTGGATCAGCCTGGGCCATTTTTGTCTTTTTTAGTTCAAACTTGATGCAGGTAGGGGGGCTGGAATACTGTCCACTCTGCTGAGTGGTCAAGCAAGGGTGACCCATCACTCAGACAGGGAAGGCTTTTTAGAGGAAAGATTTTGAAAAGTTAAACCTGGGAACTGCAGGCCTCCAAAAAGCATGAATGAACATGCAGTGGTCATAGCTGCATAAACTGGTTCTATAGGTAGTTTGGTGCATGATGACATGGCGTGCTGCTGTCTCACGAGGCTGTAAATTTGTCATTAAACAGCTCATGCAGACATGAGTCATCTGTGAGAGTAAACTGTTGTCTGTGTGCCCTCTGTCCCTCTCTGTTCTTATCCTGCCTAATTTTCTTTCCATCTCACACATTTTTTCCCGCAGCATGTTGACCTTGTCCCTTGTCCCTTATTCCACCTTGTTCTGTTGTGAGACAGTCCTCAATGTGTGTGACTGTGTGTACAAGGGGACACAGAGAGGTGGGAGAGAGCAGTGAGGTGTCCAGCACTTAAATTGCCAGTTTATTTCCATTCACTGCATCAATTACATTGATGCAGCTTATAAATTAGCGTGTCTCAGTGCATTTGTGTGTATGTGGGAGATGGGGGGTGGAAGCAAGAAACAATTTAGAATGATAGATATAGAAATGTTTGTGCTGTACTACAGCTTCCGGCTTCATACAAATCACAAAAACACTCGGGATTTTTTTTAATCCTCTGTTTTCAGGGGAGAAGCGGAAGAAACTCGAGCTGTGTTCTGATTGCGATCCATTTGACAATCAGTGAATTCATGCATGAAGAGTGCACAACTGAATGTGTGTAAATGGGGCTGCATGGGTGTGTCTTTGGGGTCAGCCAGTGGCTGCCCTGAGATCAGGAGTGTGATCGTGAGGTCTCTGGGTAAAGAGGGGCGTGTCTGTGACATGCTGCAGTGATTAGTGGAGCTTAGCAGGCAGAATTTGTCAGACTCAGCCGAGGCCATGAACTGTTTAGGCCTGCAACTCTGCAATTTGTCTCCCACTTCATGTTATATAACAGCCTCAGTGTTGCTTGCATGTACACATTTGCAACATACATGGCTTATGCCTCCTATGGTGAGGTATAGGCTGTTTCAGTCTCTGAATGCTGAGGTGTTAGAAAATTATGTTTACATGACAAGACAATTTACAGGAGGTGTTTATACAGTACGACTGTGAATACAACCTGGTTTTGCTTTAAATGCACTCGGCAAAGCTTGTTAGGGAAAAAAGCTTTGTTAGGACATTGGTCTCCAGCAAAGACACTGTGAAGAAGTGCTGACATGAACTGCTGATTAACTGATTAGTAACAATTATTATGCCAGATATTTACTGGACTGATTAATCATCTTGTCTATGAAATGTCCGAAAAATATAAACCTGTTGCAATTTCTCACATTCTAAGATGGTGTCTTCAAATAACTTGTTTGGTCAACCAACAATCCATAACCGAAAGACACTGACTTTATTATTGTCTAAGATAGGGAATAGCATCAAATCCTGACCTCTGATAAGCTGGAGCCACAGTGTAATTTTAAGTTTTGGTATAAAAAAAAGCTGATTGTTTGATTATCAAAATAGTTATTGATATTTTTTTTTCATTAATTGATCAAATAATTAGATAACTGTTGAAATTGTAGTCAATTTCTCAACAATTTTGATTAACCATTTAAGGGTATAGTCAAGGAATGTTTATAATTTGATCAATATGTGCACAAATCCACAAATAATTTCAGTTAGGGTTTTGTAACCAAGCCCCTCAGAATTTATGAAAGCGTATCATTACGGCAACAGTACTAGCAACTGTGGGAATAACCAATGCCACAGGAGACATGAGAATATTAGCGAATGTGGTTAAGTGGCTACAGACTCACGACAATCTCCAGCTGCTATGGCTGAAGTCAGAACAACCACATACATTTGCAAACTAGCAATTTGGTTGAATGTCTGTGCAAAAGTTGATTTACGAAACAGGCTGATGTGACACAGGTAATGTAATTTGCTAATGTAATGTGACCACAAAAAACGTCTAACTGAACAGTACCATATGGACAATAATAATTTCAGTAGAACTCAAATAATTTACCATCCTGACTAGTAGACAAACAAGACAGTAGTGAGACCAGCTATGCTGTATGGGTTAGAGACTCATCAGTGAGGAAAAGACAAGAGGCGGATATGGAGGTAGCAGAGATGAGGATGTTGAGGTTCTCTTTAGAAGTGACCAGGATGGACAGGATTAGGAATGAGCACATCAGAGGGACAGCTCAGGTTGGCTGTTTTGGGGACAAGGTCAGAGAGGCCAGATTGAGATGGTTTGGACATGTGCAGAGGAGGGATAGTGGTTATACTGGTAGAAGGATGTTGGAGATGGAGCTGCCAGGCAAGAGGTCAAGAGGAAGGCCAAAGAGGAGATATATGGATGTGCTAAAAGAGGACATGAAGTTAACTGGGGTGAGAGTAGAGGATGCTGAGGATAGAGTTAGGTGGAAACAGATGATTCACTGTGGCGACCCCTAATGGGAACAGCCAAAAGAAGAATGTTATACCCCAGTTCTTTTATTGGACAGCTCTGAGTAAGGAAGGAGTCCGTCTTTCTTGATTTTAGTGCTGGTTTATTTAAAAAATATATGAATAAAGATTACAGAACACAGTCCAGGTTGTTCCTTCCTCCAGAAACACACACACTCTGGCTGCTAGAGAGAAAAACTCCTGGAAACACAGAGCCTAATACATTTATAAGTCTGGATGTTGCTACGTGGTGTGTAACTAAAACATCCATTCAGACATAAATCTAACACAAGATTAATACAAGAAAACAATTGGTGTCATGGCTTACTGCTAATCTTGAAACAGAGCAGACTAGAGCAGACTTTGAATCTTACTAAACTACATTACTAATACATTAATGTCTAATAATTATCAAATGTATTAATTTCTAACAAATTCCCTCTTTTGACACAATTTATATCGTGTCAACCTAAATCAAATGTCCCTGTTGTCCCCAGATTAGGCATCCAAGGAGGAGAGAGGCCCCCCCTTACTACCCCCTCCAGGGAAAGCCCATAGCTACCTAGGGCAAAATCTCAAATAATAACATAAAATAATGGCATGTAAGCTGGTCTTCGTTGCTGTGATCCTATATGTAAGCTTCTATGTGAAAGCTGAGTCTTCGTTGCAATTATAGCATTTTTCCAACAAAAACATGGAAATATTTAAACAACATGTAGCAAACAGTCATTAGTTAATCATAACATTTGCAGGAGGAATACGTTATGCTGGAGACTAAAGATCTTCCTCAGGTATCAACCATTTATCACAAAATTCTACTCAATAATCAAAATCAATCGAGTCCACACCACCTATGTGTATGCAAGAATATATGTGGATATGTATTAACCCTTAGCAACAATATGTAGAAAGATCACAGTCTTCTTCCCTGTCGAAGGGGTCCTCTTCAACCTCAGACTCACCGGGCTCAGTGAGTGAGATCATTGGCATAGTTTCCCATGGATATTGGGGTATCTATTATCAATGGCAGTGGTGATACACTTTAGACAAAGATGCCTAATGCAGGGGATGCAGCCGCATCCACACAGGGTCAGCAAAGTAACTGCTGCCACAAAAGATGTAGCAAAGAAATCACTACATTTTTCCACCTGCCAAAAATTTTAACGAACCAATCATCAATGTAATTTTGAATTCCTGAATATTCAGCCTTCTCTTCTGATAAAAATTTTAACCCTGTCAGAGCCCTAGCAATGGAGCCATCAGGAGCAGTGTTATTAGGAATGTAAGTACAACACTGTTGCCCAGTCATAGTACAAACACCCCCTTTTTCAGAATGAAGTCTAATGCCAATCTGTTCTCATACAACATAAGAGAAATGGCTGCTAGTTGCTCCTGAAACCCAACAACTAAATCTTTGGTAAGATTAGTGAGATTAGTAAAACTCTGAACATTAAAAATGGACGTAGAACAGTATACAAATGTATTTATCGAACTGTCTTAATTGCTCTTGCTGTGGCCATGCAGAGCAGTCAAGAATGTCACATGCATCTATCATTAAAGTGGAAGTTTTACCCATATTAAAACCAACTCGGGTGGAATGAGGACATTTGTTCTTTTCTCATGGTGTAATGTGGGACCTTGTTTCCCACCACAATATGGGTACCACTATAACTAGGCTAATGATGCCCAGAACACAAAGAACCATACCAGGACATCTGCCTAAACTTGCCAGACTAGGCATTTTGTCTGCTGTCCCTGTCAAGGTTTTTGTTCTCTGATAAATATTACACTAGTGTAGGTCCTCTTCTAACTGTGGCTCTCTTTCTACAGGACTGTATATCAACTCAGGTAATGAGGTTCTTAAATCAGCCTTGACCTCATTCACTGTCCATCCAGCTGGATCCTCCGCTGGATGGACAGTGTGTCTTATGGATCCAGTTACTTAGCTTGCTCTCTGCGAGCCACAGTTTAACACATGTAGTGGTTAAAAACAAACAAGGTACCAGTCCAGAGGTAATATGTAATAGAATAGTATGTAGTTCATATATAGATATTATTTGTAATAGTTATGTAAGGGTGAGCTAAGTATTTATGTATGTTACGGCGAACCGTATATGTGTGCGTGGTCAGACTCAGAAAAAAGGCAGAACTTGGACTCAGGCTTGATCAGGTCAATGTATTTTACTGACAGAATTGAGAATGGTCAGAATTGGTTGCATCAGCCGATCTCAGGGCAGCAGGGAGTGCTGGGATGACTGGACTGCTAGGACTACAACCCAAGGTGGTAGGAGAGGCGCAGCTGGCTAAAGAAGAACAGAGAACGAGAATAAGTAACAAGGGTGCTATGGAAATGGCAATACTGATAGGTATACTGAGGACCTGAGTAGCAGCATTTATTGGTTCGAGGCAGGTGATCACTGGTCAGATTATGAAGCTCCTACATCAGAACTTTTTCTGATGCGCAAAATCGCTGGGGGTTCTCCCAATCAACAGCTCTGTTTTAATTCCACTGAATATGTCGTAACCCTAAATTCTATAATACAGTTTCCCCATAGGTTATGCCCAGCCCCTGGAACCAAAGACAGCTCTGCCCGAGGCACACTGTTTCACACCGAATTCTCCCAGTAGCACTTGTTGCCATGGGATACACGTGGCAGTGTTCAACAGCCTTCGCGCAGAAAACCACCCACACAAGGATCAAAGAAAATAAAAAATATTTCCCTAGTGCCCTCATTAATCATTTAACAGTTAGCAGTGATCATCTTATAAATATTTAGACATTCAGGAATGTGCTCCGCTGGGAGGAATCTCAGTCCAATATGCAGGAATTCTGTACAAAAGGCTCCTGCTCACCTGTTATTATTATTGCCGGCAAATGTTGACCGGTGAGTCCGTTCACTCCCGACTGGAATCCAGCTAAGAATTCAGCCAATTCCGAAGGTCACAGCACCAAGTTCTTATGCCCCAGTTCTTTTATTGGACAGATCTGAGTAAGGAAGGAGTCCATCTTTTTGATTTTAGTGCTGGTTTATGTAAAAAAAAAAAAAAAAAAGAAA
>NW_018127927.1:1053208-1059912 GCF_001952655.1 Monopterus albus
AACCTGCAGTTTGTGTGTCAGCTACCTCCTTAAACCCTCAGATGTTACGGTACTGAGAAACCTTTATAAATCAGTACATTCTGGCTCTTTGAGAGAGTGTCAAATTTAATCTGAAATAACCAATGAAAGCTGTGTCACTGGACACTTAAGACCATATTTGTTTTGCACAGTATTTAGTTGACATAAGATGTTATTAAAGATAGGATATTTAAAGAATAGTGTGTATTATGTAACAAGTAAACAACTGGATATTTTAGATAAACCCTTTTCTGATGTATCTGTCTAATAGATAAGCCCTTTTCTGATGTATCTGTCTAAACTCATTTTAGCAGTTCAATCTTGGCCTTCTGTCAACCCTGTGAACTGTTATGCAACTTCAGACACTCACTAGGAATTGGGTAATCACACTCACTGGGAATTGTGCATTATGTGCAACTTTAACAATTACCATTTAAAAGTGTAAACCCACTAAAATCATAAGAATGTCAATAACATCAAACCTGACTCAGTAACCACAGAGAGTATTAAAACTTTTCAGGAATTTTATATAGAAGCTTAACAGAGCTACAGCAAAGCAACAAGCAATAAAATATAAACCTTAAAATCATCAATAATTGTCTTGATTTGCTTACAATCTAAATAAACTACTATTACTAACATACTACTACTATTTCTAACATAAATCTAAAATGATCATACTGATTAGAATTATTATGGTTGAGCTAAACTCTTGATCTGAACAACAAAGATTTTTCTCATGCAATCTGGCTCTCAGCTGGCTCTGGGTAGGGCGGTGGCAGATTGGGCAATCGTTTGTTCCTCTTTTTCCTTTTTGCCATGATTCAAGCTTTCACAAGGGGAAAAGAATTTACAAACAAAAATATCACAGCTCATCTGGTTCAATCCTCAAAATTCTCAAAGAGAGAAATAGGACAAATTCAGATAAACAATGTTTTTCTTGGTCAAATCTGTGACTCAGGAAAGCATAAAAGACATGAAAATGTCCATAAACAGTCTCCTTTTGGTCCAAATCTTCATAAAGACATGAAAATGCTTAAAACTGTCTTCTTTTCAAGCCATTCTTTCTCCATCAGGCTGGGTGGATTGTGGCTTTTTGTTAAAATTCTTCATTTCTTTATCAATCATCTTTGAAGCAGGAATTCAGGTTCCCTGCTGATGTGTCCAAGCACCCAGAAAGGGCCTCTCTCTCCCTCATCGGCATGCATCTCGGTCCCACAGGCCGAACGCCTGTGTCCAAGCATCCAGAAAAGGGGCCCCCTCTCCCTTGCCGACATCCATTTCCCCCTCACAGGCCGAGCCTGCGGGGAAGTACCCCCAGAGGGGCTCCTCTTCACGGACTGCCTCCTGCAGTCCTCGGTCTCCCGGAAGTCAGATGGTCAACCGGACAGAACCTCCGGCCACAGCTGTGAAAAGAGACTCTCCGTTCCTCTTTTTGCCTGGATTGTTATAGGATTCTGGTCAATAGCCTCTGTCCTCTCATCCAACCAGATGCCGCAGTTTGCAGTTAATACCTTATTTGGCATGCAAAATCATATTATTCTGAAGTATTGCATATTTTTTACTGTCAGCCCAAGCCTACTGCCTGTAAGCGGCCTCTGCCCCACTGTGATCCAGCCTTGGATTCTACTTCCTCTTTTCTAGAAAACTAAACCATCTCAATACATAACAAAAATACAAGAAACTCACATCTGACTGAAATATCAAAATTCCATCATTACTTTCAACAGAACAATCAGAATTACACACTGATTTCACACAAAACTATCAATGCCTTAAAATCAAAACATTATATTTATATTTTAAATACTTGACTAAACATGGATCATCATTGATTAGATATTGATCAAACAATTATCAGTCAAATCTTTACTTTTAGGCTTGAAACCATCATTTTTGTTACTTCCTCAGTATGCTGTGTGTCTCTTCTCTGTGTGGCGTGTACACACGAACTTTTGCAGTTCCTCATTTCAGCAGGGTTGTGTTTCTACTGTACTTCCTTTTTCCTGTGACTGCATTTTTCACTCTTTTAGATATAAAATCACTTCTCCCCATTCTTTTAATACAATTATTTCACATTTTATTCTTACACATGTACTAAAGATTATTTCAGTTAACACACATAAATCATTTTATGATTATTTTTACTTATTAAAAGCTTAACTTTTCTAAGCATTCTGCCACAGCATTTTAATAATAATTCCTTTGTCTTCTCCAACCTCCCCTGGAACCTCCTTTCTCCTCTGCCTTCTCTGTATCTCGGTGCTTATTGAGGCCCGTTTTTACAGCCTTGCTGACACTGTGTAGGTTGTAAGTGAAAGTGATGGAATTGGTAGCCTACTTTTTCAGCCATCTCTCCCTTTAGGCTGCACAGTGGTGTTGTGAATTTATGAACTCTAAAGTAGCACACCCCCTGACTCCTGTGCTGTGCATGAGCAAAAGCATTCCTTGTGCTGATTGGCTGAACTCAAATCTTTTCTTGCCTATAACATAGTAAGAGTAGTACACAACCACCTGGGGTTTGTGGAGCACTCAAACTGGGAGGCCAGGAAGAGATATGTGGGAAGAGGGAAGGCTTTTGCTGTACAAAATAAACAAAGTTTCACTGGCTTCAGCTTCTCAAAAATCAGTATCATAATATTTCTGGGTTTTAAACTGTTAGTCGGACCAAATAAGCAGTTTATTTATTCTACTGCATCATATCAGTTCTGTATGGGCTGTGGTCTCTGGGAAAAAAATCTGAAATCAAAAGGGAAAATATAGCCTAATTAAAATTTTTATGATGCCACCCTTGATTTTTGAATTATGTCAGCATACCATTTATATAGATGGAGAATTTTATATAATTTCATACAACCAATCAAATCGCTTTATTTCAAACCATGAATACAGTGATTCACAACAGCTACACTACAGACTCTGGACAACAGTCGTCTTATGTAACATACAAACATGCCCTCTCATCTTATCGTAGCTTGTCAAATGAGCAAACAAACAAACATTCACTGAGGAAGATTGCACAGCTAATGTCAGTTTGCAGGCTAGACAGATAATTAGCTGCTCAGCTGCAGCACATTAAATAGCATGTAAACCTGAAAATGTCACTTTGGCCTGTTTAGATACCACTATGGCTCTTACATTTCAAACCCACAGCATGTGATATTAAGAAATATGTCACCCATTGCAACAGTGTGGCTTACTGATGTATTTCTAACAGCTTGTGGACAACAACAGAGCTCCATGGCACAGGTGAATAAGTTAACACAGGTTCTGCACACACAAAGAATTCTTAGTAAGGCCAACTTGAATATGGTTGAAGAGATCAACAGACATATTTCTTCTGCCATGCAAATCATCTTTTTATTTCATTCAATAATTGATGCATGCAAGTCTGATAAAGTCCCTCACATCCTCCTCTGGTGAGTGATGCAATTTACAATCACCCTGTCCCTCCTTAAGCATGTTCTTTACTCTGACGAGGTCTCAGATGATTAACAGCCACCACACTGAGAGCAGGGCCGGAAACTGTACACCTGCTTTTTCCTGATGTTATATTTCAGCCGCAATTTCCTCTGTTGCATGCAGCTGTGGTAAATCAGGCGCTGTGGATACTTGTATAAATTTTCATTTTCTCCTTGATTTTTGCATGGGTGGCATGGTGGAGCAGTAGTTAGCACTGTCATTTCACAGGAAAAGGTTTCTCCCTGTACTTGTGTGGGTTCTCTCCGGGTACTCCAGCTTCCTTCCACAGTCCAGGGACATGCAGCTTAGGTTCATTGGTGACTCTAGGAGTGAGTGTGTGTGGTTGTTTGTCTACATGTCAGCTCTTTGACAGACCGGCGACCTGTACAGGGTGTACCCTGCCTCTCGCCCTATGTCAGCTGGGATTGGCTCCTGGGTATGTTTCATAATTTTAAAATGATTAATTTATTAATCCAAACAACAACTGTGAGATGAACTGCTAATGAAAATTGTTATTACTTCCATCACTTTTATGAAGCCATTTGGTTTCCTGTGCAGGAAATGTCTAAATAAATCCATGTATTAGAAGAAACAAATTTTAATAAGCAACTGAACAGCCAATCATACTGGCCTGGCTCATTGCTGTCAAAAGCTGACAACTTCAAAAACATGGATGATAGATTTAGTAGCCTGCCTGTAATCCTCTGGGGTGCATACACAGTTTTTATGGTAAGGGGAACAATTCATCACAAGGCAATTCATCAGTGGCTAACTTTTAATTAATGTTCAAACGTGCAAACCACTCACAACTGCTCTCGTATGTCTCTTCTGTTGGTTTCTTTCTCCTGATGTTCACTTTTCCTTGGCTTTTTCTTCTTTGTCCTTAAAGTGTGGTTGGTCTGTTTACTCATCCACTTTCACTTCAATACGATGTCACTTTATTTTCACAGCTTCCCTTTTCCTCTCCACTCTGCATTCCCTCCATGCTTGCATTAGTTTCAGTGGCAAGTCCTTATGGCTCAGCCCTTGCTAGTGTTTGTGTTCTGGTAAATGCTGCCCCCTATTTCCAGCATTTTATCATCTTAATATCTTTCCGAACCAGCTCATTTATTTTCCTCCTGTCCCTTTTCTCCAGTTCTGTGCCCTGAATTAGCAACATCAAGGCTGAGAATGAAAAGAAATGGCCAATCAGAAAGCGTAGTGGAAGAGGAATCTATTGGAAAGGCTCAAAATGGAGCCGGTAGGAACAAATTGGACAGTCATAAGCACAGACGTGGGCCTTGATGTAGAAAAGTCCATATAATATGGAAAAGAGAGAGTCAGACAGATTGATTCTGAATGAAATTATAGAGGATGAGGGGGAATATGAGAGAGCAAATTGAGCATTACATACTGCATTACAGTGTCTCTTAATTAACCATGTAAAAGCTTTCTTATTAGGACTGATGCACTCCTCACTTAACAAGGAACAGAAAATGCTCTTTTAGTTGTCACCAAGATGGGCCTCAAAGGAAAAAGTCACGGCCAGATATATGCACAAGATGCACTGAGGAGAAGAGGACATTGTTCCACTGTATTTGGCAATGCAGCAAAATAAAACCATACAGGGAAGAAGTAAGACATGCAGTACAAAAGATCATTCAAATCCACCCTGTTTTTTTAATTATAGGGTTATACCCCAAAGATCCTAATTTTGTCAAAAAGGAACAAGTAATACTAGGCATGTTTTCTGCATGCAAGAAGATCGATAGCAGTGTAATGAAAGAAGACTTACAGACCAAGGATCAAACATCGGGCTAAGCTGATGTTAATAACTTTTCCACTAGAAATAATGACTTATATATTAACAGGGAAACAGGATGTGTTTGAAAAGAAATGTATTGACCTATCAGACAGTAATGAGGAATGTAATGTTAGTAATGGGAGTAATGTTATAAACTCTGCAGTATGTTTTGACTCGGTATTATAGTAACTGTGTAAATTGTTAGTTTACATTAAGACCTGGAAATGTCCTAGGGAATCATCTATGTAAAGAAGATGGAACTGTGTCTGAGAAATAATATGGATGTCATTCATTTGGGTGTTTGTGTGCTGGGTTTAAGGGCACTAAGTTGTTTGATGTAATTGGTACACACAAGTGCTGAACATGAGGCAAAGCAAAATAAACATACTGTTAAAAAAAAGTGAAATGGGAAAGAGCGAGAACAGCTTTGGGACACTAATGAAGAAAGGTCCAACCTAAAGGCTCAAATGAAATCATCTCAGTGCATTTTGTCTCAATTATCTGTCATCTTTGTCATCCCAGTCTACACTACTCCCCACCACCTCACTGCCAGTGAATAGACATTATGTGCAGCTGCATTGAAAGTCTGAGCACATCGTAGGGTCCGTGTGTCAGAGTAGTGTGTGTGTGTGTGTGTGTGTGTGTGTGAAATGATTTTAGCTTCAGGTTCTGCACCTATACTGTTTATCACTGTTAAATAGCAGTGCGCCATGAAGAATTTAACACACACACCTTTGAAAATTGCTAAACCTCAGCATGGATAGCTGATATTTCGCAGGCAAATTTGATTGCCATATCATTGATTGTTTTTTTTATGTTATTTAAAATAGTCATTTAAAATATGTTATTTATCTTTATTATTTCTCAGCATTCTTTTAAAAAATAATTTATATTATATTCATTCTTGCCTCCTTACAGGTTGAATATGTTACTGAGCCACTTTTTGCAGTTAAACTAAATGATCATTTGAAAAGACATGTATGATATTTTCCAAGACATAAGGGCAGAAGTTAAAAGTAAAAGTAGACATTGTTAGCAGTGCCTTTAAACTTTCACATTGCGTCAGATAATGTCCGGTAAAGGAATTCGTTTTCCTGAGGTTGTTACAGCGAACTGTACAATATTATGTAGCATTGTCTTTTCCCACTAGTTTTATTTTGAATTTTATGGGGGTTATTTTGTTTGTTTATTATGTGGTCAAAGAAAACATTTGAGAGCAAAACCTTGGTACTGCAATCAAAATAACTTAAAAACAAAGCTTATAAGCAAGCAACCAAAATGGACAAACTGCAAAAAAAAAAGTGTTAAATTATTAAAAACATTTTTGTTTGCAATGAAAATAGTTGAATTGATTAAAATCAAGGACTGTGACATCGCCCAGCATGGCGCAGCTGGGGCCCCACCCTGGATCCAGGCCCGGGATTGGGGCTCGAATGCGAGA
>NW_018127927.1:1060908-1062116 GCF_001952655.1 Monopterus albus
ACTGGGGACTCCGTTGTTCTACTGGGGGACTTCAATGCCCACGTGGGCAGCGACAGTGACACCTGGACGGGCGTGATTGGGAGGAACGGCCCCCCTGATCTGAACCCGTGTGGTGTTTTGTTATTGGACTTCTGTGCTAGTCACAGTTTGTCCATAATGAACACCATGTTCAAGCATAAGGGTGTCCATCAGTGCACATGGCACCAGGACACCCTAGGCCGGAGGTCGATGATCGACTTTGTGGTTGTTTCATCTGACCTCCGGCCGTATGTCTTGGACACTCGGGTGAAGAGAGGGGCGGAGCTGTCAACTGATCACCACCTGGTGGTGAGCTGGATCCGATGGCGGGGGAGGAAGCTGAACAGACTCGGCAGACCCAAACGTATTGTGAGGGTCTGTTGGGAACGTTTAGCAGAATCCCCTGTCAGAGAGATCTTCAACTCTCGCCTCTGGCAGAGCTTTGACCAGATCCCGGGGAAGGCTGGAGATATTGAGTCCGAGTGGACCATATTCTCCACCTCCATTGTCGATGCGGCCGTTCGAAGCTGTGGCTGTAAGGTCTCCGGTGCCTGTCATGGTGGCAATCCCCGAACCTGGTGGTGGACACCGGAAGTAAGGGATGCCGTCAAGCTGAAGAAGGAGCCAACCAGGCTCGAAAGGACTCTTGAGACAGCTGACGGGTAAAGGCAGGCTAAGCGGGCTGCAGCCCAGGCAGTTGCGGAGGGAAAAACTCGGGTCTGGGGAGAGTTTGGTGAGGCCATGGAGAAGGACTATCGGTCGGCCTCGAAGAGATTCTGGCAAACCGTCCGGCGCCTCAGGAGGGGGAAGCAGTGCCCTGCCGAAACTGTTTACAGTGGGGGAGGGCAGCTGTTGACCTCAACTGGGGATATTATCGGACGGTGGAAGGAATACTTCGAGGATCGCCTCAATCCCGGCGCCATGTCTTCCGATGAGGAAGCAGAGGCTGAGGGCTCAGAGGTGGACTCGTCCATCACCCAAGCTGAAGTCACTGAGGTAGTTAAGAAGCTCCTCGGTGGCAAGGCACCGGGGGTGGATGAGATCCGCCCTGAGTACCTTAAGTCTCTGGATGCTGTGGGGCTGTCTTGGTTGACACGCCTCTGCAACGTCGCAGGGCGGTCGGGGACAGTGCCTCTGGACTGGCAGACCGGGGTGGTGGTCCCTCTTTTTAAGAAGGGGGACCGGAGGGT
>NW_018127927.1:1063053-1069770 GCF_001952655.1 Monopterus albus
CTCAGGCATCTGTTTCGGATGCCTCCTGGGCACCTTCCTAGGGAGGTGTTCTGGGCATGTCCCACTGGGAGGAGGCCCCGGGGAAGACCCAGGACACGCTGGAGGGACTATGTCTCTTGGCTGGCCTGGGAACGCCTCAGCATTCCCCCGGAGGAGCTGGAGGAAGTGTCTGGAGAAAGGGAAGTCTGGGCATCTTTGCTTAGACTGCTGCCCCCGCGACCTGGTCCCGGATAAGCGGAGGAAAATGGATGGATGGATGGATGAAAATAGTTTTGATTTTAATCAGTTTATATTTGACATTTGTTTTTGGTTGCAAAAAAATTTATTTTGATTGCAGTACCAAAGTTTTGCTCTCAAATATGTTTTCTTTGAGGAAAGAAACAAAATAGCTTCCATAGCATTTCAAAGGGTACTGCTATTACTTCACTGTCAGAAAAAATTCGAATGCATTCATAAAAATGTTTAATTAACAAGCTTAAATTTCTTGCTGAGAGTCAGATGAAAAGATCGAGGCCATTCTCATACAGCTAGTCTTCGTTGCTTAGCAGTGGCAAAGCAAGTTTGCCAATGCCTCCAAAATATTATCTACATGATAATAGACAAAGCAAAACTAGTGAGCTTAGGACATACTGGTAGACAAAACCTGGCTAGCTGTTTCCCTTTGCTTCCAGCTTATATGCTTATGTAACCTAACTAGCTGTCTGGACTGTACAGACATGAGAGTGGTCTCAAGCTTCTCATATGATTTTTGGCAAGGAAGCAATTAAATGTATTTCCCAAAACGCTGACCCTGAAGTCTGTTTTGCCTATTATCAAATAAGAGAGGGAATAAAAAAGAGAAATAACATGCAGAGAAAGGCTATCAAATATACACAGCTGCCATTTATGTGCATTTTAGAAATTTGCTGTTTGATTTGTTTTGTTCATCCTAGAAATCCAGTATAAAAAGTCTGAGATGGTTAATGGGATGTTATAATGTCAAGTCTGTACACTTAACCAGTCAACCCTGGCTGCACACAGTAGTGGAAAACAAGCCAGAGTATATGTTGAAATTTAATTTGACAACTGTTGTTGCAGTTATTTTCAAGTTGCTCAGGTGGATTGGAGCCGAAGCAGTCCAGACAAAGACTGTTTGTAACTTGATCTGAGTCAGCAGATTTTACACAGAGCAAATCTGCAATAGCAGCTGCATCTGTTGTTTGTCTCAGATCAAACTATACGTCAGTGTAGGCAGGAGTGAGTGTGCGGGTGTCATTGTGATTGACGGCCCTTGTTAAGGGCAAGATTTCTGAGAAGAGAACAGCAGCTTAGTCTTGTCAAGGTCAGGCGGCAGGTGTTTGGCAGGAATTGAAGATTTCAGCTGGACAATTGAAGATATGCAACTTAACCTGTGTGTCAGAGCTGGGAATCAAAAGGTCAGCTACGTGTTGTAGCAATGATAGAAAGAATTATGGGATGTGGTGACACATTCAAGATTTTTAGTGTAAAAAAAGAAGAAGGCTTGGCCCCGTGGACCTCCTTGGAAAGGAGGATGCAGACTCATGGTATTACAACTGTAATACAATGTTTTCTGAAAGCAGTGACCACTGTCTGGACAGGCGCCATCTTGCTTTCTGTCACTTCTCTGATTGCTGTATTGATGTTAGGAGACAGAAACTGAATCTGTCTTCAGGTTTTCCCAAAACAATTACTTCTAATTTAAAGGAAATAACCTGCTCTTTATGAAAGCTCGCTGCACAGTCACTGCTTCTGTGGTGATAGATATGCCACTGTGTTTACTCAGTGGAAATAAGATTATAGCCATGACAGATGCTGTGTTAATAAAATGGTTACATTCTTCATTTGTGTTTGTTTCTAGCTTTCACAGATGTGTAAAGGTACTCGTTTCTCTGGTATTTAAGTTGAACACGAGTACTATACAACCCGGGTTATCTTGTCCCTTTCAGTTTGATTTGACTCCTGGCATGGAAGATTGTTTAGTCATCACCCAAATCTGAATGAAATCATAGGCGATGTGCTCTGTGCCCAAAGAAGATATGTAGCAACTGCTGGATTTGTTTCAGTTCCAGTTCAATGGCAAGATAATATTGCTAACTCCAAATACCGATTTTCATTCACACCTTACATCTGTGTTAAGTATTTATCGACAGGTTTACAAAGTGTGAGACGTGCTTCCCTGCAGGGTGCCGGGGAGTAGCAGAGGGGGCACACAGGGAGAGAGACGTGCAAAAAACATACTGCATGAGGTGAAAGGGAGAGGTGCATGTTGGTGTTCTGAATGCACCAAGGTAGTTGCTATAGTTTGGCCCGCTTATTAGCTTATCAGCACAGTCAGCAGTTGGAGCAGCAGCAGCAGCAGCTGTGACATGGCTCATAGAGGCAGTTAAGGTGCTTTAAATCCACGATGTCAGGATTGGCGTGTGAAGCTGACGATAATGTCAAGGGGTGAGCTCAATTATAAGGCCAGACGAGTAAAAGCAAAAACTGTCTCTTTAATAAGAGCACTGGTAACAAACGAAATGATACAGAAAACTGATTAAACAAGAAACACACTCTCAGGTCAGTAATACAGTCCAGGGTCAGAGCCAGCAAATGTACACATTCAAGGTATCCACAAAAGCACGGTCAAAAGGGAAGTCCAGAAGTCAAAACACAGAAAACACGATCAGAATCAGAGGGGTTAGACAGTACTCAGTGGTCACAAGGTAGTCCATGGTCAGAGCTGGAAAACCAGGTGCAAGAAAAACACTGGAAAGTCTGAATAGTTAGAAAGATCTAGCAGCTTCTTGGTGTGGGGAAGCTGCCTACGTATATGCTGTTGTAACCAGGTGTGAGTAATGAGAAGCAGGTGAAACCAATGTGGGTGATGAGATAAAGTTCCTGGTAGTCAGGGTGAGCTGGGGACAGGAATAAGTGTCAAAATAAAAGCATGAGTCAGAATCATGACACACGATTGCTGCGGTTAGCATAAAACTCAGTCTCCTTCTCTAAGTCATAACTCAGTCAAATGAGAAGGCACAGACATGATACACATATGCTTAGATTCACCATGATGTATACTTCCCAATAATGATTATTAGCTTCAGTGTTCATCCTAAGTAAACATCCATAAAGCGCTAATAGCTATTTTGGATATTTTTATGGCCAATTTGGCAGGGGCATAGTGGAAGGGAATCTTGTTTTTGTTTGAGGGTGCCCGCAGTGTCAGACCTTGAAAGGCTTTGAGATAGATGAATACTTTTGGCATACATGTTCTTAATGCTTGTTAATTTTATAACTATAATCTAACCACAAAAATATGCATGATATATTGCTTAAAACTTTCAAGATCAATCTTGTAATTTCTACAATTTATTCAGCAATCAAGGTATGTGCCTTTAGCAAAGGCGGTGGAAAATGTGGCATAAAAAGACAACACTGACTTTTTATATTGGCTATTCTGGATACAGTTTTTGCAGCTCATTCATGATGGAGTGCTCAAGAGTTTAAGCAAAATGCACGTTAAAGGAGCAATACTGCTGTGCAGTTGTAGATGTCTGATCAAATGAGGTTTGGTTTCTTGACAAGAGGAGTACTTTAAACTGACCTGAAGCAAAAGGGCGTGCTGTCTCGTGTCACAAAACGGTTAGCTTTGAGAAAAAGACCTGACCAGCATTGAATGAAGAAAAGAAAGTGGTTACTGGCATGTGAAGGGCACTGCTGGTGGAGCTGCAGAGAATCATCTGGAATCACAAGAGAGATGCAGTAGCTGATGGTTGGGACCTTCACAGGTTATTATCCATTTTCTTTATCAAGTATGTGACAAAATCGCAAAATAAAACAGCATAAAATCAAGAGAAAAGTAATGAGTCTCTAAGGTTTGTTGACTTCATGTTTTAATTATTGGTAGTAGACCCATTTTAGCAGGAAGTTCAGTCAGTTTTCTTATTAGTGTTTTTTGATTAAATGAAGTCACAGTCAGTGCAAATAAACATCTCATTTATTTGGAATAAATATAGTTAAAGTTTGGTAAATGAAGAATAAATTGCACAATCCTTTAACCAGAGTAGGATGAGACCAATAGAAAAAATAGAAATTAAACTACTGTACAACATACAGTCACAACACATAGCGTCATGCAGAAAGCTCTGTAATTACAAATTCATCAGAAATTGTAATATTTCTGCACTTGATTGACAGCTGTGATTTTTCTGTCACTCTGCTTCTCAACAGAGAAGAAATCTGAAGCCAGAGGAGACAGGTTATCTACATTAAAGCTGAACATAAAAACACACAAAACAGAGTTGTTCCTGAACACACCGAGAACACAGCTCTACGCACCACCTCCAGCATCAGCTTCCCAGAGGTTATGGACTACATGTCGACAAGAGCTGGAGGAAACACAGTCTGCAGACTCTGAAGCCATTGTGTTGGAGGGAACAGTGCAAATGGTGGTGCAGCACCTCCTTCCCTTTCAGCCCCACTTCAAAAAGTAAGTTGTTTGTATTTTTGCTTTATGTTTTGCCATGTGATTAAATCACAGTATAGTCAAAGTGTTTTATTTTGTATCTGAATTTGTCACAACTGTATCCTAATGCTATTTAACCCTATAGCCCCATCTGGTAACATTACATTTGAAACCAAACATCACTTTCTCTGAAAAACAAACAACCTGGAGACCTTTGAAAAACAAACATTTGATCAGTGGTGGAAGAAGTACTCTTATCCCTTACTTAGGTAATAGTAGCAATACCAAAGTGTAAAAATGTTACAAGTAATAGTCCTGCATTAAAATGTTACTTCATCATATTTAATTTTGCAGATAGTAAAGGAGGAGCTAGTTTTGATCAGCTTATTTGCTTATAATTTGAAGTTCTGCTGGGTTTCTTTTGACTTTTCCAACAAAGATCAATAAAATCATGATTAAACTGTTATTTTTGTATTTGTCTGGTTCTGAAAATTGCATTTGCTGTAAAATGTAGTGAAGATGAAGTATGAACTATCACAAAATGATAATACTCAAGTAAAAGACAGTACTTGTAAATGTATTTAGTTACTTTCCACCACTGCATTTGATTAACAATCACCAGTGTCACAGACTCTTATGTCCAACTGGAAGAAAAAAAAAATTCTTTCCAATATACAATAAAAACTATTCTTAGTATATTTCCCAAATTGTGCTTTTTTACACAAAACAAACAAAGACAGTAGAGGCTGGAAAGACCTCTCTTTGCTCTGTTTGTACAACACAGAGTGCTTTTAAGATTCTGGGAGTTGTGTTGTCTTAGAACCTTCTGGGTTTATCACAAATCACAGAATAACAACTTTTCAGAAGAAACTTAGTGCTGTGTTTTAAATGTGATGGTCATGAATGAGCAGCGTGGCTCTGATGTGCATCCAGCTCACTTATAAACCTTTGTACTAATATCAACATTTCAGTAGCCTCTACAGACTCACTTTATTGAAATGCACAAAATGCAGTGTAATTATTCTTTGGAAATGTGAGAACTATCTATGAGCATGTAGTTGTCTGTCAAAATTCACTGTGGTTCACTTAAAAGTGAAAATCATAAGACCTTATAACTAAAAGCTTAAATGAATGTGAAGCTTGGGTGATGACTAAACCCCCCCGGTACAAAACACGACGGCAAAGTCAAGACAATATAAAACAAGTGGGAGCACCTCAAGTGTACAAATGTGTGTACAAGCGTCTTTCTCAAATGACGTCACTAATTAAATAAAAGATAAATGAAGCAGTTAAACAGACTAACAGTTATTATTGGCTAGACAGTGAGCGATAAAGCTCAATTATCAGAACCTCATATTGGGCAGGAGGCTACAGAAAAAAAAAAAAACGGCAAACAGTTCCTCTAAAAGCAAATACCCATTAATGAAATATTCTAACTCACTGCTGTCGGTCAATGCTTTGATGTGTCTCTTAATACCATAGACACCTCCATTTGTTTTTCAGTTCCAAAGTAAATGTTGGCTCACAAGGACAGGATTTTACTGTCTTTCTTCCATGTTGCTGGTTTCCAAGTATAAGCCATGATTCAGTTTGAAAGATTCAATATGAGAAACCATCAGGTCTATATCTGTCTTCTGAATCAGAAAGAATACAGTATGTTTCTGCATTTTGAACCCAGTCTGACCAGATTTCAGGCGTCAAAATGAGGTTATGTGTAGCTATAAGAGAGTGGAGCGTTTTGAACAAAGCTGTGAGGGATCCTGGGATTAAAAGCAACTTTTTCTTAAGATCCAAACACTCCTACATCTTATATGTTGGAGTGTTTCCTGCTGTTTCCTGCATCTGCAGTAACTGTACTCATTTCCTGTTTTCGGCGCCTGCACCGTGTTTGTGCTTGCTCCCAGATTGTTTAGGAATTAAACTTACTGTTTCAAAGTTCATCTGAATTTTTGAGTAACAACATACGCTTGCACCACTTAAGCACTTGTGTTGCAGAAGTTCTTGCTAATTACCAGATTTAATTTGTTACCTTTGGTCGGCTAGCTTAGAAGCCAGCTAAGTTTGTAGCTTAATTGAGAGCAATGGCTTCCCCCCGTTCCTCTTCTCCTTTCTCTTGCTCGAAGTGTTGCATGTTCAGTTATTCCTCTGCCTGCTTTAGCGATAATGGTACTTGTAATAAATATCAGATGCTAGCAGCACTGGAGGCTAGGCTCACAGACTTAGAAGCGCGGCTCCACACCATGGAGAATAGGCCAGCTAGCTATGCCCAT
>NW_018127927.1:1070159-1072007 GCF_001952655.1 Monopterus albus
AATGTCCAGACTGTCAAAAATGTTTTGATTGAAAGTCCAGATTTGCAAATTTTCTCATCTTGGAAATGTAATCTTCCATTTTGATAAGGCGTAAAGGAAATATAAACAAGCACGAAGAAGATTGTAGGTAGCGCAAGAATCTGTGGGCTCACTAGCGCCCTCTGCCTTGAGGCAGGCGTACTGTTTGCCTCACCGAGTAACGTTTTGACTGGGTTTTATGGTTAATCTGGAGCCTAAACACGTTACAGAACTACATTTTATACATTATCCAGATTATGGCAAGGCAGAGCATATAATCAGAGTGTTTGAAAGCATTTTATTTGCGACATATAGAGGGACAGCGACACACTATTGGCATCGCATACAGTTTGTGAGGATTACACGATCCACCGAGAGGCACAGCAAAGTGCTGCCTCATCGCTCATCTCCTCCATGTATTTGAACAGGACATACGGAAATTCTGCTATTCTTTATTGAAAAAAATTCCATCAACATTGGATTCGAACGGCAAAAGGGCCTACAACACACACCAGCCGACAAATATTAACATTTATTATATTTTATGGTTAACTTTTTTTTTCTTTTCAAGATTGACAGGGGAGGCTCTGCCTCACCTGCCTCCCCTGACCGCACATCACTGGAAACGTGAAGTTAGACACACCAGCGGCCATAGTCAAATGTATTCCTGGGGCCAGAGCGGACGACATTAAATCCTATCTGAAGCTGCTGACTAAGTATAAGCGTAAACACAGTAAGGTTGTTATTCATGTCAGCGCTAATTACTCCCAACTTCGCCAGTCGGACGTCACTAAAATTAATGTTGAGTCGGTGTGTAACTTTGCTAAAACAATGTTGGACTCCGTAGTTTTCTCTGGACCCCTGCACAATCTGACCAGTGATGACATGTTTAGCCGCATGTCGTCATTCAACGCCTATTCTTGACCCAGGTGTTCTGGCTAATTATAGACCAATATCCAATCTCCCGTTTATTTCTAAAATTCTGGAAAAAGCTGTTGCTAAGTACTTATGTGACCACTTGCACAAGAATGATTTGTTTGAGGATTTTCAGTCAGGTTTTAGAGTCCATCATAGTACAGAAACTGCATTGGTGAAAGTCACCAATGATCTTCTCCTAGCCTCAGATAAAGGACTTGTCTCCATACATGTCCTCTTAGATCTTAGTGCTGCTTTTGACACCATTGGTCACAGCATCTTGCTGCAGAGACTTGAACATGTTCTATTTCGTATAGGCATAGCCGTCTAAGAGGTGTCGCTATTGGGATTATCCCTCACGCATGTGCAGTCCTGAAGAGATTCTTTCACGCCCTGTGCCCTGCACTGGGCTGTCCCCAAAACAGGTCCGTTGCGATGGCATAAATGCCACTGTGACCTGTGATCGGCTCCCACTTTCCCTCTTTTTCTTCAGCAGTCTAAGAAGAAACATCATGGGTAAGTACATTGGGCAAGTACACCCTTTTATCAAGGCTGAGAGCCAATCCTCACTGCCAGACTCCAGTGCCGCGCCGCCGCCACCGTGTACCCAGGCTGCGATCCGGTTTTCATAACATGTTCACACGCCAAGCCAACGCTCTCCCCCAGGCAGCTTGCCCCCACTTGGTGCTAGCTTGCCCGCAGTGGAGAAGCGCCAGGCGGTGAGTTCGCAGCTAGCGGCTAGGCTAGGCTAGACTAGGCTAACCATGGTGACAGCGCGTGCCCCCCTGGACTTAAGTCCACTGACTCACTTCCTACTATCGTTGGCTCCCCCGGCTCTCCCTCGATCCACTGGTCGACCTGGGTGCCGGCAGAGCGAGCCTCCTCCGGTTCAGCTGCTTGCTCCCGCCGCCAATT
>NW_018127927.1:1075021-1080310 GCF_001952655.1 Monopterus albus
GAGCTCAGGCATCTAAAAATTCAGTTAATGTGACTACATCTACTGTTAATAAAAATGTAGACTGGATTAACTACATTTACTATAATCAACAGCGCACCCTTAGAGATAGGGTGAGGAGCTCGGTCACCCGGGAGGAGCTCAGAGTAGAACCGCTGCTCCTCCACATCGAGAGGAGCTAGCTGAGGTGGCTCGGGCATTGTGAGAAAAAGTCCATTTATTTTGAAAAGAGAAGACTAATAAAAAGATATATTTCTCTATATGAAATTTATTATACATTAACATATCAAAATAAGCGTGTGCACATGGATCCCTTCTGTTTAGGATAAACAGAAAAGACTAACTTCAACTTCGCGGTATACAACATTTATATGAAAAAGATGTTGCTTTCTGATTGGTCCAAAACTGTTGGGGAGCAATTGTGGTTTAAACTTAATTCTCCCACGATTGGTCCTTCAGTCCGTCCATCCTCCAATCATCCTCTCTGCTCCAATGGTTGTGGACAGCGCCCTAAAAAGGGAGGAAATTCTACTGTCTGAATTCCTGCACTCACTTCTTTCTTTGTTACACTATATGTGACATGGCTTCCCGTTTGACTAATTAAACTGTCTTGCCTGTGTGTGTCTGTATATTGCCCTGCCTTTGAAGTTGCTTCCTCTTTCTGGCTTAGATCTAATCTCTGTTCCAACTATCCTAAAAATTCCACTAAACTATAGCTCCCCCGACCTATTAGCCAAGTGGTGGTAATAAAGTAACTGTGGACCCTCTTTGCTAGGCTGTAAATCTAATAAATTTTAGTGTTTTTGTGAACCAGTCTCCTTGATTTTAAACAGTACTCCAGTTGGCTAACACAGTAAATACTGACCAGTGATTCAGTAAACATATAGGGTGATAAATAGATATGTAACTAAATAAACATAAACACAACTGTGAGATTAAAATATATAAACTTATGTAAGCTATATAATAAAAACCCTAACTAATTATATTCATTTCTATCTAAAAATGAAAATCACCCTAACAGCATCTGTTTCGGATGCCTCCTGGGCGCCCTTCTAGGGAGGTGTTCCAGGCATGTCCCACCGGAAGGAGGCCCCGGGGAAGACCCAGGACACGCTGGAGGTACTATGTCTCTCGGCTGGCCTGGGAACGTCTTGGCATTCCCCCGGAGGAGCTGGAGGAAGTGTCTGGAGAGAGGGAGGTTTGGGCATCTTTGCTTAGACTGCTGCCCCCACGACCCGGCCCCGGATAAGCGGAAGAAAATGGATGGATGGATGGATGTTCTCAGAAAAGAAGGAGAGGCTCTCTGTCTGTGTGTTCCCTGTCTCTCTAGCACACACACACACACACAGACTGCTCAGTTTCCCCCTGCACACACTTGTGCCTTGGGGTGCACTTGACTTAGCCTTCTCCACAGCTACGCCCTGCTGCCCCCCTCCCCCCCAAAAAAACCAGCACCTTCCCTAGAAGTCTGCCAATGGCGGGGAGGGTCGCATCAGTGGCTAGCGGCAATGCACGCTAGCGCAGCACACACGAATGCTCGTCCACTGACAGCCACACCCTGCATCTTTCCAGGCACCCCCCTGCTTTTAGTGGCATGCTGGAAACTGACATGACTCCACCTGCAGCTCCGCTGACAGCAGAGCTGCAGGTGCTGTTAACCAGAGTGCACTGCACACGAACGCTCATCCACTGACGGAGTGTTACGCACTGTGACAAGAGCAGCTGTCCATGAACGTTTGGATGGACAAGCTGATTCGAATCATCTACACTCTGTTTTTTCCAGGCACCGCCCTGCTTTCAGCGGCGTGCTGGCAACTGACATGACTCCACCTGCGAGCCGCGCCGCGCTGACAGCAGAGCCGCAGGTACGGGTAGCCGAAGCAGCTACTGTATCTCCGTGGTGCCACTGGGGCAGGAGCGCGTGGGCTTCTCCTCGTGCTACTTCCTGGTTCCCAGACTATTCTTACCTGGGAGTGCACTCAGACTCATCAGGCTGCCCTTCCGCTATTCACTAGCATCCCCACTTTATTCTGAGTGCAGTGAAGTGGCGCTAGAACCGCTACACAGAGCAGGAGTCAGAGTTCTCTTTTATTTAGATGACCTGATTCTGATGGCGTGTGCCAAACATCACACAGCGGTGCTGGTGCAACTCCTGACACAACTGGGTTTTGTAATAACTGGACAAGAGCTCTGCGATGCCCACCCAGACAGTCGTCTACCTGGGAGTGCACTTAGACTCTCTTAGCATGAAAGCGAGGCTGTTACCCGCCAGGTGAGAAGTATTTTCATCTCTCCTGCAGCGCGTTGTTCCCCACACGAGAGTAACAGCTCTATCTGTCATGCTTTTACTGGAAACAATGTCAGCCAGTCATGTCGTAGTTCCCCTCAGTCTTCTTCATATGAGGCAGTTCCAGAGGTGGTTCGTCTATCTTGGTCTCGACCCAGTGCACCACAAGAGGCACATGCTCACAATTCCCCCCTTGGTCCAATCAGACCTGGCATACTGGGGAACTCCCACTGTCAGCACACTGGGAGTTCCCCTGGGCAGAGCCACATCACACATCTCGGTGTTCAGAGACCCGTCTCTGCTCAGCTGGGGAGGCACGTGTCCGTCACAGGCTGTGGGAGGACGGTGGGACCACACCCTGTCTCTCCACATCAACTGTCTGGAACTAGCTATGTTGCTGAAGGTGGTGAAACACCTTGCATTGGTGCTGAGAGAAAGACATGTAGTGGTGCGATCAGACGTTGCAATACGTCGCACACATCAGCTGTCGGAGTGGTGTTGGTTTTTCCGGCTGCTAGAAACTGCAGGAAACTCTTGTTCTGGGTTCATCAGAACCTGCTCTCCCCCAGAGCTGTGCACGTCCCCAGTGAGCAGAACCGCGCTGCAGATCTCATGTCACGAGGCAGATCGCAGCCCAGCAAGTGGAGGCTGAATCTGTCCCTTGTTCAGACACCGTGGGACAGGTTCGGCCCAGGGGTGGCATGAGGGAATGCGCGGTGCCACATCTGTTTTTCACTGAACGCTCAAGAGGAATGGCTGCGCATCCTCCTGATAGCTCCGGAGCACGCAAGCGCTCTCTCTCATCTGCTCGGCCCGATCCAGCAGTGTCAGGGCAATGGCTGTGGGCCTGGCCCCTGAACGGGACTGACTGGTGAGCCTAAGGGTGCCTCTGGTGGTCATACACGCAATTCAGGGCAACTAGAGCTCCGTCTATTACGGTGCCTTAAGCAGCAAATGGTCAGTTTTTCAACATTGGCCCATGGAGGGGGGCACAGCTCCCACTTCCTGCCCACTGCTTTAAGTGCTGAATTTTTCTACAGATCCTGGTAGAAGAAACCTGGCTCTGTAAGCATATGCCGCTGCCATCTCTTCATGCCATGAAGTTTTTTGGTAAGCAAACTGTGTTTTGCACACCTGCTGGTGAAACGCTTTCCCAGGGGTATAGGCAGACAAGCCTGTGACGCGTTCAGTGGCACCTCAGTGGGATTACTGTACCTCTGGTTTTACATGCGCTCAGGGAACCCCCCTTTGAGCCCATAACAGAAATCTCTCTTAAACATCTCTCTCTGGAAACAGCACTTCTCTTAGCCCTAACTTCAGCTAAGCGAGTGGACCATCTGTGCGTGTAGCCAATTGCTACTAGCAGGTTTTATATCACATAGAAAATAATGAAGATTCACATGTGATGGTAAGATTAGCTATTTGTTTTGACAAACTGTCAAAACACTGACTACATAGATGAAAAGTGGACAGGTAACAGAGATGAGTCAAAGAACTTCATGCTCTCTGTCCGGTGCACGCGCTGTCCCATTATGTGGCACGCACAGCAGCTGTCAGATAGACCCAACAACTGCTTTGTTCATTGTAGGAGATATTCTCTTGGACAGCCTTTATCCAAACCACGGCTGTCTCACTGGCTGTGTGAGGCTATCACACAGGCTTACATGTTAGCTGGGTGTGATCCCTCACCTGGCATCAGAGCCCATTCTACGAGGGCTATTGCATCCTCCACTGCCCTCTTTTAAGGCATGATCCTGGAGGACATCTGCACGGCAGCCTCATGGGATGTGTCTTTTGACCCTACATATTCTACCTTCAGGATTCCACTGGCTCACTCGGTCTTGAGTGTTCTACACGACCGAGTGACTTCCCTCTTCGCACAACCGCCACAGAGCGCTGATTCCACATGTGTGTTTTCTCGCTCGGGTGATTGCTTGTTAGCCATGTACACTCACTTGACTGTACTATCAATGCAAGTCGCCGTTGTACCCGCTGTGTGTGTGTGTCCCTCCTACACACATGCACTCTGTCTGTGCGCTCTCCATGGTACCCATGTTCTCCGTTGGTAATATTGCTATTACTACTGTGAGACAACAGCTGCGTAATACAGGCATCTGATTATCTCTGTATGCTGTTAGTGCCCGTATGCTCTTGCATTTTAACTGTTATCTGTGCACTCTTCCCTGCACTTCTCCTCACCTGTTAACAGAATGGCCATTCTGCCTTTTTATAGTGGCAGTCAGGTGTTTATATGGGCATGATTGCACCTGCTTCTCAGGCGAGGCCTGATACAGGAGAGAGGCTGCTGTTTGGGCTGCTATTATAGGGTATTATAGGGCAAGCTGAGGTGTGTTTTAATGCTCTTGGGTGGCGGTGTGCCAACAGGGCATTGACTACATCCAGCTGCGCTTTTGTCCCAATAGCGACAGCTCTTAGAGGGCTACGCCTATACGAAATAGAAGCTTGGGTTACTGTAGGCAACCATCATTCACAGGGTTGGCAGTAGGCCAAGATTGAACTGCTAAAATGATTTTTAGACATCTCTTCAGGGCTGCGCACGCGCGAGGGATAATCCCAATAGCGACAGCTCTTAGAGGGCTACGCCTATACTCATAGAAGCTTGGGTTACTGTACGTAACCATCGTTATTGAGATTAAAGGAACTGCACTAAATTGGTTCAAATCTTATTTATCAGAAAGATTTCAATTTGTTTATGTTAATGATGAATCTTCCACACAAACTGAAGTTAGTCACGGCATTCCACAGGGCTCTGTGCTAGGTCCAATTCTCTTCACTTTACAGGTATGTGCCAAAAAATTAGAATATCGAGTGAAAGTCCCTTTATTTCAATAATTTGTTTCAAAAAGTGAAACTTGTATGTTATATTAGTTCACTACACACAAAGTGAAATATTTCAAGCCTTTATTTGTTTCAATTTTGATGATTATGGATTAAAGACAAAAAAAAAAACCCAAATCCAGTATTTCACAAAATTAGAATAT
>NW_018127927.1:1083334-1087323 GCF_001952655.1 Monopterus albus
TTGTGTCTCCTCTCTCCCGTAGTGTGTCCTCTCTCTCTCCCTGTACCTTTCTGCAGGTTGCCCTGGCCCTGGAGCTCTATATTTCTGATGAGCAGTCACCGGCTACATCAACTTGACCAGTGTTCGATTGTTTGTTGTGTCTTGTTGCTTTTCTTCTTTTCTCTCTCCTCTATCCACTCACCCCAACCGGTCGAGGCAGAAGGCCACCCACCAAGAGCCGGGGTCTGTCGGAGGTTTCTTCCGTTAAAGGGAGTTTTTCCTCCCCACTGTCACCAAGTGCTTGCTCAAGGGGGATTTGTTGGGTTTTCCCTCTGTAATAATAGTGATAACAGTAAGGTCTAGACCTTACTTTGTAAAGTGTCCTGAGATGATGTTTGTTGTGATTTGGTGCTATACAAATAAAATTTGATTTAATATTTCATGCAAGAGAAACCTACACACACCAAGGAGTTAAAACCAAGTGTACACTGTACAGCACATGTGTCAAACTCAAGGCCCCCTGGCCACATCCGGCCCGCGAGATCATTTTATATGTTAAGATCGCTCTGGTAGGGAGGTGAGCGAGTAAAAAATGACGGACCCAGGTAGCTGACTTCGGTGCAAGAAGTGCTCAATTTATTTACAATGATAACAATTATGTGCACAACCAGGTGAAGGAATACAGAGCAGAACCGGGTGTCGAGCTGCAGAAATAGAAAACTATACAGTCAGTGATGTGCTAATATGGAGGAGGCCGGGCTGCAGACGCTGGGATTTACTCCTGGACTGGTCGTGGTGGATGGTTGTTGAGGAGACTGAGTCACTGAAACAGTTAATGGGAGACTGTGCATCGACCTGTGTGGTGGACTGATGTGGAGTTGAGGAGGTCTGTGGTCCGGAGAAGCGATAGCGGTGGGAAAGATAAGACACAGGGCACAAGGCAGGAACGGAGCTGGGATGAAGAACGTGAGCAAATACATATAGTAGACAAAAATAATAGATTGGCATAGAAACGGGCTAGAGTATAGAAAGAACTGGCAGGGAAGTGGACGATGAGCACGGTATAAATAGGAAGAAACTAATCAGGTGCAGCTGGTGGTGATTCAGGGGACGTGAAGCAGGTGTGTCAGATAAAGAAATCAGGGGTAAGGGAGCTAAAATAGAGGGAGAGAAGTGAGAGAGGCAGGTGCAGGTGGGCAAACCTGACATTTATGGTATCTTTTGCTGAGCAGACAGTTCATATATTTTGTGTGGACAGAGTTCACCACAAATTTAAGGCATATATGAGCAAAGCAAAATTTTCCATTACACTGCTTTCAAAATCAAGCTTCCTCTTGCTGTTTTTTCAGGATCACCAACCCTGTCTAACAAAAATGTGGTTGATGGTGATTTTATCAAAGAAACTTAATACAGTAAGCTTACAGTACATTGCATATATTGTAGTTCTGATAAACTGTGAATGCAGAGCAGAAGCTACAGAAGGTAGAGGAGTTGAAGAGGAATCTGACATCACAGCAAACGTTTTCACCAAAGTGAAATCACAGAGTGAAGCTGCTGTGAAAGCAAGTTTTATTGTGGAGAGGAGAAAATGAGCCCGGGACATTTACCAAGGGAGAGTTTCTGAAGAGCTGCATGATGAAAGTGTGCGACGTCTGGTGTCCAGACAAAAAGCAGGTGTTTGTAAATGTAAGCCTTAGCAGAAATACGGTTGCTGATTTTAAGTTCAAGTTTATTTATTTTGATTAATATTGTAACCTGTCTGTTTCAATTCATATTTATGTTCAAAAAACGTTTAGTTCAGTCTGTTCAGTAAATGTTTATCCTGTTCGGCCCGCGACCTAAAGTGTGCTTTGAGTTTTGGCCCCCTGTGCGATTGAGTTTGACACCCCTGCTGTACAGGATCTTTTCTGAGCCCTGGAGGCGGCCTGTATTTATTTATCCAATTGGATTTATCATATGGTGAAAGATACACACATGCAGCTCTAAGTGTGCAAACTTTATTATTGAGATAAGCCTGCATGCATTTGCTGGTGCCTTTGAAACCACAACTACAATCCATCGCACGGGGAAATGTTTCCTCATATTTACTTAAATTAAATTTATTTAATGGCTCTCCAATTAACTTTGTAAGTTGGTTGCTGGCTGCTATCTTTTTTTTTTTTTTTTGGTTTAGATTTTATTTAAAAAATGTGGATTTAACTGGATGGTGTTTGCTAACATTTATTATTTTTGTCAAAGGTAAAGTTTGTTTTCTTTAATTCTGTTGGGATGACTTTACAATGGGAGCAAGCAAATGTTGCATTAAAAAAAGAGTGATATAACGGAAACAAAGAAAAGATGCTGTACTGGAAAGTACAGAATAGATTTTATAGGTGTAGAAAGAAATATGAAGAAGTTACTGACAGGAAATGAGTAATGCAAAAGGCTGGGAATAACAGGCTGGGGCCATGTGTATGAAGGCCACAATATGCTAACCCCTGGACATAGAAACATGGCTTAACCTCTCACACTAAGGTGGGATATTTGAAACATATTTGAATCAAATCAGTTTTATTTATATAGCACTTTAAAAACAACATCCAGTTTACCAAAGTACTTTACACAGGCAGAATAAAATCAAAATAAATAGGTTCAGTGCAAAAATTAAACTACACAATAACTCAGACACACAGATGACACATTCAATAAATGAAATTAAAAGGAATGCATCAGGCCCTACTGAGTATTAAAAGCTAACGCAAATAAATATGTAGCTGACATTAAAAGGTAGACTATTCAACAATTTAGGGGCTGCAACAGTAAAAGCACGGTCACCCCAATGTTTATATCTGGCCATAGGAACCTCTAATAGAAACTTACAGCTCCGCTGACACATCACACAGGCACACAGGAAAGTGACCTTTGATCAACCAAACAGGTGTAAAGAACTTATTTGTTAGATTTACTGCTTGTGTTTTCTATTTTGGTGGCTTTAGTGTTGCAATAATGCTTCAGCAAAGGGACAAAATGAAGTGGATGAATTTCTTGGGAGCTAATGCTCACTGTGTTATGACATGTTTTATTGTTAGGAGACCTTTAGCAGCCACAGTAATTATGACTGGAACAAAAAGGGAAGTCAGATGATGTAGTATAAAGAGTGGTAATGTCGGATTTAGGTTATGGTGGGTTGACAACACACAAAACGTTGTCACTGGAGACTGCTGTTCATTTCCCATAAAAGACTGACAGTAAATTTTTTTTTCTACAACTTTAACTGCATATTAACAATACTTGCACAACCCTCTTAACCCAAACCACAAATATTTTTTAATTATTCTACCTAACCAAGTTGGTTTTTGTGCCATAATGATTACAATGGTTGGACTTTGTTTTTACAGTAAATGATTCTAGGGCCCTAATGTTTAATCATAAATCAAACTTTGTATGTGAAAGGCCTTGTAATATTAAACTATAACTTTCCTTAAAAATAACCGTTATTGTTGTTAAAGCAAAAACACATTTTATAATTGTAATGCTAACAGCTGTTGGCAGAAGATGAAGTTGGGACCTACAGTGGGTCAAATCAATACTTGATACACCGCTGATTTTTCAAGTTTTCCCACTTACAAAGAACGGACAGATCTGTAATTTTCATCGTAGGTACACCTCAACTGTGAGAGACAGAATCCACAAAAAATTCCAGAAAATCACATTGTTAGATTTTTAAATAATTTATTTCCATTTTGTTGCATGAAATAAGTATTTGATACAATAGAAAAATAGAACTTAATATTTGGTACTGAAACCTTTGTTTACAATTACAGAGGTCAGACATTTCCTGTAGTTCTTGACCAGGTTTGCACACACTGCAGCAGGGATTTTGGCCCACTCCTCCATACAGGTCTTCTCCAGATCTTTCAGGTTTTGGGGCTGTTGCTGAGCAACACAGAGTTTCAGCTCCCTCCATAGATTATCTATTGGGTTCAGGTCTGGAGACTGGCTAAGGCACACCCCGACCTTTGAAAACTTTT
>NW_018127927.1:1091548-1093053 GCF_001952655.1 Monopterus albus
CCAGGAGGGAGTCCCAGCATCCGCAGCCCGGCTTTCCCTCATCATTCCACCACTGACAGTTATTCACCTTCTGCAGCTTGACACCTGGTCCCACTTCTACCTGGTTATTCACTTCCTTGTTGATATCACTGTAAATAAACCGAGCACTACTTGCACTGAAGTCAGCCACCTGGGTCCGTCCTTTTTTTGCTCGCTCACCTCTGTGTCCGAGCAGATCTAACAGCTGGAAGACCCAGCCACAACCCATCTTCAGTGCTCTTACTGAGGGAAGGGGGTTGTTGCCAAAAATCTCGCGATACAATGCCCCATCCATCCTCTCCTCAATACAGTGCAGTCATCCTGTCCCCTTTGCAGAAAAGCACCCCCAAAGCATGATGTTTCCACCCCCATGCTTCACGGTTGGGATGGTGTTCTTGGGATTGTACTCATCCTTCTTCTTCCTCCAAACATGGCGAGTGGAGTTTATACCAAAAAGTTATATTTTGGTCTCATCTGACCACATGACCTTCTCCCATGCCTCCTCTGGATCATCCAGATGGTCTTTGGCAAACTTCAGACAGGCTTGGACTTGTGTTGGCTCGAGCAGAGGGACTTTGCATGCGCTGCAGGATTTTAAGCCATGACGGTGTAGTGTGTTACTAATGGTAACTGTGAGCCTTTTGGGTGGACAAAGTCCTGGGGACTCTGTGCGTAGAATAATGCACAAAATGGGCACCAATGCCCTTTGGGCAGCCTATAGCCTGAAAGGCTGAAAAGGGAAGAAATAGTTTGAAGACCTGCTTTTATATGATGTCATAAAAGGTAAGTGCACAAGTGAAATTTATTTTTATGTTAAGTTATTACATAGCCTCAAATATTATTTCTTAAAAAAGCATCACAACACATCACATAACATGGGCATAATAACTATTTTCTTTTTCTCTATTCTTCTAAGATGCATGTTGCAGAATACATCTGGCAGTGGCCCAGCAGGTGTTTGAACACTTTGTTGCAGAGACTTTAAAGTATGCACCTCACGGGAATTCAGATGAGTAATTATCGATTTGTTAAATCCATCAAAACAGTTTATTTCCAGTTTATTAAATGCACTTTTTTTTTGTAGGTGGCTAGTGCACTTCCGCAATCTGAGGACGGACAGTGAAGTGGTGAAGCTGTGCGTAAGGATGTTGGATTGTTAACTGACTGTTTTATAAGTAAAGTATATGGTTTCTTCATTTAAATTGTACAGTGCAAAGTAATTTTCTGTTATCCAAAACAAAGTTGCAGAGTTTGTTTAAACTTGTTGACCTTCATAATAAATGTTAAAATGTTTAAAAATGACTGGAAACATTATTGTTACAAAGAACACATGCATATTTTTTATGTTGTATTAATGTTAGGCTGGTGGTGTTGTAAAAACACTAAAATCTTTTCACACCCTCAGAATGTTTTAAGTGTTAGGTTACCATTGTTTTAAGAACGTTGAACAAATGTTCCTGTACCCCCCCCCCACAACTTAATCTAAC
>NW_018127927.1:1093840-1116959 GCF_001952655.1 Monopterus albus
GTGTCTTTTATACAGGTAACGAGTTCAAACAGGTGCAATTAATACAGGCAATGAGTGGAGGATAGGAGGGCTTCTTAAAGACAAACTAACAGGTCTGTGAGAGCCAGAATTCTTGCTGGTTGGTAGGTGATCAAATACTTATTTCATGCAATAAAATGGAAATAAATTATTAAAAAATCTAACAATGTGATTTTCTGGAATTTTTTTGTAAATTCTGTCTCTCACAGTTCAGGTGTACCTACGATGAAAATTACAGAACTGTCCATTCTCTGTAAGTGGGAAAACTTGAAAAATCGGCGGTGTATCAAATACTTATTTGCCCCATTGTAAATGCAAAAATGACTCCTCCAGTGGAAAAGGTGCAAGGAATTTTTGGCTTTCTTTGACATGTAAACATGCCCATCAATTTCACTACAGATACAGAAAGGAAATACTGCAGTCTGAGAAAAAAATGGATGTTAACTGTTTTTGATTAAATTAATAAAAGCAACTAAAACATTTGATTATACAGCAGTCAATAAGGACAGATAAAATACATAAATAAATTTAATTAAAAACAAATATACAAACTAAAAATGCTCTTAAACTTTAATAATTGCAGCAGGTTAACAGCAGTGAAGTGACCCACATACAGTACAGTTTTCCTCACATTATTATTTTACATTACTGTGATGAGATGGCTGAGTTTTATATTTAGAAGCTTAATCATCAGTTGGTCACATCTGCGGAACCGCCAGTTTGACTGACAGACGTAACTTGATGACTTTGTCAATGTGTCGCAGATTTGGAGAGGTTTTCCAATGGCATGATCATTTTCTCTGTTCTTTCTTTCATTCAAAGGTTAATTTTCATCCTGAAAGCATAGCATTGTTTTGAGAGTCAGCTGCCTGTGCCTCCCACAGGCCTGTATTTATATTGCAACTTGTCAGGCTTGAATTCATTCATTTTCTACCACTTAATCCCTGAACGGGGTCATGGGGGGGCTGGAGCCAATCCCAGCCTGCAATTGGGTGAAGGCAGGGTACACCCTGGACAGGTCACCAATCCATCGCAGGGCTAACACAGAGACGAACAACCACACACACGCACGCACTCCTATGGGCAATTTAGAGACACCAATCAACCTAAGCTGCATGTCTTTGGACTGTGGGAGGAAGCCGGAGTACCCAGAGAGAACCCACGCAAGCACGGGGAGAACATGCAAACTCCACACAGAAAGGTCTCGGGTGGGGCCCGAACCCCGAACCTTCTCGCTGTGAGGCAACGGTGCTAACCACTGCGCCACCGTGCTGCCCTGGCTTGAATTCAAATTGAACCAATTAGGCTAACTAACTCTCTTTTCTCACAAATAAAAAAAATCCAGTCAGCCCTAGCTGAAGCATGACAACCACAGCCTGACTACTTGGTTTACAAGCAGAAGATAAATTCCTTTTTTTAAGTTCAATTTAAAACGATCAAATACATGTTCTCAAAACTGAGAAGTCAGGCCCTTCTTAAGAGTAAACTGTGTCCTCTTCCCTATGTAATAGCATCCATCCAATCCAGTATTTGATTTTCCATGATTTGTGATTGGGCTGGCTCTCCTTCCATGCATTAAATTCAGGGATGCTGTAGAAAGACAGCTAAGTTTTCTTGTAAGATGCCAACATTACAGAGAAACACAGCACCATCAAAAACAGGGCAAGTGATTCCAGAAGCCAGTTGTGCATTGATCAAAGGCTGTATGTATAACCACTGACACAGACTGACTTATCTTAGGTTTATTTGCCAGCTAGTCTGTCCAGCTTGTGCTGTCTCACTGTATCATTCATCAGTGTTGGCAGAACTGCAATGCTCCCATTAAAAAGCTTCATAGATAAAATTCAGAGTCTAGTAGATCACTTGCTTTTGTCATTAATTATCAAGCAAAGACAGGGAATGCTTGCTTGAGAATATTTGTTATGAGAAAGGCAATTTTTAAAGCCAATTCCAAAGTATAAATAGATTTAAAAACAAGACAATGAGTCTGTAGCCCTGCTAACAGCACTGTGAGACCGTGACATAGTACACATACATAGATGCTAAGCCCCTCCTACTAATGCATGTACAGTATGTGTATAAAGATCTATTCACAATTAAAATCATCATAGCTCACTGCATATACAACAGATTTTCCAGCAGTTTGGTTTGTTACAAATCCCAGACATGTATTTCTGATATAGGATACTTGTTTAAATTGTACTTGTAATGTAATCATTACATTTTCTAAAATATTTAAGATGCACATACACTACTTAATTTTAAAAAATAAATAAATCTTTTTTTTTATTTACAGCACTGTAAGATGGCTACCATGATATAGTATTGTTTATAATTTTTCCCAAGTGAAATATTCATATTTTGAGCATTAATTCACATGCTGAATAAACTTAGAAGAAAGCATCTGGACATAGTTTTAGGTAGAAGACATTTCACCTCTCATCCAAGAGGCTTCACCAGTTCTGTCTGACTGGTGGTGAGCAGGAGGTGATCTGGAGGTGAGCATGTTGACAGTAGCTAAATGCTACTGTCAACATGCTAACATCCTTACAATGAACAGTGATGTTAAGCACATGTAATGTTTACAGTTGTTGATATATTTCAATGACACACTGGCATTTCTGTCCCTAGAGTCATGCTGCTAGCATGGTTAAAAAGCTAACTGGTTTTGTGGTTAGTCAAAATGAGATGATGATTAAATCAACCCTTTTTTTTTTTGTTGTTGCAAAATTTAAACATAAACTCAGCATGTTCAGTAAATTTCACTTGTATTATTGCTGTACTACCCCTGAGAAACCTGCCGGATTACACTGTCAATTAGGGGCTACAGCATGGTTTGAGCACATTTTGTAAATCCTGTCATCAAGTAAGATTTGTTCTTACCTTTGTACACAGTTCAGGAGCACAGTGCTGCAGGGAGATGTGGCCCTTCTGTTAATGCTGGAAAGATTTACCTGTAATCTGAGTGTCTTGAAGAAACATTGAACCAAAACAATTCAGGGTCAGCAGCAGCAGCGGTGGCGAGGGCAGGGAATTGGACTAGAGGCATGACAGAAGATATTATAGTGCTGTAAAAATAAAACATGTTATAATGGTGTAGAGCTATATATCAAGTCACTATAGGGACCTGTGAAATGGAAAGCCACCAGCAAAGAAAAGCTGTTGGGGATTCATCTCGGAAACACCAAGATGAATCCCCAATGCTGGATTGTACTCCATGCTCTCACTAGATGCTATACAATTTCTATTACCTTTACTACAGCATATTTTCAAAGCAATATTTGATATAGCATACAGTATATTATGAACAGTAGATCTAGAACTTATTGAATTCGAATCAGCCTTATTGGCCAGGTGTGTTGGACACGCGAAGAATTTGACTCTGGTACAGTGGCTCTCAGTGTGCATGTACAATGTTCTTCCGTATAGCAACAAGGATACAAGTATACAAGACTGAGAGAACAAAAACAAAAACTATGACAAACATAAGAATGCTATTTTAATCATTATTTGTGTGGTTGACAGTAGTGTCTGATTAGGTTACATAAAAGTGACAATAAAGATTTTTTTCAGGAAATTGAGGAGAGTACATTTATTTTTCTATGTTGTTTTGCATATTTGCTTCTTTTTGGGGATTCAGTTCCACTTTTATGTCTGTGTTTTAATAACTTGAAGATTACAGACATTATCTCAAATAAAAACCCACCTCTTTGTGGCTCCACCAGCCTCTAGGATTAATCAAAATGAATCAGTCATGCTTTTCTGGCCTTGTCTTTTTTTCAGTCTCAGATCCCTCAATCTATTTTATTTCTGTCATCACCATAACCATCATGTTTTGTGTCATCCTTTCCACATGTCCAATCTTTAAATCTAAAATATGATCCTTGGCTTGGATGTAAGATAAGCTTGGGGCCACTGTTATCTTCTCCCTGCCATCAGTAAAATGGATTTCCTGATACATCAGTAACCCCTTCGGTCATCTAAAACCCAGTTTTCCAGATTTCCCTGTCCTCTCCCTCTGTAGGGGTCTTAATGGAGAGATGGGATTCAAAGGTCTTGCTCAAAGCTGCTTTCTGCCACTCTCGCTCTCTCTCCCTTTGAGTTTGTTATGTAAATTGATCCAGTCTTGGGTTCCAGTATTAGACTGTGGATGTGTGCTGTACTGTGCCTGAGGTGGCTGTCTGTCTGAATTGCACATTACCCTACATCTCTGCTTTACTCCTCTCTACAGATGACTGAACTGTAGACTGCAGCCATATACGTAGATTGTCCACATGTGGGTTAATGTTTGCAATTCTCTTATGCATGGATACACAGACATACAGTACTTCCGAAGCAGAAACATTCACACACATTAACATAAAGAGCAGACATGTCCTCTTTAAACTTTGACAACATTCTCTAATAGAAAAATGTCCATGTACCATAAGTAAAAAAAAATCCCGAAATGTCAGTCTTCCATTCTTTGTAGCACCTGCTTAATCCGGAGACTCACAGCTCAATATGCTATATAATCCCTTTGGCTTTCTGCACCACTTCAGTCTCACACCACATCTGTCTTTTTTTAAACGACTGACCCAAATACTCCAGTGTTCAACAGACTCACTGCTGATACCCCTGGGATTCAAAAGTCATCCATTCTTTAGCACTACCCAGCCCCACACACATGTGCACAAACAAAACCTTATAGTGGAATAGTCTTTTTAGTTAGCTTTAGCTTAATGTAACATCTTACATTTGTTTAGAAATTATTTTACTCTCCAGGTTCTACTTAAAGTGCACTGACACCATCTCAGTGTGTCAAGAGAAGTGGGACTAGGCAGAAAATGGTATTAGTGGACTGTAATTACTTAACAGTGAATGTGAGTGTAGCCTAACACTTTCACTTACCGGTAAGATCTAGATGAGTTTCATGAGTGGTGAGCTCTGGCTTGGGAGATGTTTGTCCATAAGGCTCGAACTTGCAAAATAATACATACAACTGTTAATAATAGCATCACCATGACACTATTATTTTTCAATAGATTGATATCCAATGAAGAAATCTATTACAACCTGGTCTCACAGCAAAATGTATAATTGCTACGTTGGTCCACAGCTTAAAATGTAGTAGTGTCAGTAACGGCTGTAAAATTGTGACATGGAAACGTTTGTTGTACTCACTGGCTGTATATAAAAGAGGCTGTATTGCAGCCAAGTGTACTTATTTGTGGTCTTTTTGGTGTTTTATGGTAGTTGTCAAACAAGAAAATGGCGCATTCCTAACACCAACTGTGGTGACTGAAACAAAGAGACATGTAGTGTCTTTTTAAGGTGTAATATTTGGAAGTTTATAATGTTAAAACCTCTAGACGGTGGTAAAAACAAACATCTGACTTTCATGCAGAGAACCAGAGATTATGTACCATATCTGACATTATGATTAAAGTATTTTAACTGACCCCAGGGCCCTTTCCTAACCTTAACCATCTAGTTTGTGTGCTTAGGGTTAGGGTAACTACATGTAACCATGTAGTGTAGTTTCTGTGCCTAAACATAACCATACTTTCAGTTTCAGTGTACTTTTGGTTTTGATTGTTGATTGAGAAAAAACTTAGCAATGTCTCAATTTTTTAGGTGTTATTGTGAGAGTAGTACATTTTACACATTTTACATCGCAGACCAACTATTATACATTTTGCTATGAGCCTGGGTTGCAGTGTCTATTGATGAAAATAGATCTTGATGAACGAGTTGTCAGTAGGAGATAGTGATTTTACATATAGATTTCTGTAATAATTTTTACCCTCCTTTAAGGCTTCTCTGTTTAATCTTGATTACAGTAGTTATGCTTTAGGGCCCCTCATCCTGTCATAGTCTACACACATTGTTATAAGTAGAAGTATCTCATGGTTATGACCAATGGGCATGAAAGTGTTAGAGCAGGCTTGATAGTTAGACTCTGAAGTACAAATCAAAATGAACATTATAGTGAATTATTATGCTCACATCAACTCTGTGGGTAATAAATGTAATCCAACAATCATAATCAACATTTTCTCAACATTGGGATTGAGAAATGAAAGACAGCGATTTCTTCTTTTGTCTCTCCTCTATCCACTCACCCCAACCGGTCGAGGCAGAAGGCCGCCCACCAAGAGCCGGGGTCTGTCGGAGGTTTCTTCCGTTAAAGGGAGTTTTTTCCTCCCCGCTGTCACCAAGTGCTTGCTCAAGGGGGATTTGTTGGGTTTTCCCTCTGTAATAATAGTATAACAGTAAGGTCTAGACCTTACTTTGTAAAGTGTCCTGAGATGACTTTTGTTGTGATTTGGCGCTATACAAATAAAATTTGATTGATTGATTACTTTTTCATCAAATGATCTCTGACTAGCCACAGCTGAAGAACTGTTGGAATGTTTGGTGTTTATTTTTTCAAATACCAATTTATTACCATGGCTGAGGTTTGCTCTTCTGATATTTGATATTTTGGGAATAAATGCATGCAGATTAATGTTTGCAAATATATATTCAACATAGTCAACTCCCAGCAGAGTTGTCATTCATTTAGTTAATTATCGTGCTGTCTAATTTACACTCCTGGGAATCCTGTAATCTGCACAAGAGCCGACTGGCTGTGGCAGATCAGCTCGGATTTGTGAGGGAATCAATAGTACAGCCTGACTATGTTTGCTGCTGTGTGGGCCTTAAAGGTTTGACTAATGGCCCTGGTTATTGAAGAGTGCGATGGGCTCAAGTTGTCACTGAAGGGTGTTGCAATTTTCCAGTTTCCAAATCTTAGTAGTCAATACTCCACTTACCGGCATCTCTCACTTAATCATTCACAACTGCAAATCATGATGCCAGTCAAGTTTTGAGTGCACCTTATGTAGGCTCCTGCAGCACTGATTGTCCCTTCATCTGCATTTGACTGCAGCTTTTGTTTTTTCAGTACTATTTTATTTTATTTTTTATAGTTGAGGCAACTAAATTAAGAAGATGTGATGTGTGGAGAGGTTTTATGAAGGCCAACAGTGTCCAGTGCCACCTTGGCTACCTGATGAGAATTTAGCTCCTGAAGATGTTGAGTCTGAGCTAAAACACATTGTTCCTTCTTGATAATGAAACGTATTTTCATCGCTGTCTGGCTAATGCAGCCATCTGCCGGCAACTCCTAATGGAGTTATGGAGCCTCTCAAGGTCTTTTAAATAATTTAGAAGTGGAGAGGATTCTCAAGGCTTCATGACTTGATATGTATGCACAAGTCTTAATTCTAAATGTCGGATTTGATTTGCCAATTCCAGAGCTGCTTTTCCTCAGACTAAATGTTCACTCGGCTTTGAACATTCAGGACAGTACACCAAAGTTTAGTTTAATAACTTTCTGTAATCTTGGATCACTGTTGCTAATTCAACATAATGATCGTTATCTTTGAGTCTTTGTGGCTCTGACTGGATGACAGAATGTTGTGAGAGGCTGTGATGGGAATCCCCCCGATGATTATTAACTGAAATAAACAATCTTGTTTTGGACTGAAGCAGTTTCTCTAGGTTTTGTTTAGATATGATAAGTGTAGCATGTTCCTAGATTATAATGTTGTTTAGACATAAGAAAGTATAGTGTAAAGCCTTTAAATATTGCATGTCATAAAAATTTCACTGAAATCAATTTGTTTGTCTTGTCATCTGTGACCATCAACTAATTCATTTGAGCATCAGTGCTGACTGTAATTTTCTCTTTTTCTTTCAGGGGGAGGTCACAGGATACCAGCTCACTGCAGCAAACTGAGGATTAACCCAGACCTGGAAAAGAGAGACGGTGCTTATGTTCACCATAATGTCACCTGTAGGCATGGCCAAACTACGGGCTCAGCTCGTTCTGCTGTTTCTTTGCTTGACACTATGGGCCAGCATGCTTCAGTTTTCTGCAGCCACTATACAAGGGTACATTGGAGACAGAGACATGATATGTCCATCTGTATGCAGGTGTGATGAGGACTTTATCTACTGCAATGATCGTGGCCTGAACTCCATCCCTTCACTGCCTCCTTCTGCATCTGTCCTCTACCTTCAAAATAACCACATAAACAACCCCGGCTTGCCCACATCCTTGGAGCGCCATGTTGCTGTTCGTGTGGTCTACCTCTATGATAATGAACTAGATGAATTCCCCATGCACCTTCCACCGTTTGTGCGTGAACTACATTTGCAGGACAACAACATTCGCACTATTCCTCGGAGTGCGCTGGCTCGGATGCCCCTGCTAGAGAAGCTCCACTTGGATGACAATTCTATTTCGACTGTCAGCATTGAGGATCAGGCCTTTGCTGACAACCCACGGTTGCGCCTGCTTTTTCTTTCACGCAACCACCTGTCTAGTATCCCCTCAGGACTCCCTGCCTCTCTGGAAGAACTTCGTCTGGATGACAACCGAATCTCCACTATCCCAACCCATGCCTTCCGAGGCCTCGCCTCACTTAGATGTCTCGTCCTGGATGGGAACCTTTTAGCAAACCAGCGCATTGCTGATGACACATTCTCCCGCCTTTCCAACTTGACCGAGTTGTCCCTAGTCCGTAACTCCCTCCAGACCCCACCTGTCAACCTGCCTAGTGCCCACCTGCAGCGCCTGTCTCTACAGGACAATGCCCTGACACATATGCCACGTGGTTCCTTGGATGGCATGCACCGGCTGCAGAGGCTGGACCTATCAGGAAACAACCTGACTACACTGCCGCGGGGACTGTTCAGAGACCTGGACAGCCTTGGTCAGCTGCTGGTACGAGGGAATCCTTGGCATTGTGGCTGTAACCTGCGCTGGTTGTATGACTGGCTGCATGCCCGTGGTAATACCATCACTGTCAGAGGTCTCACCTGCCATGGACCCGACAGAGTGCGAGACATGGCCTTGACAGACCTGTCCAGTGAAATGGAGGAATGTGAGGTGGTGAGGGCAGCAGGGACCCGAGACCAAGTGGGTGGAGGTGGAATCATTAGCTCTACTACCCACACCCCTCCACAGGGCTCTCTTTTTACCCTCCGTTCAAAACGACCTGGCCTAGGGCTTCCTGACTCTGGATTAGATTACACTCTTAGCAGCAGCGGTGTGGGGAAGAGCCTTGCACTCAACGTGAAGCCTCTCTCTCACAACAGTGTTCGCATCACCTGGAGTGTGGCCCAACCCAGCTCCTCCTTCAGACTGAGCTGGCTTCGACTTGGCACTGCGAATGCCATGGGATCAATCACAGAGACGCTGGTCCGGGGTGACCGGCGAGAGTACCTCCTTACTTCATTACAACCTCGCTCCAGCTACATCATCTGCATGGTGCCCCTGTCTGCCAGTTCAGAAGGAAAAGGGTCCATTTCTGGAGATACTGACTCCGATGAAGCTCTGGTGTGTGCAAAAGCTGAAACATCAGACCTCAGCCCACTGGAGGAGGAGGAGGATGAAGACTCACAGCAGATGACAGCGCTACCCTTGGCAGGAATTATTGGTGGGGCTTCTGCTATTGTATCATTGGCTCTTATCTTTGGTATCTTCTGCTGGTATGGACATAGGACTGGGCACTTGTGTTCCCGTGATCACTATACTCGCAGCAGCTCCAGAAAAAGCAAAAACTATGATGATTACATTGAGTCAGGCACCAAGAAGGACAATACCATCTTGGAGATCCGTGGCCCAGGATTCCAGATGACACCTATGGCATCTTGCCAGCCAATGCAGCCTAAACCCCTTCGAGAGGATTACATCATTCATACCATATTCCCCTCCAATGGCACCGGCCTATACAAAGGTGCCAACCATGTTTCTAATGCAGGACATGGTACCAACCGTGGCTATAGAGAAGGAGGAATCCCAGATATAGATTACTGTTACACATGATGTACTGTACAAGATCCTGCTCACAGTGTTATTGGTAAACTGTATAGATGCACAATTTCCCTTCGCATGGACACTTCTGAAGCACCCCTCTGTGCCTTTTTCTACTGGTCACCCATTCCAAATTACCTGCTGTTCACTGCACTGAAAGTACTGTATGTGATTACCTGGAATTAAAACCATGTGGAATCCTTTCACTGCAGGAAGCAGCAGCCAGTGTCCTAGGTGTAAATGCATAGCTGACTGTTTCTCCACCATCTTAGTAATAGTCTGTGTATGTTTTCTTTTCTGCCCTTTTGCTGTGACATGTAAGCAAAGAATGTATCTGCTGTGGAAAGGTCAAACTTAGCATACAGTAGGTGCAGGTAGAGTTCTTCTGTCACAAACAGGAGCCACAGCAGTCAGTTTAAAATGGAGGAACAAATGATAAGAAACAGACATTTCCAGTACTCACTTCCTGCTCACTGGTTATACACAGTATGTAGTCTTATCAACTCATTGTTCCAAATGCCTCAACTATACTGTATTGATGTGCCCTACCAGCTATCCAAGGAAAGGGCTTTGTAAAGCTGTGAATTGTTTTATTTCAAACGATCCAATAACCACATGTCTTAAAGTAGGATTGCTATTACTTTATTCATTAGTTGGCAGGTTGAAGAACTTACTATATCAAGGCTCGGTCAGCCTTGGTTATACCTCTTGAAATCATTCACCTGAGATCAATATTGTAGTGCTGTATCAGATGAGATGCAGCACAAGTGTGTAGATAATTTACTCAGATACCGACTGGGCTGTGTTTAAAAAATGCTTTACTATTTTTATCAGTGGCTTGTTTAGTAATCAAATTCACAGCTCTCTTTATTTATTTATTTTGTTCCTTATGTGGTGGTTTTTGTCTCTGCTAAAATGGCTTTTCTGTTTTATCCCTCATGTTTATCATTACTGATGAAATTCAGCTTTGAAGAAAACAGAGGATTTGGTTCATCTAAAGAACAAAATATGAGAAGTGAAGAAAACATTCTGTCTCCAGGTTCAGGCTTTCTTAAATTAAGTAGATTGAATTCCTGAGTGGGACTCTTTATAATATGTAATTTACAAATTAGACCTCACCCAAAGACTAGCATGTCAGTCCACTGAGATGGTAGAGACCAGCCTACATCCCCCTTTTCCATTTTGTGTCTGTGTTTTTAACCTGTGACTTAAGTTGGTGACCCTTGGTTATAAAATGTTTCATCCACATTCTTAAAGCAGTGATGGCGTTCACAGAGAATCCAGACCGGACAAAATCATAATGTGGAGCCTCCTGTGTGAGGCAGACTTTTGTCAGTGAACCTCAAAGTGAGGGTGAGAAGTGCAACTAAGGAGACTCAAACCGCAACACTGTTGACCTGCACTGTGGGGCAGCGGCCCACATGAAGTGACTCCTCAGTGAGGGACATTTATGGTTGTTTGTTTTAGCAATGGTAAAAGGCCTCCACTCATGCCACATTATTTATTACTGAGCAGCACTAAAAATGTAAATGTATTAGCACTTAGCAGAGAACAGGGATACATGTAATGACAAGCATGGGGAGACAAAGGGTAAGGAAACATCTCCAGGCATTAAGAAGGAATACAGAATTGATGACTGTGGCATGATGGAGTTCACCCATGCATAGATCTGTTTTTCATATTCAGCTTCTCTCCCTTGGGTTTATTATTGTCTGTCAGTTGTTTACCATTGTGTTCCTTCCAAAGGGGAAACCAGTTGTGCTTCCTTGATTGTTTTGTCTGCCAGAGTTTTGCACTGGTGTCAGTGGAATGTATATTTTATGTTGCACCTGAAATCACTGGCTTAAACAAATAACATCTTACTGGCCTGGATAATTCTGTTTTGGAAAATGTTAGTATCATGTATTTACAGTGGGTCTATTCAAGTTACATATGTAAAACTATGGCCACAGCTATATGAATATTTTTTGGTCAAAATGATAGAAAGTAATGGTGTCATAAGTTTGCGTAAAAAAAAGTTGTGTGAACCTGAGCTGTGTGGAATTTGCTTTATAAATTCATCTTCAGAGGGGATAAATAAAAAGTTTTATAATCTTGTCATTCCACCTCTTGCTTTAGGAGACAGACTTAATTTTCCAATCCAGTATAATTTCTGAACTGAAAATAGAAGTATTGGTAGGGGCAAATTCCATCCCAAAAAGCCAGTGTGCAAAAATTAAACCTACATATTGTTTTTATTTGATGAGCAGTGCTAGATAAATAGCCAATTATAGCCTGAGGCCGGACACTTGAAACCTGCTGAGTTTTTGTGGTGGACCTGAGAAGAGTCAACAGGCTGCTGTCATCAGTGACTTTATGTGTACATCCAGCCTGGGGCATGAAAGAGCCGAACTCCAAATGAACAAAATATCATTACACCACTGCAGATGAAATAGAGTAATCAGCTTCTACTGGGCTAAAATTCCAGTTCACTTGAAACGTTTTGCCTTGCACAGCTGAAAACTCTTCAGTTACCTCTGAATTTCATCTCTCTGTGACATAGGTACTTCCTAATTTAGCAAAGGAAAACAAAGTTGTTTCATTTTTATTTTTCATACAAATTATTTACAGCAGTTATTGGCTCAAATATATGACAATATTCTAACCTGGAAATTAGGTTTGAAAAAACATCTTATAGTCAAGGATGAGACACTTACATGTGATATTCTTGAATGGACAGAGTATCAGTTTAACACGGTCTTTTCCAGAGTGTCATTAGCTGTCGTTGGCCTGTTGCTGATCTAGTTATTGGTTTCAAGATTCAGAGTTAGGCTGCTCTAAAAGTGTTTAGTTAGCCCCCTTTAACCTACAGGAATTTTTGGGGGTTGTAAAAGTGGAGTTCGTCTTATAACCAGGGTCATCCTATATTCAGGCCAATACCATAATTAAAGAGAAAAAATAATGTTCACTTTGAAGAGCAACTTAAAGTAGATCAGAGAAGTGTGCTCTGTTGCACCTGTAACCCCACCCAGTGTGATGTGACAGTGTGCTGGCACAACCTCAAGTAAACTTCTACATTACTGCAGCAAGCTGAGAAGCTAAAACACTGATCGACAAAAACTGGACATTTCTGGGGTGTTGAATTACTCTTCAAGCAAATTAGTATGCAAACACTCACATCTCTCTGTGGCAGGGCAAATTTCAATCAGCATTTCAACAGATGCACCCCCTTTTGTGTAGTGAAATTAATGCTATCACAGTTTATTCTTTGCTGCTGTACCTGACAAAAAGCCAAACAATTGTCAGTTACATCATTGTAAGATGTACACACAGTAACAACTCCTTTGCTTATAAACAGTGAATACTGACTGAGAAGACATGGAGGATCCATCGGCAGCCTTTCTGTACCCTCAGTCATGTTGTGTTTGGCTGTGTCAGTTGTAAACTGTCAGCCTCCCTTTTTCACTTTACTGTTGTTTTGTTTGCATTGGTTTCATTTTCTTTCTGTGATGAAACTTGAATTTCTTGCCATCAGACATTTGATTGCCATAAACCTGCAATGTGCAGACATTTTTACTGTCTAGGCCCATGGGAGTGTGGCAGGTTTGTGAGAGATTTAATCAGTATCATCTCAGACCAACAGTGTACTGTAACTGCTGTTGCAAAGCAATTGTGAACAGTTTGTAATGGCAGCTGAACTCCCTATGCAGAGCAACAGAAGCTGATTGGATTAGACCCTCCTCAACAAGCCGGAGCTGCAAATAAACCCAACACAAATCTACAAAGGGATAATTGAAATGTAAAAAGTTTATACATACTGCTTGTGTCAGAATGAAAAGTCAAGAGGGGGCCAAAACATGAAAGCATCTTGTCATGTCTTTACTTTCCAGCACATCTACTGACTGCCAGGGTATCATGGTTAATGTTCTGTCAATCAATGACCAATTTGGTCTGGTTTTAAAAGGGAACTCCGGTGATTTTAAACATAAAAGCCAGATCTTTGTAGTCTGCTCGTCATTGCTGCTTGAGGCTGGTGGCCCAAGGCAGCATTAGCTACTATTTGCATAACACCCAAACCTCATGTCATTACTCTACCTGACTGGTTCTACAAAAGTGCAGAGAAGCAATTTATGGAACTGTCATATCACCTCACCCAATCATCTTGCCCTAACCATAACCACTCAGGAATTAGCTGCATTTCACAAGTGCATAGAACAAATTGGGTTTCCAGTACCGATCAGGTAGCAACACCTCTCACTAAATTGCTGGGTGCAGTTGTCGAATTGCATTGTGGGTAATGTCTGCACCAAGTTTTGACAAGGAAGATGAATGCATGTATTGATATCTCTGGTGATGGGGTGGCAGAGTGATGCAGTGGTAGCACTGTCACCTCACAGTAAGAAGGGTTCGAACCTTGTGGGCGACCAGGGCCATTGCATGTTCTCCCTCTGCCTATCTGGGTTTTCTTCTGGTACTCCAGATTCCTACCACAGTCTAAAGACATACAGGTTGGATTAACTGGTGACACTAAATTGCCTGTGGGTGTGAATGTGAGTGGTTGCCTGTTTCTGTGTGTCAGCTCTGTGATAGATTGGTGACCTGTACAGGATGTACCCTGCTTACTATCAACTCGGATTGGACCCAGCCCACCTTTTGCACTCTACACGATGAGCTGTATGTTACGATGAGCTGTGTGTTTAGAGTGGTTTTGGACCCAGTAACGATGCAGAACTCGAACCCAGGCTAGACAAGGAAAACGTCTTTAATGCGTCGCAAAAACAAACAAAACAACAGAGCTGGTCTCTTCCGCTGATCTTGGGGCAGCTGGGCACACTGGGTTGACTGGACTACTGTTTCCCGGGGTTGTATGAGAGGCGTAGCTCGCTAAATAAGAACAGAGAGTGAGAGTTTAAGAACACGCACCAGGTATATATGGTATAGACTATTTCTGGTAGTCACTCTGGGGACCTGAATAGCTGAGCGTGCCACAGGCCCAGGGAGTAGTCCAGGGAGGGGGAGGCTGGTGCCAGAGATCCCAGGTCTGGTGTGTGGGTTCCCTGATGAGGCAGCGCTGGTAGCTGGATGGTGCGAGGTGGGTTGGCGGTGCTGTCCCAGGATCGCTGAGAGGAACACCGAGAGGGCTGGTCTCGTGCTTGGGAGCTCTGCGAGAAGGAGCAATTCACACAACAAAAACGACCAAAGCCGACCCAGAATGGGAAACAGCAGTTCAGAAAACGTAAAGTCCCCAGAAAAACAGTCCAAACCAAAGAAACCCTTTAAAACATGAGAAGGGCACAAAAACTGATTAAACACTACTGTGTAAATACAGTTCACAGCTAGACGTGAGGAGCACAGATCAAGGAGTAGTCCATAACCCTGAGTTCTTGACATGAGCATGGAATGTCTTTACTAGCAGGACAACATAGGATAATCTGGCGAAGAGGACGCACCAACGCTGACCCTATATACTGCTCCGATAATTGAGAGCAGGTGTGCCTCGCCGCCTGGAACGCACCCTCACGTGTGCAGGGGCGGAGCTGCTGGAACTACCTGTGCCTGCTACCGAGGTACTGGGGGCGGCCCAGGTCATGGACGTAACACTGTATAAATAATCAATGAATGGGTAATCTTTGGTGCTGTAACACTTTTTTTTTTTTTACTTCACTTTCAATTTCAGTTCAAATGCATTTGTATAGTGCCATATCCCAACAAAAATCATCTCAGGGCACTTTACATAATAAGGCCTGGACCTTACTATGTAAAGTGCATAACATTATGAGTCCAACAATGTTATGTGAAATCATTTAAGTCATAAAAATCTGAATGAGAATAATCATAATCAATCATTCTCACAAAACACAATTAATTGTGGGCACTTGTAAGTTAAACATTTTGAAAATCGCTTGTTAAGAGTAAAACATCTATTGGAAATAACTGATTAGTCAACAATCAGTGTGGAGGGGTGGAGTATGTAAACTGGGATTGCATCAAGATGGATGTTGTGAAAGATGATTCTTTGACTGTTAGAGTCTTTGTCTGGAGGAAAATCCATTCTGGCCTTATGGTCAATGAACAAGGCTTCACTGCCAACAACACAAACTGTCTCTGCTGGTCTTGGACAGCACATTCCACCTCTCTTCACAGATATAAAAAAAGTATCCTATGGCCAGCTGGATAGCAACTCAAATAACTGTGACCTGAAGGTTGAGCAGTAACCTATTTTTTCCTCACTCCAGTATGATTTAAAACTATCCCTTGTAAATCTCATTGTGTAGTGTGAAAAAAGGTGAGGGGAATGAAATATGACAAATACAATATTGGAAATGAGGCCAAGGGAAAGGCTATGACTCTCACAACAGATGGGCTTCCTTGTTTCAAACACAGATGGTTTAATAATGTTTTCCCAAGACTCAACAGTTAAAGGTTGATAAGCTGGAAATCTGCAAGGATTTTGGAAGGAATTCCTTATTAGGGCCCTTAAGTTTCTGAGGGGACGACTGCATTGGGTGTACTCATAACAGAGTAGAACTGCCTTCTTTCAACTGCCCAATATTGCGAAAATCAGGAGCATCCTGTCTCAAAGTGATGCTGAAAAACTGGTCCATGCATTTGTTACTTCCAGGCTGGACTACTGTAACTCTTTACTATCAGGATGTCCAGGTGACCAAGACAGTGAAGAAGATATGCATAAGCATAAACTTTATTGCCAAGTATTTCAAGAATACAAGGAATTTGACTCCAGCTCAATGGCCCCCAATGTGCACAACATAAGAACAAAAAAAATGCACAATATATACAAGTTAAAAGAGCAACATAGACTAGCTGTTAATCAGTGTAATAGTCCGGGGAAAGAAATTGTCTCTGTCTGTTTGTCTTGGTGCACAGTGACCTGTAGTGCTGTCCAGAGGGGAGGACACTTTGTATCCAAAGTCAGAGGGGTCTGCAGAAATCCTCTCTGCCCTCTTTTTGACCTGTAAGGTGTATAGGTCCTCCATGGAGGGCAGGCTGGCACTGATGATTTTCTCTGCAATTCTGAATGTCCGCTGGAGTCTGCTCCTGTCCTGTTTGGTTGCTGAGCCAAACCAGACAGTGATGGAGGTGCAGAGAGAACAGACTCGATGATTCCCCTGTAGAATTGAATCAGCAGCTTCAGAGGCAGGTTGAACTTCCTGAGCTGGCACAGGAAGTACATCCTCTGCTGTGCCTTTTTAATGATGGCACTGATGTTAGTTGTCCACTTCAAGTCACAAGAGATTGTGGAGCCCAATGAAATTGTAGGGCTCCACGACTGAAACAGTGCTGCCAAGTATGGTGAGTGGAGATAGGGTGGAGGAGCTCCTCCTAAAATCCACTATCATCTCAGCCAGTCAGAAGCTGGAAGATACCATCTTAGATGAAAGTGGAGTGAGGAAAGATAAAGTGAATTGGTATCTTCCAGCTTCTGACTGGCTGAACACACCTGAGCCAGGTAATCAGCAGCACGTCAGGCAGGGATAGTTGGAAAACAAGCAGGACAGCGGCCCATGAGGACTGGAATTGGCCACCCCTGGTCTAGAATTACTTTTGGGTTGACTGTTGCTAGCCCTGCAGACAACCACCTGCACAGTTTTAGTCTCAGGTCCCAAATGTGAAAAGAGAGACAAGTGACTCACGGTGGGCATTTCTTTGGTAGCAATCTGGCAGTTGGTAGATATAGAGAGCTGGCTTAAATACTGGCTGGTTGATTATACATATGAAATGCAAGTGAGCGGAGCAGAGCTAAAAGGAAGAGCAGTAAAAGTAAAACAAAGACAAGGCCTGGGTCTAACAAAACAGGGAAAACAAGGGGAGAAGATGGGCCAAGGACAGTGATCATGACAACCATCAATACAGTTCGTCTGTATTGTTATCAATCAATCCAAGAACTCAGAATTCCTCACAGTGTAAATGAAGACAACACTCCAAGGGCTCAAAAATACACAATGTTTCACAAGGGAAATGATTGTACAAAGAGATTCCAGAAAGAAAGAAAAAGAAGAAGGACTCTAAAGAAGCATGAGTTGAAAAACATTCAATAGCTACGCTGCACTAGGAAGAATCAGGTAGGATGGAGGGCCAGTTGTGTCAGTGTCAAAGGAAAAGCTAAATTGTCACCCTCTGGACTGTCATTTCACACTTGATACTAGCTATGCATCAGCAGCATTGGTATATAATAATACAAATAAGACAACTGCAGATTGGAAGCCAGACATAATCCCTGTCCTCTAGAGACATAGCTGAGCTTGTTAACTGGAGTTCGCTGTTGTAACTGTAGCAGGACCTTAACACTGTGCAAAAGAATTAAAGTGAACTTTCTGTGCCATCAATCGAAGTTTAAGTACTGTATGTGATGTTACACTGCATACTTGCCTAGATGGATGAGACCTACAAGCAGTTATCTGAAAAAAAAAAGACTGGTGTTGAGCCAGAGGGGACATTGTTGGCCTTCAAAGGACTGAAGCCTCCGGTGTGAGAGGTAAAACGTCTTCGACCTAGAAATCTAGTCCAGTTGATTTTTTTCTAAGTTTTTTTTTCCAGCTTACTATGACCTGGATGACTGAGAATCTGCACAGACATACAAGCAGCTATGCTTTTAATTTTAAAGGTCTTACAGTATGTATGTTTTATATTTTAGAATGTGATTTTACTTTTTTAATGAGACCCCAGGATCAGCCAGCATCCCTTGCCTTTAGATGTTTTATTAATGAGTAGTGATCCTGTAGTAATACTATACCAGCCTACACCTGTTACTATTTTGTCTCAAAAATGTGTTCCAACTGTAATCTGCGGACACAGGGTACCATTATCTTGGTTGGCTACTTTCAAACTTGCATTCTTTCTTGTAATTGCTTATCATGGGAGAGGAACAGAGACAGTGTTTGTGTGCAGGTGTAAGACATTTTCTCTGAGAGTAGTTTGACGCAAAGTACCATCTAATATGAATGTGTTGCAGCACTGATCTACTACTCACCTAACACTGGTATGAATTGTGTTATTTATTCTGAAGTGGTAGTAATCACCATGATGTGGCTCAAATTACTATGGTCATGCTCCAGACTGGAATCAAATTAGATTTTGTAAATCAGTTTAACCTAGTTGTTTTACAATTAGATCAAAGCCATATCACTGATGCAGGTATTCTGGATGGACTCAGTAAATATGTTCTACAGGAGTCACTTAATAAAACTAACAAAAATGCTTTTGCGCATGCTGACAGAGTTTGCAAAACTTTAACACTTCACACTGTTAGTGTTTCTGTTTAAAACACCAGATATTATAAGTACAGGAATGGGACAGAGTGTGTGGACATGATGGTGGGCCATGTTTGCCTGTGTGTGCATGCACTTCTTATGGTAAGTCAAAGTAAGTCAATATCAAGTTCCCATGAGGAATGTGTAAATGTGTTTGTGGCCAGGGTAAAAAAAAAAAAGTACCATTAAAGTATACATACTTGTAGATATGGAACAAGATATAAAGTTTACGTAATAAGGGGATAACAATGTGGGGGTAAGGGGTGTTTTTCTATAGCCAATACCTTTTCTAATATTATGAAGGACAGAATGACCATTGTTGAGCATCATGCCGGAAAGAAGATGGGGGAAGATGAGATAATGAATCCTATATAGCATTTTATAAATCTGCTGTGATTTATTTTAAAATGTCCATATACAGTACTTGCCAAGGCCAATGCTTTAAGGCAGTGGTCCCCAACCTTTTTATCACTGCGGACCGGTCAACGCTTGACAATTTTACCGCGGGTCGGGGGGGTTACGTAGATTGTTTATATTGTTAATATAATAATAAGCGTGAATCCACTGTATTGAAATTTTTAACTCCCCATAACGCTAAATCAATGGGAGCCCTGAGCCCCAGCACTCGTTTCAGTGCTGTGGTGGCGATCTCAGAGTATTCTGTCATGACTTTAATCCAGAACACCGACAGAGTTGTTGTCTCGAACATACTTTTAAGGCCGCCGTCATTTGCGATCTACAGCAGTTGATCTTCTTCTTGCACAGACCTGCTGGATTCACCTGGTTTGTTGACAAATGGGTTGCGGATCCATTCCTTGTTAGTTCGTGGGTCCTTTGTGGTTGGGAAGTAGCGCTCGAACTCTTTTAAAAGCAAAGACAGGTGATCGTGCACCAGCTGGGAGAATGAAGGCTCAGGCTCAGTCTCACCCAAAATTCCCGCTAATGTTTGAAACATGTCCAAAATGCCTCTGTTGACGCGCCGTCCCCACAAATCCAGTTTGGCTTTAAATGCAGCTACTTTATCTAGTATAAATGAGGTCTTACAGATGATTCTGTTATGGTTTAGTCCCCCTGACCAGGAGGGCGAGGAAGAACTGTGGTAGCACTCACGATTACTGACCCAGGTGCTAGTAAAAAAGGCGGTTTTAATGGTGGGGATACAAAAGGAATAGAGTCAATGAATACATACAACAGGGCTGAGCAAAGACGGCTGAGGAGAACAGGACGACCAAGGGAGTAGACAGGGTAACAGCAGGAACCAGGAGAAGAGGAGGATCAGAACGGACAGGGGAACAGACAAGCCAACCAGGAGGGTAGGTGAACGAAAATGGAAATCCACAGCACAGGAACTGTCAGCGAGGATAACAAAAAGAACGTCTAGCTAACCACATGGAAAAAAACAAACTCAGAGATCCACAGCACAGGAACTGTCAGCATGCACGTATAACACTAAACATATAACCAATGTACAAAATGCGCTCCACAGCACAGGAACTGTCAGCATGGAAAACAAATGACGTATAATACATACCACAAAATATATGGCTGTTACGGGGTATGCAAGTTCGGTAAGGTAAGAAACGTAATGCTCCGGCGATTACGGAGCGTCTGCCAGAGGTATAAATAAGGAGGACAGGTAATCATCGGGATGCACCCCAGCTGTGTGCACCGACAAACAAGTCGCTAATTACTGGAATGCAACACAGCTGAGGTGCAGAGCCCGCAGGATCGAGAGAGCAGAGGAGAGAAAGGTGGAAGAGAGGCAGGTCGCGCTGAGAGGACATGACAGGTACAGACAAATGAATAACAAGCAAGTAATGATTGGTTCTTTTTATACTTTTGTTGTACTTTGTAAATAGCTACAGTGTACATTTGTTGTAAAAGGGCAAAGGTCCAGGCTACTGCCATGCTGCTGTAGACCCCAGAAGATGGTCTACTGCCGTTCACTTTACCTGCAAACCACAATTTTATGACCATGTTTATGTGCGGCTATAATGAGGCCACTCAGAGGTCATAAGCATTTTTGGTGAAAATATTCACCAAGCCTGGAAAATGATGTGTCACTCGCTTACTGTACTTGTATGTTTTGGGGTAAACACATGTTAAGAATTTTAAAATTATTTAAGAACATCTGGACCCCCCTTTAAATTTACATCTTGTTCCCTTAAACTTAATATATTGGCACTTACTGTACTGGTACACTGTTATTACAAAAATTACAGTGTAACTAGGGAATAATTACACTTTACTTTGTTGTTTGTAACATAAAGCATAACTGAAAATATTGACGGCTCCCTGGACGAGTGTAGAAGAATAGCTGTTTTCCATTGCTATAGCTTTCTAGTGCATTCCCTCTGATAGACATTAACATGTCAGCCCAGCTGTTAAACCCTCCACTTTCTCATTACACACTCAAATATAAATACTTACTTTTCCATACACCTGTCTTGTTAAATTCAATACATGGCACATTTACCATCTAACATATCAGGTTGTATCATGTATCAAAAAAATGGGCCAACACAAACCTAATACTGAATGGAGTGGCTGCTGAAAAATGTTGATATTAGGCATTTAAAAAGAAGAATAGTCTCATAAATGGAAGAGTAACCTGCTTTATGCTGTTTTTAAGCTTTTCACATCTGGCCCTGGAGGAAACAGCTCTTCTGGATATCTAAAAGAGGTCATCAATTTCTGCAAATAGATCCCATTTGAACATTTATAACATCTCTTTAGCCTATGGCCTGTTCTTCAAAGTGTTTTAAAAAGCTTGCATTTTGTGTAATCTAAAAGGCAGACCCATGTTTAGCAGTTATATCTTATAAAAACTTTCTCTGCAGATGAACATGCTATTAGTGAGAGAAATTGTTACATTAGGACAAATTTGCAGTGAGCATTTATCTTTATATCAAGAGTTATTTTCTATCTTAGACAAATCCAGAAGGAGTGTTCAATTTGAACCATTTGAGATTTGATCAGTGCTCTGGTATTGCCAACAAACCCATTCTCATCAAACACCTCAAAGGCAGGTGATACTGACAAATCACTTTACTGGTTCATCTCTTTCTGCGTTCATTAAACATAGCTGTTGCACTGTTCAAATCACTGTCAACAATTGCTATAAAAACAACTTTGTGGTTTTGGCTCCTCTCCATTATTCAATGCACATTGCATTAAGGAACAGAAGATGGAATGGATGCATAGTATCTAGACAAATGAATGTGGGTTGTTTTTTTTTTTTGCAGGACTGATGTTTTTCATGTTTTGACTGGGTTTTGACATTGAATGGTCAAATACAATTGATTCTTGTTTAAACTGCATGGACCTACCAGAATTTCCAAGTGATGTGAATCACAGATCGCTAACTCAGAGACAGCTGCCGAAAAACAGAGTTTAAAGATCACAGATTCTACAGCATCCTGTCTCAAAGTGATGCTGAAAAACTGGTCCATGCATTTGTTACTTCCAGGCTGGACTACTGTAACTCTTTACTATCAGGATGTCCCAATAGTTCCATAAAAAGCCTCCAGTTAATCCAAAATTCTGCAGCCAGAGTACTGACAGGAAGTAGCAAGAGAGATCATTTCTCTCCCATATTAGCTTCTCTCCACTGGCTCCCTGTAAAATTCAGAATAGTATTTAAAATACGTCTGCTAACGTACAAAGCCCTTAATGACAAAGCTCCATTGTATCTTAAAGACCTCGTAGAGCCTTATCATCCTAACAGAGCACTTCACTCTCAGAGTGCAGGTTTACTTGTGGTTCCTAGAGTCCACAGAAGTAGAATGGGAGGCAGAGCCTTTAGCTATCAAGCTCCTCTCCTATGGAACCAACTCCCAGTCTCAGTTCGGGAGGCGGACACCCTCTCTACCTTTAAGATTAGACTTAAGACGTTCCTTTTTGATAAAGCTTATAGTTAGGGCTGGATCAGGTGACCCTGAGCCCTCCCTTAGTTATGCTGCTATAGGCCTAGGCTGCTGGGGGACCCCATGATGCTCTGAGTTTC
>NW_018127927.1:1117065-1146021 GCF_001952655.1 Monopterus albus
GTGTTTGTTGTGTCTTGTTGCTTTTCTTATTTTCTCTCTCCTCTATCCACTCACCCCAACCGGTCGAGGCAGAAGGCCGCCCACCGTGAGCCGGGGTCTGCAATATAAGAAACTCTTTCAAATTCAGAAAAGATACAAAATAAAGATACAAAATGTCATTAATAAACCACCTTTTTTCACTAGCACCTGGGTCTGCACATTGAGTCCTACCTCAGTTCTCCCCCACCCTCCTGGTGAGGGGGACTCAACCATAACAATATCAGAATCAGAATCTGCTTTATTGGCCAGGTGTGTTGGACACACAAGGAATTTGACTCTGGTACATCGGCTCTCAAAGTGCATGTACTACATATCCCCATGCAAGGGGCAAGTAAACAGTAAACCAACATAAGGCTAGTATAACAAAATAGGCAGTATTAACAAGCAACAAACAGTGCAAACAATGCAAAATAAACAGTATAAACAGGCAGTAAACAATGTAGACAAAGGAATGCTCATTGTGAAACGAGATACAGTTTTTCTGAATTGCTAAAACACGTTTCTTGAAACCACCACTCATTTTCTCAAAACCTTAAACACAAATCCAAATACTCAAACTAAATTCTCAAAACCTCTGACTCTTCTGGCAAAATCAAACAATTGCTTCAAAACCATGTCACCAGCACTCAAAATCAAACAATGCTTCCAGATCATACACAAATGAGTCAATCATATACGCACTGCAGCTCAGTCATTAGACACTACATCAAAAAAAGGAGAACACAGCATCCAGGACATGTAGTTACAACAAAAAAAAGTTTATTATATGGTGAATTTACCAAAAATCATGTTATGATCAAAGAAGAAGAAAAGCACATCAGAAAGATTATTCTGCCTCAGGATCACGTCTTTGAGCTGGGCCTGGCCAGAGGGCTTCATCTACGTCGCAGGCAATGTTGTCCCTTCCCAGGCAACGGGCAAAAAAACCCTCTGGTGTGGTGGATCCAGCTTTGACAAGACTGCACGTCTATCTCACCACAGGCCAGTTCCATTGCCTGTAGCAGATTTCCCCTGGTATATGGGTTTCGGTCATAGACTTTCCACTGCCATGCAGAGAAAAACTCTTCTGTTGCGTTGAGGAAAGTGCTGTATGGTGGGAGGTCTTACTCTTCCTCGTCCTTTTTGTCCAACACCTCATATTCCTCTACCTCTCATATTGTTATCCATAGTTGATGGATGTACCCGTGCCATCTGTGCACTTTGAACTGGCTTATGATTTGTACCTTCTCATCACATAATTAGAAACAAGTGTGAACAATTTTGAATCGTTGTGTGTAAACGATGACAACTGTGCTTTAGTTGTGTTTAAGTTCTGCTGTCCTCTGTTTAGTGTTTTGCAACACAGGTTCATCACAGTGCAAATTGTGTTTTAGTGAGTGAGAATGTGTTTAGAGTTTAGCAAAAAGAATGCATGAGATTTACAAACAGAGTCTAAGTGCCTGAACTTGTTTAAGGGTATTGCACTGGAGGAAGGTATTGCACTGAGGGTTATTGTCCAGTCATATTGTTGTGTGTCAAGTGTTGCAACAGGCAAAAAAAACCCTCTGGTGCGATGGATCCAGCCTTGACAAGACTGCACGTCTATGCCACAACAGGCCAGTTCCATTGCCTGTAAGAGATTTTTCCTGGTATATGGGTTTCGGTTATAGTCTTTCCTCCTTACTCATTGAAATGATGAAAATACAGTGTAAAAAATATTACGTGTTCTCTTCTCTGTATGTCCTGATTATGGTGACCACAGAGAATCTGCTGAAGTTAGATTGAACTCTTTGTCCTGCTTCTCTCATTGTCATTCCATGCACGAGAACATGGTCTATCACAGTAGCTCTAATTTCATCTGAAATTACTGTTCCTGGTCTTGGTCTTACTCGTCCTCGTTGTCTTCGTCCACCACCTCTTATACGCACTCTTCCTCTTCCTCTCATATTGTTATCCATAGTTGAGGAATGTACCAGTGCCATCTGTGCACTTTGAACTGGCTTATATTTTGTACCTGCTCATCATGTAATTAAAAACGAGTGTGAACAATTTTGAATTGTTGTGTGTAAACGATGACAACTGTGCTTTAGTTGCATTTAAGTTTTGCTGTTCTCTGTGTAGTGTTTTGCGACACAAGTTCATCACAGTGTGAATTGTGTTTTAGTGAGTGAGAATGTGTTTAGAGTTTAGCAAAAAGAGTGCATGAGATTTGCAAACAGTGTCTAACTGCCTGAACTTGTTTTGCAGAAAGAGTGATTTATTTGACAAATTGGTTTAGGCTATTGAGAATTTGGTTCAGAGAATGGGGTTTATTGTTTTAGCAATTGTGAAAAACTGTAATGGAGGCAGGATTGCAGTATCCATTTTTTAGAATGCATAGGGTGGTGTAGGAAATTTTGCCAGACTACATGACCAAGATGGTGTTGTTCCTGCACCAGGTTTTTAACCATGCAGTCATCAGACTTTATGGGTGGCAATGCTGGTCTTTGAAGTGGTATATATCCCTAAACACTGGATGAACTACTATAAAAATTTGCACAGATGTTAATGATTCTCAGAAAAAAATCCTGAATTGAAACATTTTTGGTTTTGTGTGGAAATATCTAGTCCCATTGTCAGGTACAAATTTCAATTTGTTTATTACTGAATACCTGAAAATCTGAAATTCTCATTAGTCTCAGCTGTACTTTGTGTTTAGAGGTCATTAGTAATTATTTAGCATGCTAATACATTAAACTAAGATGATGCTGTAAAAATCCTAAATATTATAGCTACCTGCTAAACATCAGCATGTTGGCACTGTCATTATGTGCATGCTAGGGTGTTGACATTAGCATTTAACTCAAAGCACGGCAGTATCTAAGTACAGCCTCAGAGAGCTGCCAGCATGTCTGTAGACTCTGTGACTCTCATATATTAATTAACCTTAGTGATTACTGTAGATGATTGTGCTTAGTGACTAACTGATGATACCCTGCACCAGATTAGTGTTTCGCCCAAATGTTGTTGTCTCCTTATTTAGCTTGTTAGCAATCAATCACAGTCAGGGAGGACCCCGCTTTGTGATAACCTACTCAAGGTCTTTTTTGTCCATCATAAGGTCTTCATGGGAGTTTTATCTCTTACTCACACTGGGGAGTGTCAATTTAATTTAATGTCTCATAAAGCAAGGCCCTTAATGGTGATGAGAGGCCATGCACAGAACCAGTAACCCAGAATGGGGAGAGTACCTTCATCCTCTGCACGCCTTTATTCCCTTTCAGGCAGAGCATTTAACGCTTGCCTGCATGCTCTGTGCCCTCACAGGTGAAGCTCAACTGTAAACAGCAGGCACCGTTTTTATTGATCATGGATGCTATTCTGGTGTCCCCTGTCTTGATCTCACAGAAAGAACAGGAACCACTTTTTCTTTTTCTGCTCACAGAGCTGGCATCTTGACTTTCTGTCTGTCATTTCATAATAATCGAACACTGGGTCGATCTGGCCATTATGCGCTTTGGATTTGAATAATGCTATGCTGGGGCTTTGTCCTAATTGGCTGAGGATGGGATTTTTGTTTCAGTCTTAAACACCAGGAGGAACCAATAATAAGGCTAATAGGGGGTGAATCCATGGTTAAATACAACACATTTTAGCTGATTAATAGAAACTTTGCAGAATTCTGTGCTGGGAAAATGTGCTGCTCAGAGCATACACAGCATACAGTAAGCATCTGTCAAAGTGATTCCTTAGAAAATGATGATGTTTTTTCTCTGTCAATGTGTGTTTCTGTGTTTGAAAGCATGTAATTAGGAGGAGAGAGTCTAGCAGACATAAAGTGCCTTAAAAAACTACCATTTTTATTTTGTTTAATAATTGCTATTTGTACTACGATGCATTTCTGTCTATTTGTTAAACCAAATGAAACAAGAAAAACATTTGCACAAATACACTTTACATTGCATGACCTGGGGAAGTAGTAATGATATATGTTTTAGCTCCCACTTTCTTCACTGGGTTCAGTGATGAGGGCGGTCTAAGTGCTCCAGACCTCTCAGTCTGTTATATGATTACACGGTCCAAAATTAAATAGAAGCATGTGCAAAGGTTAGAAGGCCAGGGAGGATTCAGACAGGGCTAGGGTAATGTCACTGTGTTTCTGATCTTTATTAGGATCGACACAGACAAAACCTCCCTCCAAACAAGCACACACACACACACAGCCACACATGCATGCATTTCCCTGTATTGATTAGTTGCAAAAAAAGGTTGAGGTCAGCAGGCATATGTCTGAATTTCTTTCTCTCTGTCTCTCACACTCCATTTGTCTCTGTCTGATTCAATATTCTCCTTCCCCCACAAGGGGACTGTGCTTCATCCATATATCTGCGACTCCCCGCTCTGGCCTTCTCTCACACTCTGTGGTTTCTTTGTGTTTGTCTCTTTGCCCTTCACTTGGCATATATAAATCAATCAGTCAGTCCGATTTCATTCAGAGCAAAGCCTGATGGATTTCCTTCTGAGCCACCATCCTGATAAAGCAACACGAGCTATACAGTAATTACATTCTAAATTAGGCAATGTGGTTATAACCATAAATTAGATTTTGCTTAATTTTCAAAAATCAAACACAAAAAGTACAAAAGGAACAACAAAACACATAAATGCAAAGGAGTGGGAGTTAATAATAATAATAATAATAATTTATTTGTTTATATAGCACTTAACAACCCCGAAAGGAGCTCAAAGTGCTTCACAATAAAACAAACAGAGATAAAACAGAGCATGCCAAAATTACATAAACAAACAAACAAAAAGGTTAACATTGCACAAGTTTAAAACAATGATCTATAAGAACCATAAAATTCCTGTAAAATAAAAATGAGTCCAAATACAGAGAGAGTAAGATTACAAATCATAAAATCAGGATGGCCTGTAGGCCCCGTATAGCATTGCTGCTAAATATTAGATGCCAAAAGCCCGTCTGAATAAATGTGCAATTAATTTAGACTTAAAAACCATTAACTCCATTATAGATCGAACCTCAGGGGGCAGGGCATTCCAGAGCTTGGGGGCACACACAGCGAAAGAATGACCTCCCCACTTTTTATACCTTGCCCGCGGCACAACCAGAGACACATGCTCAGAGGAGCGCAGTGCTCTGACCGAGGTATAAATGGTTAAAAGATTGGCCAAATAGACTGGCCCAAGACCATTAATGGCCTTGAACACAAACAGTAAAATTTTAAAATCTATTCTGAACCGTACCAGACAGTGAAAGGACTACTGAAGAACCGGGGTGATGTGAGCATTCTGTACGAGTTGGAGCCTATGGAGTTGAGACTGACTAATTCCAGTATAGAGGGCATTGCAGTAGTCAAGTTGTGAGCTAATGAAGGCATGAATGGCTTTTTCTAAGTTGGCTCAAGATAAAAACGGCTTCACCTTTGCTAGGAGCCTCAGCTGAAAAAAGCTTGCTTTGACCACCGAACTAATTTGCTTGTCAAATTTGAGGCTGCTATCAAATAACACTCCTAGGTTTTTCACAGTTTGAGTGAATAACGGGGCTGAAGCTCCTAGGCTGGATACAGTGTGGGTGGGGTCCGGGCTAAAAGCAATATATTCAGTCTTCCCCTCATTCAAATGAAGGAAGTTCTATGCAAGCCACTCTTTAATATCACCCAAACACCTGTGCAAGGGGCTTAGTGCATTAGCATCACTCTGCATCAATGGCAAGTAAATCTGTACATCAGCATAAAAATAGAAACGAATGTTATGCTTAGAAATAATTGAGCCTAACGGTAACATTTATAATGAGAAAAGAATAGGTGCCAGGATTGAACCTTGGGGAACACCCGAAGAGAGAGGGGCTATTGCAGAGGTAGAGTCATTGATCATAACTGAAAAGGTCCTGTTGCTCAGAAAAGAAATAAACCATTTAAGCACAGCACCACACAAACCGACACAATATTCAAGGCGGGATATGAGGACTGTATGGTCCACGGTGTCGAAGGCTGCTGTGAGATCTAAAAGCACTAAAACAATGGTATTCTTTGTGTCAAGGGCTGTAAGAATATCATTGCGCACCTTCAGCAGCGCGGATTCAGTGCTGTGCCGGGATCTAAAGCCAGACTGAAATTTATCGGCAACAGCATCGAGTTCGAGATGAGACTGTAATTGTGTGAGGACAATTTTCTCCATCACCTTGGACAAGAAAGGCAAATGTGAGACTGGACGAAAATTTGAAGGAAGTATGGGATCGAGGTTAGGTTTTTTTAGAAGTGGCCTGACTACAGCATGCTTGAGGGCAGTGGGGACAATACCCAGCCTGAGGCAGCTGTTAATAAATGTGACTAAGCAGGGCCCAATAGTGTCAATGACCTCCTTCATTATCCTAGCAGGGAAAGGATCCAGAGGGCAATAGGTGAAATTTAGCTGTTGGACTAATTTTTTGAGTTGCAACAAGGAAATTGGCGTAAAGCTTTCCAAAGAAAACTGTACAGGAGACCCAGTTGGAGCCACAGTTGAGGATGTGGAGATACTTTGCCTGATAGACAGAACTTTATCAGTGAAGTACTGTTGAAACACATTGCAGGACACCTCATTGAACACAGTGGTGACAGGATTAATAACAGAATTTATGGTGCTAAAAAGAACTCTAGGATGGTGGCTATTGTTAGAGATGATACTGGATAAATATTGAGCTTTAGCTTCTTTTACAGCTTTTTGATAAGTAATAAGACTGTCCCTTAAGATGGCCAAGGAGACATGCAGTCCATCCTTCTTCCATTTATGCTCGCCCTGCCTGCAGCGTCTCCTGAAGGCATGGGTGGTATCATTTAGCCAAGGGTCAGATATGCTTTTGGCAGACTTCTCCCTGAATGGGGCGATGGAGTCCAGGATCTGGGAACATGTGGAGTGAAAGGAAGAAAAGAAAATGTCTGGGTCCAAAGGGGACTGTAGATCCTCTGAAAGGTGAAAATCAGAGTCTAAAAAAGCAGCAGCAAAATCAGTGGGCGTTGAAGGAGTTATGGTCCGGCAGCGATAACGTAAAGCAGTGGGCTTGAGAGCGGGAGAAGGCACTCGAACTTCAAACTGGATAGAAAAATGGTCAGAGATCACCAAGTCTGATACATCCCTCACATACACATGCAGACCATGTGAGATGACCAGATCCAGCGCGTCCTTGTTGACCGGTTGGAGAGAGTACTGACTGGGTGAGATCCAAAGATTCCAACAGAGCACTGAAGTCTTTTGCCAGCTGATCAGAAGTGCAGTGGACGTGGATGTTAAAGTCACCGCAAATCAGAAAACTGTCAAATCGTGGCATAAGCTCTGTCACAAACTCCCCAAATTCTTTTACAAAGTCCTTGGATTTTGGTGGGCGATAGACCACAACACAAAGGATGGGACAGTGCAATGTTAGTACAAAGGCTTGAAGCTGAAAGCTTGTGTATAATTTAGTGGACAGGAGGCGACATTTTAAAGTCTGCTTAAAGGCAGAAGCCAAACCGGCACCGCTACCTACTAGACGTGGAGTGCTGAAAAACAAATATCCAGCAGGGAGGAGCTCAGGTGTCAACCAGGTCTCAGTAAGAAAAAGCAAATCCAGATCATGAGAGGAAATGAAATCATTGAGGACAAAGGTCTTGCCTGGCTTGTTGTTCAGTGATCTAGTGTTGAAGAGTGCTATGTTGAGCGAGCTTAAAATGTCCTGTAATAAAGTGGCACGAACCACTGGGCGAAAGTTGCCTGGGACCGAGCGCCGCCCGGAGATCCTCACAAGCCGACAACGCGGAAGGGGGAAGCCGGCATTGGAGCCAAGCGGTCGGAGCCAGCGGTAGTTGTATGTCAGCGTCCGGCGTAGGTCGATGTTTCCCTGCTCTACTAGACATCCAGTCCACAGCGAAAATTCCAGGCAAGACCTCAGTTTGACATGCAGTCCGCCTTTCCTACCACGTCTTCTGCAGCGATGTCTGCTTGGAGGAGGGCCAACAGGACGCCGCAGAAATGGTGGTATGGACACCAATGGTGGTGGTAACTCCGACTGATAGTTTCTATTATCAAATTGTAAACTAGGTATTGTGTTATGAATTTCCACAAGTGCCAGACGATCATAAACTAGAGTTGGTGACACAAAATAAATATCAAACGATACAAGACATAGTAGACCCAGGAGGAGCATACGGCAAGCCAAAACCAGCGGCACCATATTGCTGTTTCCCCAACTGGGCACAATTTTGTTCACTTTTTTGAGTTCTTGTATTAAAGCATGTGTTCTTTGTTTAAAATTCAATAAATATTGAATTGCTAAATAAATAAAAATGCAGAAATGCAAACATTTCCTAGCTTGAGATCACAGTGAAAATGGGATGAACACAGTAGTTTTTACCTTAAATATTGGGACCCCCTGAGGAGCACTAGATTGTTTCAGTGCTCAAAATGATTATGGAAAAATAATATAGTTCATCATTCTATTGTACATTTTATTTTTCGTAAAATTTTCCTCCCAGATCACAGCCGGTTGTTGTCACTTGTTCAAAATAGGACTCTATGTGGACCAACCTGTCAGGTCGGCTCGGCGTGACTTGCCTCTCGTCCTTTTTTTTCTCTCTCTCTCCTGCTCTCTTATTCCGCGGGCTCAGCGTCACAGTTGAGACGCATTCACCTGCTGATTGACTCTTGGGCGTGGTGCACAGCTGACGTTCATCCTTGTTGATTAACCATCACTACTTAAACCCCTGGCAGATGCTCCTTGCCAGAGTATTCACGTTGTTCAAATTATGTTGAGGAAGCTACGACGGATTGTGTGAGCGGTGACAATACTGGTGAGATCTGGATAGTTTTATGTTAGGTGCGGTCACGCAGTTGGCGATCTTCCCCTGCCATGATTACCTCCAGCGAGTTTCCCTGCCCTGAGTAACTGACAGTGACCTTCCCAGGCGTAGGTACCTGATGGCGAGCGCTATAGTGAGCGCCACACCTGCCCTGTCTTCTGGTTCCTGTGTCCCTCCTGTCATCTCACCTCCCGCCATTGTCCTGTCTACCCCCCTGCCTGTCCTGGTCCTCTGATTCCCCTGGTTCCTGCAGTTCTCCTGTCTACTCGCCTGCCCGTCCTGGTACTCTGACTGTCCTATGTCCTGTATTTCTCCTGTCTGCTCATCTACATGTCCTGGACTCCTCAGCCTCCATTGCTCTACCCTGGTTTTGGATTACATATATCTTCTGTGTTTGTGTTCTCAATAAACCGACTAATTCACTAGCACCTACGTTTACACCTTGAGTCCTTTCTTTCTCCCTCACCCCCTGTTGAGGGGACTCAACCATAACACAACCAGTGAATAACCAGTGAGAAAATCATCAGCAAACATGTGAGACTTGTAGTTAAAATCAGATTTCTAGACATGAGGATAAAAGATATGAATAAAATTATATTCACAGGTACTACAAATGGTGATTTAAAGCTCAGTAGCACTCAAGTATTGTGGATTGAAATGTCTTTCATGGATCTGAATCATTCATGCACACTAAAGCTAACCAATAACTAAAATACAGGTTGTAGATGCCAGCTTAGGAACAGGGTTTAGATTCTTACGGTCATCTTCTTTAGTGTTGTTGAATGAATATTTAAGAGGTATATTACACATCAAAATATAACTCAAGTAAGCAATCGACTGCAAAAACAATCTGGATTGTCAGCACCAATCTGATTTACAGGCCCTTTCCTTTACAGTAACATCGGGAAACTAATCCATTAAACAAGCCATGCCTAAATCTTAACGCTTTCCCTCACAGATAGAGCTGATATTTGATCAATAGTTGCCAGACTAGATCAGTCAATGTGCCCCCGCCCAACTTGGCAACCTCTCCAGCCAGTGTTTCAAACTCAGCTCCCTCAGCTTCAGGGCTGATTTGTCCTCCAGTGTGTCTGTCATTTGTCTTTAGATTTCCCTTCCATCTGATAGCTCAAGTGCATTTCAAATGCCCTTTCCACACGTCCTTATCCCCTGTCAGAGATTTATATGTGTCCTTGGTCATCACTGAGGGCACTACAAGTTCTCACTCATATGCACAAAGTTGTTCAGGCTCATATTCATGTTTTCCTTCAAATAAATTGATCAGTTTGTCACTGGTGTGAAATCATGCCACATACATTTACATCAAAAATTGTCTAAATGACAAACACAAGGAAGGATAAGATGGATTTTTGCCCTTTATAAAATTGTTATATTTGATTTTAATAAAGGAATTCAAGTAAGTAAATTAATTCGCAAATGAGAAATTTTACACTTGATTTACACATCTTGAAGAAGAATTTTATACTCAGAGCAGTGTTTAACTTTTTATTCCATGCGTCATAATTTGACTCAGTGCATATGAACTTACAGATGTACAGTGCTAGTGTCTGCTTCATTTGCATTTCTAAAACTGTAGGGGCTTCTTTTTTCACTTTTGATTTGCTTATTTTGCTCTCATCATTCTCATCATCATTCTACACTTCCACAAGCAATTCGCATGTGCAGTGAACTGTGAAGGAAAACATTTGTACCTTCATTCTCAAACACATCAATGGTCATTTACACACACAAGCATTCATGCACACTGTAAAGACAAACCTGAACTAATATTATGCATGCAGGCAGCATCATGCACACACCAATGTCCTTGCCATGCATTTAAAGATACTTGTCTGCAGGGCTGGATGTAGAGCTATCATGGCTGTCAGATGTTTGTCGTGAAGTCCCAACTTTGTGAAGCAGTGACTCTTATTGTAATTATGTTGATGTCTATTGAAGATGGCCACGGTTTTTATGATGGCCATGTTCTGCATTTACAATGCCTTACGCTCTCCTTTCACCCATTTAAATGAGCATTTGTGACATTTGGCAGACACTTTCTTCCAGATCGACTTCAGATGTTGCTCATTAAGAGAACACCCTCAGAGCAAACCAAGAAACAAAATACTCTGTCAGGAAAACTACACCACTCCTTCATGCTGTTATCCCATGTGTTTTACTACTTTTAAAATCACCGCAGTTATTAAGTAATCTATTCATAAGATCCACATACATACAGCTACTGTAGAAGATTAGTAGTCTGTATCTGTTGATTGAAAGTAAACATCTTTATCTGCTGATTAATTGATTGAACTCAGCATTCTTGTTTTGTTTGGTAATAATCAATATGTTTTTGGCTATCAATTTATACACCACCTGATGACTAAAGTTACTAACTGCAGTCTGATGAAAATTTTGCCAAGTAGAAAAAGGCAAGAGCCTAGCAAAACAAGGAGTCTTTCTGCTGCTGTCTTGCAATGAGAAAAATGTAAATGCATTCCAGCAATTGAAAAACTGAAAAGCATGACAGCTTCAGCACTGTGATGCATCTCCACATTAAGTCAGCATGACATGGACATAGTTACAAAGAATGTATGGTTTTAAAACCATTTTGTATAGGTTATAGTAGATGCTCATTATTGGTTGCTTATCTATAATAATTTGCTTTTTTACATTTACTGCTATATGATCAATCAGATCTTATCACCAAAGTGCATCTGATCAAGAAGCTGTTACAAGTCTTTAATCAGAATCAGAATCAGTTTATTGGCCAGGTGTGACGGACACACGAGGAATTTGACTCTGGTACACCGGCTCTCGATGTGCAAAACAGTAAACCAGCATAAGGCTGTGTAATATAACAAAATAGCAATATTAACATCAACAAACAGTGCAAACAATGCAGAAAAAGCAGTATAAACAGACAGTAAACAATGCAGATCTCATTGAAATGAGATAAATAGGGATAAAAATAGAGTACTTAAAACTAGAGACCTTTATGATTCTGTATAATCTGTACATTGTATATATACATAAGTATTGAACTGAGGTTTATTGTCTGATTATACTGTCGTGGGTTAAGTGTTCATCAGAGCGACTGCCTGGGGGAAGAAACTGTCCCTGTGCCTGGTTGTCTTAGTGCACAGTGACCTGTAACCTTCATAACCACAGATGTCAGAGCAACAGGTCTGTAGTCGTTCAGACCACTGATGGAGGTTTTCTTGGGGACTGGGATGATGGTGGAGCATTTGAAGCAGGAGGGGACTTCGCATAGCTCCAGTGACCTGTTGAAGATAAGTGTGAAGATGGGGGCCAGCTGATCAGCACACACTTTCAAGCAGGAGGGGGTCACACCATCTGGGCCTGGTGCCTTTCTGATCTTTTGTCTTTTGAAAAGGGCACGCACATCCTTTTCACAGATCGTTAGAGGTGGGGGGCTGGAGGGAAAGGTGGTGATTGTTGGGGGAGCAGCTGCTGGATCTGAGGTGGGGAGGGTGAGGGGGGAGTGTTGTTTGTCAAACCTGTAGAACACATTCTTGTCTGCTAGTTAACGGTCCTCCACATCGGAGGGGGATGGTTTTCTATAGCCAGTGATGTTTTTCAGGCTCCCCCACATAGACGAGGGGTCGTTGGCTGCAACCTGAGCTTTCAGCTTTCAGCTTCAGACGCGGCGTGACCCACATGCGCCTCTTCTGCGCATGCGGGTCACCTCAGGGCCGTATACCGTTCACACATGAGACAGATGGCAGTCACATTTAAATGACAGTGTGAACAACAGCGCAAAAAAATCAGATTTCGGCAAAAAATCCGATCTAAGCATTAAGACCTGCAGTGTGAACGTAGTCTTAGCCTCCTCAGTCCAGGTCTTCACTGTTTTGACTACAGGCTTCGCAGCAAAGAGAGCAATATCATCAAAACAAAATATCCACAGTAGGCTAAATAGGGGCTTGAATACCAGGTGTGCAAAAAAAAGAAAATTTAAACCCAAGTGAACTTTCTTTATTATGTTGTATTGCAGTTTAATATAGACATGTAGTGAAACTATATGGCTGGAGGACAAGAGGGGTTGATTGTAAAACAATTCAAAGTGACAAATAGGCTACATTTTTAAGGTAAAGTCCACTAGAATAATTGAAAATTCCTTGTAAATAGGCTAACTTTAATCATAAATATAGCCTACAATGTCAAACAACTAGGTTTTGTGACCATAAGACAGATTGCAGTAGAAAAGAGGCCACGTGTTATCTTAATTCAGTTAAGTTTACATGTCAGTGTATGTCCTGCACAGGCAGGTTAGCTATGTGCAGTATAGCAGCTATACTGTAAGCAGTATATATACAGTAATAGTTGAGCAGTGTGAATTTGAGCATGAATGGTTTTATGTCAACCCTGTTATTGACTGGCCCCTATCAACAGTGTACCCTGTCTGTCAACCAAGGTTGGCTAGTATAAGCTCTCACTGATAAGTGGAAACAGCTGATGGATGGATGGTAAGTAGACTAAAGAAACCTTCTCAACTACACAGATCAAAATGCTTTTTAACCCTTATTTGGGATAGGCTGTGTAACATATTGAACAAGAGAAGAAGAAGAAGAAGAAGAAACAAAATGGCAGTGTGAGGACAAAAAACTTTTTTTTAATTTCACAAAGTGCAAATACAGTATAATGAAAACATAACAGAACAGAACAGTGCCAGGAGTAAAAACTATATCAGAATTAATTAGATGAAATAAACAAATAAAGGGAAAGCTACAAATTCTTAATAAAAAGCGACAGAAAGAACTGTTAAAGTTTTAGATATTTCAAAATAAAAAAAATGTTTTGTTGGATAGCATCTGTGTATAATCTTATATACATATATCACATCCTTCACTTTATTTACCACAAAGTACTTCTGAGGTAGGCACCATACTTTTGTCCAGTTAATGTCAGATATATATCTCCTCCAGTAACTGGTAGCATTAGGGAGAGAAACAATTTCCTTTTGAAATAAGAAGAGAATTTTCCTATTGTTCTTTGCAGAAAAACACATTTCCCCAGGTGAGCGCTGGATCAATAGAAGGAATAGTATTTGGATGGGGATAACCTTTGAATAATATTAGTATGCTAGAGGGAATAGCACCAAACACATTAGCAAAGTCTTTAGGAGTAACTGGGATCTTATAATGACATAGAAATGCCTGATAAGTAAAGACCAATCCTTGGTCATTGAAAAGCTGACTTACAAGCACAATATTATTATTGAACCAATGTTCAAAGAATATAGATCTGTTCTTATACAAAATGTATTGGTTATTCCAGATTATATATCTGTTTGGTGAAAAACTGTACGTCTAAATCGTGGACCAGGATACCAAACATTGCTTATGAAAGGAGGGTAGCTTTACAGGAATTTTGTCTATACTAAAGTTGCACATCAGGAGGTTTTAAACCTCCCAAGTGAGAAAACACATGTTCAGAAATAAAGTTCCAAATTGAGGCTGGGTTTTGAAGATACCTTCTCAACCAACCAATTATAAAGGTATTGTTAAAAGTGTGAAAATCAAGAAAGTTAAGCCCTCCTTTGTCATAAGTGTTCATTACAACAGGCTTCTTTACATCATGTGTTTTGTTTTTCCATATGAAATTAAACAGAATACCATCAACAGTTTTGTGAGGACGAAAGACAACAGCAACTTGTCTACATTGTTCGCATAGCTAAACCATACACCAGTATTGCCACTTAATGCAGATTACCTAATTGTTAAAACATTGTTTTAAAAAATCTAAGAAACATGCACTCCGACTCAGTAGTTGGCAGAGTTCATCTGTTTGTTTGTTTAAAAAAAAAAGACACGAAGAAGACGTAGTAGCGGAAGAGACGTGGCACATAAACAGAAGAGCTTTTGGAGACGCCTCTTATGTGAATTTGACAAGGAAAGCTAAGTGACTAAGTGACAGTTATACAGCATTGCCTGAAACGAATGGGACTTCAGTGAAGTCTGTGTGTCAGGTAACATAATTATTCATCATTTGCGTCGGAACTTAGCTTACCTAACCGCATCTGCTAGGTAGATTAGCTCGCTAATGTTATCGCACATGATAAAGCGTTACCTTCCGGGTAATATGTTAACAGCTAATGTTTGATCAGCTAACCGCTAAATGTCGGAATTAAGCTGTGAAATGTTTTGTCGGAGACAAAACCTAGTGCTTTGTGCCATAAACCTGATATGGAACCTCAGATTCTGACGCATGACCTCCCGAAATGTGCACGGTAGGTTATATTTAGGTAGAAATTGCGTCAATTGTCAACAAGCTTAGCACAGGAGCCATTGACAGTATTAGCCAGCCGCTTATAATTAAATTACATGGCATGTTAACCCTAATTGCTTGTCTATATTGATGATGTGGACATGATTTAGGAATACACATCTACAGTGCTGTGAAAAGGTATTTGCCCCTTCCTGTTTTCCTGTTTTTTGCACATTTGTCACACTTAAATATTTCAGATCATCAACAAATTTAAATATTAGACAAAGATAACCCAATTAAACAAAAAATGCAGTTTTTATGGGTTGATTTTATTTATTAAGGGAAAAAAACTATCCAAACCTACATGGCCCTATGTGAAAAAGTAATTGCCCCCCTTTGTTAAATCATGAATTTACTGTGGTTAGTCACATTTTTTGCAAGGTTTTGGAAAGCCACACCCAGGCTTGATTACTGATTGATTAGAAAGCCATTTTTAAAGCTTTGGGACTCCGGTGAACCACAGTGAGAGCCATTATCCACAAATAATGGAAAATATAGAACAGTGGTGAACCTTCCCAGGAGTGGCAAATAGGGGGCAAATACTTTTCAACAGCACTGTAGCTCTTAATCACTATTATAATGTTTAAGGGGTTTTGGCCTCAGTTGATACTCTCTCGTTCTCTACTTATTACATGACAGTAAGGTAATCTAAGTAAAGTACTTATGAGGAACACTCATGAAAACCCCTTTGTAATTAGTTCACCTAGGCAGAACAAAAACCTCAGAAAATTCCCTCTAAAATAATAACCCTATAAGCACTGGAAAAACAACTTGATAACTAAAACTGGTGGGAATATTTAGGCCTATATAAGAGTGGCCATTGTGGCTACTCACCAGAACATTAGCCTCACGATAAATATTATAGATGTACGGTGGAACCTCGGTTTTTGTATGCCCTACTTTTTGTACGCCCTACTTTTCATACGATTCAGTTTTCAACGACTTTTTTCATCGAAATGTTGTCCCAGTTTTTGTACATCCGCTCAGTTTTCGTATAGTTGATTGGTTGGTTCAGCATCATTAGTCCGTACCAAACTCGTCCACCTGCCCGCGTGACTCGGCCACTCATTTCCTGGAAGAAATGAGTGAAGGGAAGTAACCCCAGATAGGGCCTTGATTCCCCTTCCAAACAATAACCTCTCCTCCTCCCTCTCCCCTCCTCGCCGTCTTCCATACGCCAACAAGAGTTTTCAATAAAGGTAAAAGTGATGTTAAATGTTCATTTATCCATTTCATTAGTCATTTATATTTATTTCTCATTGTTTTTTGTATGTAATAATATAGTTATTCTCTATAAAATGTATTTTTTGTTAATATTTTTGTGTGTCTGGAACGGATTAATTGGATTTACATTATTTCTTATGGGAAATATTGCTTCAGTTTTCGTATGATTTGGTTTTCGTCGGACTTCTTCGAACAGATTAATCATGAAAACCGAGGTTCCATTGTAGTAAATACCCTTTAAAGTCGTGCATTTTCTAGTAAACCTTCTTCTTGTTGATCATTCTAAACAGGAGGACAGTCTGTAATTTACATAATGATAAGAACTGGACACCTAAGTCTGAGGACTTCTTGTTTTATTCATTCACAACCTGCACTTGTTTGTTTGTTCCCACCTTAGGTGGTTATGGGTCTTTGCAAGTGTCCGAAGAGAAAGGTGACCAATTTATTCTGCTTCGAGCATCGTGTAAATGTGTGCGAGCACTGCCTTGTCTCCAACCACAACAAGGTCTGTGGGTGAACAAGTACTACACTAATCTTTGTAAAAAACTTGTAACACTACCTTAAAATTCTTTTTTTTCTTCTTCTTTTTTCCCCCACTTGGTGCCCTTTAGTGTATTGTGCAGTCATATTTGCAATGGCTTCAGGATAGCGATTACAACCCCATCTGTGCTCTGTGTAATAATCCTCTGACTCTTCAAGACACAGTCAGACTGGTCTGCTATGGTAAGATTGCCAAATTTCTTTTAGAAAATCCTCTGACGTCTAAGGGAACCATTCAACCAAATTACAAACTACACATTTTCCACTTACTCCTAGTTGTATCTGTGGATATAAAACAATTAAAGATAAATGGAATGTTCCATTTTTCTGCCCACAGCATTGAAAAAAATGACATCCCATCTGTGATGTGAAAGTTTTTTTTTTTTGTTTGTTTGTTTTTTTAATTCCACAGATGTGTTCCACTGGTCCTGTCTTAATAACCTGGCATCTCAGCTGCCCCTCCACACAGCCCCAGCAGGATACCAGTGTCCTACCTGTCAGGGTCCAGTGTTTCCCCCTTCAAACCTGGCCAGCCCAGTTGCTGATGTGTTGAAAGAACAGCTTTCATCTGTTAACTGGGCTAGAGCTGGTTTAGGCCTGCCACTGGTAAGGGCCCTTGTTTTTGTTGTTGTTGTTGTTGTTTTTGTGATTTTGCAATCAGACAATTTTCCTGACAATAAATCAAGTGAGGAAAAAAAAAATACTGAATCAGAACTGCATTTTCCAGTTGTGTTAAAAAGGCAAATTGTAAAGATGTGTTCTAAAATATTAATAAAATGTGATTCTTGAGTGACAGATTGAAGAGGCCAGTAAGGTACTCGAAGAGACCATAGCTAATGATGTCACAGATTATACTGACTGGTCAACATTTGATGGTGAGCCTTAATGAATACTTTTCAGTAAATTTCAACATGCATGTTTTATAGCCGTTTACACAATGTTATTTAAGGGATTAATTTGTGGTGAAAGTCAGCACTGTGCAACATCATCAGATAATCAGATTCTCTTTTTTTGTGTGTCCACAGCACAAGAACAAAGTAGCATATACCCTAGCCACTCATACAAGACCAGTCTCAGCCTACCACCAAATTCTGTCTCACCCCCAAGACAGGAAGACCTTGGAGGTCCTCGTAAAAATGGGGATCCAAGCATGCAGGAACACTCGGTGATCAATTTCACTACTGCCACCACCACCAGTGACACAATTACTATAAACACAGGTAATTGTAAAAAAAAAAAAAAAGCCCTCTGAGTACAGTTTTGTGCTTCTGTATGTAGCTTAAAACATTCAGAACAGTTTTCTAGGTTTGTTTTGTGCACATACTGAACATGTAATACATAGTTTTCTTCTTTGTTGGTAGATTAAAAAGCTAATTTGTTGTTGTTCTTCAGCATCATCACCAAGAAAAATCTATGACACACGGGACATTGGTAACAGTTCTGTCACACAGATTGACTTCGATGATGACAAGTACAGGCGACGACCAGCGTTAAGCTGGTTTGCACAGATTCTCAAGTTAGTATTATGATACTATGTTGTTGAAGTGGAGCTCTCTTTCATTACTTTGACACCAGGAATAACGGAATATTGAAATGCTTTTGTGACTTATGATATTAAAAACATTGTAACTTTCTCAGGAACCGCACAGTTGGAAAACGGACATCTCTGTCCTGGAAACAGCGGGTCTTCATGCTTCTTCTGGTCGGAGTTCTGGGATTCTTTACCTTGATAATCATCATGGCTAAACTTGGACGTGCCTCAGCTGGGTCAGACCCAAATTTAGATCCTCTTCTTAACCCCAACATTCGTGTGGGGAAAAACTGATAAAAAGCATTGATTCCTTCTTTTATTTTTGTTTTACACAACTTAAGCATGTGTAGAACAAGCAGAAATGGGACTTTCCAATACTTGGTTGGCCCAACAGAGGGAGCTGCTTACCCAACTTGAAAGGAAAAGAGAAAAGAGCCACTGCACCTTTTAGAATGGCGGCAGTCCCCTTTTCCATTCATTTCCATCTTTTACAGACCATAAAAATATTTCATAGTATTCAGGAGGTTTCCTGTGATCCAAAAAAGCAACTTCTGTAACTAAAGAAACACTGTTGTTGGAAGAGCATTATTCTCTGGCAAAAATGTCAGACTGTATATGATCAGCAACAAAATGTTCAGTGATATTTATACAGTTATAAACTGATTCAACTTGCTGATTTGAATTGTGTTTCTCCTATAGCGAAGAGGTGGCCCTCACAACTGGAAACCTACATCTCCCTCAGATAGTTAATACACAGCTAATTATGAGGGTCTGTATTATGAAATTGAGTGCATTGCTTTTAGGTTTTCCATACATAACTGTGTGTAGATTTTTCTGTTTTTTTCCAGCCTCTTCTTTTTGTCTATTAAATGGAAATGCTACAGGTTTTCAGCATTTTGATGCTCTTTCAAGTTCATGCTTTGTGACCAATACCTAATGCTGGATTTAGGCAAAATCGAGAGTATATTAATACTCGAATATATTAGAAAAACTTGTAGTATTATTACACATTTGAGTACAATAGCTCAAAAGTTCAGTTATTCTATTGCCCATTTCTCAACAAGCTGCTTATTGATGCTATTACAGTAAATTGCTCCTCTTCCTTTGAACACAATATTGTACTAAAGTGATGTTTAATACTTTTTCAAAATCATACAAGGACCACACAGACCACCCTGGTACACTAAACTCTGACCATCTTTGAATAATTACAGTGGTGTGCTGTAAATAAAAGCTCACATGTAATTACACGTTTTGTGTGTATGTGACTTTTATCTGCAATCAAGCTCTGTTAACGAGTTATGAGTAACAAAAGCATGGATCATCGTGAGATGGATACGTGTAGCAATGCGTCATTTGAATTCAAAGTTCTTGTTTTGTGAAAATGCAGTGCTGCTTGAATTTCTGGCTAAAAATATTTTAAATGATCAAATTGACAACTTTATCAAACTTTGCAGTGGTGAAATCCAGATAACAGAGGAAAAAAAAAATAAGATGGACAAAATTGTTTACTTAAATGTAAATTACAGATTTCATTTTAAAAAATGTGCATAATATCACATTGTCATATCCTGTACATAAACAATTCTTGCACAAAGGGTGAAGAATGGACTCTAAATAGAGACAAGTATGTCATAGCCATAGAGGCTGGAGGGGGAGATCCTCTAAACTTGTCCCAAAGATCATGTACTTTTTCACAAAGAGGCAGACATGCCCCATCAATAAAACCTGGTGAATGGCCTCACTGTGGTGTTCTGACTTGACACAAATATACAGATATTTTGCACACTGCTTCCCCTAGTGGTGCAGTGAGCTCAGGGCATCCTCAGTGGAGTCCTGTGGAGGTTGGGGAGCTCAGCGATAGAACTGAGACCTTGGTCGTGTTTATGGAAAGGCTATTTGCTGAACTCTCTCTGATATGTCAGTAGCTTTGAAGGGCAACAGTTCCCATTGACGTTCTACACTCTGCACAATTCACCACTGCACAGTACATAATTTCATAAGCATCATGTAACAGTACACAGTAGAGTTAATACAGGTCAAAGCAGTTGTGTGCAACTACTTACCCCTCTGCCCCTGGATGGCACAGGAGTATATATATATATTGATGTGTGATTGTGATGTGCTTCACAGTTCATGTAGAAGGTGAGAGAATCAGTGTGTTGCTGGTACACATTGATGAAAACCTGGGCCGGTGTCATTCCTGGGGCTCTTTTGAGAAGGTGAGTGCAGATGTTGGTTGTATTGTTAAAAAGAAAAATACTAGACAATTTCTCTGCAACTGCGCTCTGAACTATAATAATGACAACATAGTATAAGATAACTATAATAATGATAGGAACATTAGAATGCTAAGGCTTGATTTAAACTTCATGAATTAAAATTTAAGTATTTACCTTGTTTCTATTTTTGTATTCATTTTGTAAATTGAATGACTAGCATAATAATCAAAGCAGACTGAATTATTCAATAAAGTGGTAAAGAATAAAAATATTTTCTCAGGGTTCATTATGTACCAGTCTCTGAGGACATCACTCAGCTGATAGAGAAATATTTCAGACCTTTGCATCCTCATCAGGGCAACAGAGGCATCAAAAGTCATATGTCTGAAATGTGTGACCAACAACAAAAAGGTCAAAAAAGTTGGTAAGACTGCTAACTCAAAATCAAAACAAATTAAGCACCATCATCAAGATCAAGGGCATTGTCATTACCACTACCACCAAAGGTTACATCAGTCAGATAACAGTTACAGCCACGAGTAAGTCTGGCATTTTTTCTACTGTAATAACATTCCTGTGCTCTTAATTCATTTAGAAAATCTCTATCCAATTTTGTAACTAGAATAAGATGTAAAATTCTGTATTTGTTTTGTTTTTGAAAGAAAGTACAATAAGTAGTAAAGTTTTTCACCCATGATTTTTTTTAAAAAGCACTGGTTCAACACATTTTCAGTGATCATCTCCTCGACCAGCAACATCAGTGTGATAGTGACAAGTCTTATCGTTTTCACTGTCATCACTACCGTCACACACAACTGTCACCATGTCCTTCTTTCAGAAACCTCCTTGAGTTCCTCAAGTGGTTCCTTGTCTTCTTCCTCCTCTTCATTTTCTTCCTCCTTTTCAGTATGTTCCTCTTCCTCTAAACATTCTTCTGAGACCAGCAGTGAGTGTTGGGATAGATATCCACTTAGAAAGCCTGAGCATTCACAGTCCTGTATTGATATTTCTTGGAAACACAGACACCTTGATGAAGGAGACGACACAGTGCCTTAGATAAAAAAGGTGACAGGGTCTCTGCCAAACAGAAACAGGAGAAAGAGAAGTGTTCTCGCAGTGGCCCTACCCAGGGCATCCTTAAGAACGCACAGAAGATTATAAGAGGTTCAGGAAATGCTGTAAGTTTCCACAGAGTCAAATCAATGGAGGCCCTCACTAGACCCAAACAAAGAGAAAATGGAAGTGAATATAAAAATGAACAAAAGAGGAAAAATGAAGCCAGGGAGAAATTAATGAAGGAAAAAAATTAAGTTCTCTGCTGTAATACCCCAGTTCTTTAATTGGACAGATCTGAATAACGAAGGAGTCCGTCTTTCTTCATTTTAGTGCTGATTTATTTTAAAACCACAAATAAAATTACGAGAGACAGCCCGGGTGGCTCCCTCCTTCAGAAAAGCTGCCGAAAACACAGAGCCTAATACATTTATAAGTTTTTGGGCTGACCCCTTACACAGACAGATATAAAAACATCACGAGTTGGAGACAGTCCGGCATCTCCTTCTCTTATCTACAGCTCCAGCTGCATGGAGCCGCTGGCCATAACAAAATCTAGAATTCCGTGTGTGTGTGTTGTTACATGGTGTGTAACTAAAACATTCATTCAGACATAATTCTAAAACACGAGATTAATACAAGAAAACAATTTGTGTCAAGGTACACTTTTCAGAATCAACATTGTCTTCTAACCTTGAAACAAAGCAGACTAGAGTAGACTTTGAATCTTACTAAACTACATTAAAGTCTAATAATTATCTGACTGATTTATTAATTTCTAACACTGCCCTCCTTAATGAGATAACTTAGCAGGTGCTCAGCACAATGAGACTCACCATCTTGGGGTTACAGATGCTCAAAGACCTTGCAGTCCACAACAGGCCTTTGTTAGATCCAGTATGGTAGACAGCGGCATTGAGAAACACAGACAGCATGGGATTCAGCCTGCCAGTGGAGACTCAGTTAGCTCCAGCAACTGCTCCCAGACCAGCAGTCACCATACTCAGCTCTCTCACTTTAAACCTTTCCATTGTCATCACAGTCACCATTCTACAGTCTCACCCCATCACATGTATCACAGGCCCAGAAGCTGCACGACCACAGCCCAGTCAGCCAGCATCACCATGGAGACCACCATAGTGAATCTCATCATCATGGCCTTGGAGACTGCTACAGTCAAGACCAACACCATCACCATGGAGATCACTTCACTGGCTCTCATGGAGACCACCAAAGTCCAGAAAATCAACATCATCATGGAGACCATCACAGTGAATTGCATCAGCATCACAATGAAGCTCATGAACAACACCATGGAGACCAGCACAACCCAGGCCACCAGCATCACCATGGTGATGACTGTAATACGGGTCTTTTCCATGACCATTACCCTGAACATCTTAACCAATCCCACTACTACCACACTCATTTAAAGGGGCATTTTGCTGGCAGTCCGCCTTCTCAAAGGAAGTCAGAGTCTCTTTTTAGCAAGACGAATTCACCCAGAAATAGCTGCATCCCCTCCAGCCTGGATGAGACTAGCTTTACTGACTCATCATTACATAAAGTATGGCATTATGTTTAAGACTGTACTCATTCATAAAGTCACCAACTGCAATATGTTCGTTTGGAAATTATTATCAGGTCAGTAGTTTAACAGGCTATGTGGTAATGTTCCACTCATTTGCCCATTGATTTGGGCATCAGTGTGCAGGTCACTGTGGGCAATAGATTAGTTATAACAGAACAGTAGATTAGTTACAAAGTCACAAAGTAATGGTAATCAAATTAACAACCAAACTGATGTTATTTGTTCTTCTTTCAGTTCTTAGCTAATTTTTTTACTTTAATTTTTGAGTATCAATAATAATTCTAAATTTGTTTTTCTTGTCAAGCTAGTTTTTTTCCCTTTAAAACAAGGCACATGATCTAGGGAGATTCATGTAAGTGTGATGTAATATTTTTAGGTTTTAATACAATGCGTAAAATAAGAATAATGAAAGAATGTCTCATAAAATAAATTTAGAAAAATTCATTTAGTTTTGTCATTTGTTTGTGTATCCTAATAGGGTGCTACAGGAGGAGAATGAAGGCCTGCATCAAAGTTTACTGAAGACTGCAATGAGGATGGAGTGCTTAGGAGAAGAATTCATAAGCAACCAAAACCTTTTGGAGACAGAGCTCAGCAGCCTCACAGAGAGGTTAAAGAATGCAGTTTTACTTTTAAGATTATAACTGTGAATGATGTCCTATATACAGTGCCTGTATTATACCACAATATAATACCAAACTAGTGTTGAGTAACTTCTCTCTCTCTCTTCGGGGGGGGGGGCGCCTTACGGATCCTGCAGGAGGATCCGTAAGGGGCCTGTGCAATACTTTGCTACACAAGACTTGTCAGGTGTTTTGATGACAAGCTATGTGAATATAGATGACATGACCTAACCCATCACTTATTGAGAAGGAAAAGCTGACAATTCAGCTCAAAGCACAGTTGCTTCTGCACTGCACTAAAGTCTCAAAAAGCCACTAACGTGGTTGTAAAGTCTTCATGATGGTTGTTGTGTGAATGGCATTAAACTGTGTAGATTCTCATAGTTTATCTCTGATACCTGCTGAATCAACACTGTGAAGTATAGAAGTACTTTTACAGAGGTTGATCAAAACATGAACCTGACTAGGGTTGCAGCTGACATTGGGTGAGAGGCGGGGTACACCCTGGGCAGGTCACCGATCCATCACAGGGCTGACATGTAGACAGACAACCACACACAGTCACAGGCAATTTATAGTGGCCAGTCAACCTAAGCTGCATGTCTTTGAACTGTGGGAGGAAACTGGAGTACCCGGAGAAAACCCACACAGGCACAGGGAGAACATGCAAACTCCACACAGGCGACAGCACTAACCATTGTACCGCTGTGGCACCTGCAAAGTGAACATAATTTCCTCATTTACTCACAGTGCATGAGGGCCAGTGAGTCTGGCTCAGTTCCAAGGCATGGACTACATCTCCCAGGTGGCCTCAGAGTGCTTTGGTGGCATTCCACAGTGCCCTATTGTGGAAAAGCAGGAAGAACTAGAAATGATGAATCTTGTTCCTGGTTGTGGTTTGTGTGTAAAGACAAGATTTTACATGACTCAGGATGGCTTTAAGAGCCTCTTCATGCTGTCTGGCTGAAACTTACTTAACTTCTGCAGACAACCCAACCGTAAAAACAAATACATGTGACTGGCAAGAGCTGTGACACTGTGGCACATAGACACCAAAGGGAGAGTTACAGTATATTTAACGCTCTGAGCACCCCATGGGCATTATAGGATGATCAACACTTTCTCTACCACTAGTCATTCCTCTCTACCATGGCTAAAAATAAATATTTTATCAGTGTAAATTTACTTTACTGACCATAGACATTAATGTTGTGGTTGTTTTACTTTCAACTCTTCTTATTAAGGTCACAAATTTATTATAAGGAGCAAAAATGGGAAATAAATTTGAAAATAAATAGCCTAAATGGGACTTTTATCCTGATTTCTTATCAGTTTGCATCTCCAATTTTTCTCAATTCTAATTATCTTTTAATCTCAAATGATTCCCCATTGCGTTGGAATTTGGGTTGTGAAGAGTTAATAGAATCATAGTCTTCTCCATATCATATTCAATATGTATTGTAATCCATGTCCCTCTGTATAAGTGATGGGCGCTAAGCAGACAATGGCCTGGATTCACAGACCAGTTTAATAGGATGGGTAGGCATTAGTTATAAGACGCTCCCGGTGTTAAGGTTTGCCAAATCCAGTGTGCCAAATCCACTATGTGGCACACTGGATGATAAACAGTGGTTGGTGGAGCTAACCAGAGTTTTTTTTTTTCAGCACCTTTTGGGGATACAAATAAGGTGAACTTTGACACATTATCATCTATTAAATTCAAGATGTGAAGTTTGAAAACATTTTTCTCCAAGAATTTTATGCTACGCTTTCTTGACTTTTTCATATTTGAAAAAAAAGTTTTTTCTCTTGGCAGACCTCCTTCTCTCTTCACAAAGATTTTAACTGTACATGCTCAATTGCTAGTGGTTTATTTTTTAAACTAAACAGTGAAGTTCACTTCTGTCATCTTCAACTCTGAGCCTTTGCCTCTCACCTCTTCTCCTCCCTCACAGACAAGCACAGCATCAACACATTTTGCCTTGTCACTCTCCTTCCCCTGTTCCTCTGGTAAGTCTCACAGCCCCTTGCTGCAACCATGGTAGTGATGAAGATGAAGTTCTCTTTTCAGAAAAGGGTGAAGCTTGCTCAAGGACTGTGGCTCCTCTCCTGGTGTACCACAGTGGCCAGTGCCATTACCTTCACCCTGGGGTGCATCCTCAAGATGGAGCTCCGCAGGAGGGCAGAGGTACTTTTCTAAATTTACAGTAAACGCTGTGACTTTGAAGCTGAGCTCAAACTTCCAAAGGTTAGTTTTGTCTGAATGGTTTTTTTTTTTTTTTTACATTTGAGTTGCCAGAAACTAAATCCAAGTATATGTGATTCCTGTTTAACTGTGATTTTCTCAGTGTAATAGAGGTATATGTTGGCCAACTATGTCACACTGGGAAAAAAATCAATAGATACCTTTAGTCTGATTATACTTGTGACAGAGACAACATAAATATTAATTGTTGTGCTGAAAAACTACATCAAGGGCAGCATATGTTTCAAGTTATAAAATGATGCAGGTGATTACACATGAAAATGGTGTTTTTACATGAATATCATCAAGTACACTTGACAAATACCACCTGTGCCTGTCCTGCTTTTAAACTGCTGGCACAGTTGGTTTGACTGTACATGTTAAAAAAGGGACAAGTGGAGACCAAGAAAGGGTAGATGCACTTGTGACCCACTTTGCATCCTGATTCATCATGTAATCAACCAGCCCCTGTTGGTCTTATCACTCTAATCCCTCATTTTGAGTGCTGTGTTTTTATCTTATTATTCCACATTTAAATAGTTTGAATGATTTATTTGCATCTTTGCACAGCGTATACCATCATCTACATTATTTTAGTGACAGTAACAAAATAATATTTCCAGTAATAAGGATTTGGTAACAGAAGGAGGCCCTATTGACATACTTGAAAGTTTTATCCTTTGATAACTGGAGTTATTATTTGTTATTATTGTTTCATGCTGCAATGGCTGTAAAAAGGAAATGCAGGTGGTGAATAGGAAAAGAAAAATAAAATGAAAAGCATACTAGATATACATTACATTGTAGTTTATGTCACATATTATTTTCATCCCATCATTTTTGCACAAAACTAAAATTAGTGTAAGCATTTAAAACATGTGTAAAAGTCCACCTGTCCTCTCTATACCAAAAACAGCATATCAGGTAGTCTGTGAATTTCCAGACATCTGGGTTGTGCAAAGATTCTCTGCATAAATCAGCAATATATATACTTAATCCAAAATCCAGAATATTGCTGGTTATGGAGCTCACCCACTCCTGTTGAATATATAGCCATCGGTTTGTGTTATCTTTTTACATTACCTTTATCTTTTCTGGAATCATAACAAAACAAATGCCAGAAAAAAGAAGAACAAAACAAAACAAAAACATTTTCACACAATGTAATATTTCATATACAGCACCCTATAACCTCACTGGCCAATACCATATTAACAGATGACAGAACATTACTCTGGTTTCTTTACTCTGCCTGTCTAGTAGGTGGGCTTGAGCAACACATTTAAGTGCTCAAAACTGAGAAACTCTTTATAAGTATTTTTGACTAACTGTAAGACTTTTTCATATAAGTAATGTACATTTCTATTTCTATTTAAAATTTCAGTCACAGAAAAGTCACTTGGGTCTGATATTTTTTCCAGTACCAATGAACACTTTGTAGAATTTTATTTGTTTGTGGTTTTCAACATATAGATGAATTTAGACTTTCAGGTAATTTTAGTCAAACATTATTTCATTCATTGTATTACTGTGTAATTTGCTTACAGGTAATGGATAGCGGAAACATACATGTTGTGCCCAATACCCTCATGATAGTTGGTCTTGCCTCCTTGGGTATCAACTACTTTGCTTCAAAAATCTGTCAGGATGCCCTGGATGCTGAGCGATTTCCTCGCTGGAAGAACTTCTTAAAACCCTACTTTGCTGCCTCTTGTTTCTTCACTGTTCTCATGCTGCTGGCTGTCATCATGAGCTATGCAATGAAGGGCAGTCTGGAGTCTTCTCTGAAGGTTGGCCTGAAGAACAGCATCCGCTTTTACAAGGACACAGATACCCCAGGCCACTGCTACCAGAAACAGAACATCGACTATCTGCAGATGGAGTTTCAGTGCTGTGGAAACAGTGACTTCCGGGACTGGTTTGAGGTCCAGTGGATCAGCAACCGCTACCTTGACTTCAGCTCTAAGGAAGTGAAAGAGTAAGTTGTGAACATCTGTGAATATTTATAGAAAAACAAAGACCTGTACCTAAAGATGAGCCATCATAAAGGAGCAATGGCAGTTTTCTGATGCACATCTTTTACTTGTTTCTTTAGTCGCATCAAGAGCAATGTCGATGGCCGTTACTTGATAGATGGAGTCCCATTCAGTTGCTGCAACCCCAGTTCTCCACGCCCATGCATCCAGTATCAGCTCACCAACAACTCAGCTCACTATAACTACGACCACCAGACTGAGGAGCTCAACCTCTACCTCCGAGGCTGCAGAGAGACCCTGGTCAGCTACTACACGAGCCTGATGAGCACCATCGGCACTGGAGTACTTTCTGTCTTCCTCTTACAGGTATACTATATGAAGGTTTACTGTGGTTTTACAGAGATTTCAGGCAGAGTTGGTGGTGCTTAGGTGAGCTTTTAACTCAGTGGCTCATCAAAGCACAACATTTCCTTTTTAGGTACTGCTAGTACTGCAAATGTGTTATAAAAGTACACTGAATTTAAAATTGTCATGTGTTCAAAATGCAGTTCCTGCAGTTGTATCATTTAAATGTCATTAGTGAAAAGCTTGATAAAAATATCAACTGATCTCTCATTAATTTGTTGTCAGAATGTATGCAATATTCTTCTACAACCACTTCTGGAATATCTCCATATTGACGTATTCTTCCTTCCTAGGGCTCTGTACTGGTGAGCTTACGATTCCTGCAGACTGCCATGGAGGCAGTGGTAGGGAAGGAAAATACAGAAATTGAGACAGAAGGATATCTGCTGGAGAAAGGTGTAAAGGACACCATCATGGAGTA